>NC_138052.1:71608295-71935899 GCF_964194185.1 Rhinolophus hipposideros | reverse complement strand
ATACACTAGGGGCAGTACTTAGAGCCTGTTTCCAATTATTCAGAAATTGCTGAAAATTTCTTTTAGTTTGCAGCTTTTAACATATGAACTTGGCTCTATGAAATGTATATGTATGCTGGATTTTAGGGAGTTCAATTTCACAGGAGGAAAAATAAAAACGTTTCCCACTTTTTTAGTGCTCAAAAAGATAAAAGTGATCAGAAACACACATAGGCATCCTACATGTTTAGAGTTGAATGAGGAAGGAAATTCAACTGAATACATGCAGAGTAATATTGATAATTTTGAGACAGTAAGAAAATGACTAACCAAATGCATGCACATAGGATCTTTCTGTTCCTGGAAACCTTCACTGTCCAGGTGCCAGCTGCCCACCAACTGCCCTTTTCTGAATACTGACCTTGTGCATTTTGTGTGACAAGGTTTGCATTGAGAAAGCTACATGGAAACTCAAATGATTTGTGTGAGGTATGGCTGACAAGCCAAGCCTTAATTTCTTTATTCTAATTAAAAATTTACAGAGTTTTAATATAGTGGAAAATATTGCTTTCCTCTGCTAAGCCATATAATATACATGAGTTGAGGGAAAGGACTCCTGTCCTCTGAGCATGGCTCAGTTCTGGGCTGACCTGGGGTGTGAGATGGGGGCCTTTCCTTAGGCCTGCAGTGACTCTGGCAGGTCAAACCTGCTGTTTACTCCTGGTGCAGAGGAACCTGGGAAAACAGAGGCCCTTCTGGGGTGGTTAAATGGTTCAGATCGGCTTAGACACAGGAAACATGAGAAAATCCTGAACAGACTAAAAACAACCTCCCTCATTGGTACCAGAATCACCAGGAGTGCCCATGGCTCCTTCAGGGCCACTTCAGATGACAGGAATTCCCGTAATTAACTAACATTGCTATAGTTCCCAGGCAGACACAAGATACTTTCACCAAAACACATCATCTCCTTTCTTCCTTCCATGAGCCCTATGAGGTTGGCATTATTATCTGTGCACACAGATGAGGTCACTGAAGCTCATAGGGGTGAGTGTCCTGCTTAAGTTTACACAGCTGCTTTGGGGTAGAGCCTTCTGGAGCCCCTGCTCGTTCCTGCTAAGCACAGGTACCTCCAAACCACTAAAGTCCCACATAGAATTGCAAGGCAGGATCAGGCCAGAGACAGCTAAGGACACCCCTAAAGAAGAAGGTGTATTTGACTCCTGAAGAGGTTGATAAACCAGCAAAATTTACCCTACATTTTCAAAGGTGATAGACCCTTAGTTAAGCAAAACCATTGCTGGATTTGAGATCTCCAACATTTTCACTTCGAAGTGGATCTATTGCTTACAAACCCAGATTCTGTCCTTCCTTGTTTATAGATGACCCCCAGCCCCTTAATAGAACAAAGGATTCTATTGCCACCAGAGAGTGCAGTAACCTCATATGCTTTAAGGTAGAATCAGGGGCAGCTGAAATTCCTTGGACTTCACCATTTGCAACATTTACTTGTTTACTACAGCTTTATTCCAGCTCCACATGGCAAGCTCAGAAGTAAGGCCAGTTCTCTGAGACATCCCCTTTGAGTCAGCTTGTTTCTAGATTGAGATTAATCTTTCAAATGCCAGATCACGCACGCACACACACACACACACACACACCCCAAACCTTTTTCATCTTCACTTCCCCAGGTGTGCTTTTATCTGAGCCAGTGGCAGATGTGACAGGAGGGAAAAGGCATCTTTCAGCAGGAGACTCCTGTAACACGTGGCTGCTTCTGCCCTTGTGGAGTTTCATATTCCCTTGTTTGTCTGTAGAAACAGGTTGGGCATGAGAATTTATTAATTGCAGGTATGGGGAAGGACAGTTGACTTTCAACTTATATCACTTTGGGGTTGATGGGAAGATGATAAGAGTGCTGGGACACTGAGACAGCCGTGGCTTTGGCTGAGGCAGGTTTGGGGAGCCCTAATCTCATCATCTGGTTGGGTTCTTGTTGGCTGAATAAGGTGACAGAGAGAAGGGTAACAATAATAACAGCTGATATGTATTAAGTGTGAAATAGGGGACAGGAATTGTGCAAAGTATTTTACATGCCTTAACTCATGTCATCCCCACAATAACCGCATGGAGGTATTATCATTATCTCCATTCTGCAGATGAGGTAACTGACCCTCAGCGAGATTGAATAACGTGCCCAAGATCATAGCTATAAAGTGGGGGTAATTTCAACCCAGGCAAGCTGATTGCAGAATGTATGTGGTTGAGTACTAGGCGAAGAAGAGCCTGTCAGTCTCATTCCCAGCTCCAACTGAACTTTGGCTGTTATTTTCTAAGGTGAGTGACATGAGGAAGTGACAGAAGGCCTGCCTCAGTGTTCGCAAATGAACTCTGCATGATTATGTTTACCCAGATCAACAAGCAACATGCTTGGCTTCTTACCACTGAGATCTGCCTTCCTATTGGGAAAGGCGCCGCCATAGAATGTAACATGGGATTTGTCATTCAGGAGCCAAGAATGACCAATTTGGGCATGCCCAGAGGCCCTCCTGGAGGTTTGCTGTGTTTTTTCATTGTGGCTTTCCTTTGAAGCATGTATAAGATGGTGATTCTCTATTGACGTGTCCTAGGGAACGACAGATACACATTCCTGTAAACAGGCTTTGTAAAGGAACAGAGCAGGTTCCTTTAACAGTCAGACCTGCGGCTAGACTTGTGGTTCCAAGGATGAAATCTCCCTTGCAGCCTGGGAAGAAAAACATGATTATAATAGCAAGATCTCTAATGCTGTTTATTACAATAAAACATTTCATTATTAATGAGAGAAAGAATGACGTTTAACCATGCCTGATAGATATATAGTGCTTTCTTGCAAAAAAATTTTTAAATCAAAATGAAACACTAGTATAATTGTCCTTATCCATCATAATAAAATGCCTCTTCCCTCTGCCCTTGCACGTGTGGCACTTCTCTTCTCCCTGTTCCTATACTCATTGGCATCTGACCTTGGAAGTCATACAAGTTTATTCCAAATAGGAGCGTGTGTTGTCAGTGTTGCTCTGAGCCACTGTCATCTTGTACACACACACATACACAAGCCTTAGAGTTTCGAAAGCGTTTTTATGTTGTAACCCATTTAATCCTCAGAGTGACCTTGTGAAATATATATATGATAACAGCTCCATTTTATAGACTAGCTAATTCAGGATCAGAATTAATTAAATTTCTTGGACCACAGCTAGTAAGATATAGGACTCAAACCAAGGCCTTTCCCACTCTAAAGCCAAGAGCTCTTTTTTTTTAATAGAGACTACTACAATTGCCTAGATGAGTCTAGGGAAGATATGTGGTTAAATAAATTTGAAAAACCGTAAGTTAAAGTTAAACTGGCTATTTTACCTATAGAACTTCTCAAAAATGGTCCATATTCTAGTGTGCACTGTGACTCTCTGTGAGGAGAACATGGTACGCAGCATTTTCCAAATGTATTTGGCCATGAAAGTCTTGTTTTCTCATAGATCATCTGGCAGTGCTAGGATTCCACAGGTAACGCTTTGGGAAACAATGGTCAATAGGCTCAAAAGTACTCTTCTCTTCTCTGGAGGACCCAAGAAATGGTGAAGGCAAGGACCATCCCCCCTGAAGTCAAGAAGAACAATGATAGAGGGGAGCCCATTAGAAATGATACCTCTGCCTGGGTTTCATCTTCCTGCCAAGGCTGCTTCCTGAGTGGCAGCAAATGAGTCCCCTGACTGCTGTGGTTCTTGGCTACAGAACCCCGGTCCACGTGTCCACCAGCCCCAGCTTCCCCTTCATCCAGGCCCTGCTGACCTGCAAAGGTGAGCAGTGTGTCAGCTTTGTAACACCAGAGATGGTCATGGTGCTCTTAGCTGCTTCCCATCTTGCTTTTCTGAGCAAAAGTGTTGATCAAGGCCCTTGTTCAGCCTCCCTCCTTACTTCTGTTTTTCTGCTAGTGCTTCCAGGGTAGTGGCAGCCAGGTTAGAGGAACAGAACTGTCCAGGAGGCTCAGATTTGAATCTTCCTTTCTTGGACTCAGTTTCCTCATCTGTAAAATGGGGATACTGATTTCTTGCTCTCACTTGTTTGCCAAGTTGTCTGAATCTCAAATAAGATAATGAATGTGACAGCCCTTTGTCAACTGTGAGGCACTAGTGGGTAACAGTGGCGTCATCATGGCACGTGACCTACAGCCCTACTCTGTTGTCACTAAAAGGCTTGGTCTGAGGCGCTTGATTTCCTGGGCTGTCTGCTGGTTGTTTACTTGTGGAAGAACCTCTGCCCAGTGCACTGTGGTGGGATGGCTGCTTAGCTTTCTGAACTTATCCTGTCTACACAACTCTTAGAAAGGATTTGAATCAACAGATGACTCCAACATAGTTAACAAATCTTTCATCGATGGTTTAAAGGGTCCTGCAGCTATTTTCATCACTTACTCAAGGTAGATTTATTGCTGAAATAGTCTGGCAATTTTCTTTGTATGGAGCTGCTTTCACAACACCTCCACTCTCAGCATGCAGCTCTGCAGAACAATGTGGGGTTGTCTTTTAAGCAGGGGCTCTGGAAGCCTTCAGGGCCTCTGTGTGTGTTGGAATCCTGGGCTTCTGAAGGCTCCCAACCAGCCTCACCTTCCCTCTATCCTCCCCAGCCTTCATCATTCTCCATGTCATTCCCATCCTTGGTGCCCTTGGGTCCAGAGCCAAATGCCCACTTGTGGGGCTCCTCCCTCCCTCCAGCTGTCCCTCCTCTGCCCATTGGCTCCTAAGCCGACTTTGGGACTAAGCGGATACTGAAAGTGTTGGTGGAACAGATGTGGGCTCAAGCTCAGGTTCAGAGGGGTCCGCTGAGGTTTTAGTGGCCCAGGGAAGCCTGATGAGCCCTGAGGACCCTTCAATCTGAGGAGGTCAAGGGCCACATTAGGCCTGTCACCAAGAGGACCTCAACTCCATATAGGTTGTGGCATGAAAGACCTTTTTGTGTGTTCTAGAATGATCCTTTGGGGTCAAGCCAGACTTTAGGTTCATTCTTCCCAGTCAGATTCTCCTGGAACCAAATGCATTTCTCAGGGCAGGGAAGTGAAACTCTAGCTAAATGGCTACTCGCCTGCTGAACAGTCTTCTATGGCAGACTGTCTAAGTCGGGGCAGGGGGTGTTGTGGGTAGGGAGATACAGAGAGGCATTTTCCCTTTGGCTGTATCCCAGGTGATATTGATTACATGACTCAATCTATGCGAAGGAAACCAAGATTTTTTTCAGTAAACATCAGCTCTGGCTCATTTGTTTATGCTTAATAGAAACAGGCTTGCAAGCAAGGTATTAGAACATTCAGTTGTTGAAAAGAAACCACAAAACTCGTTCTTTCTATATTTCAAATATGGATTCAGATTACCAAATGATGTGAGTTTTGATAGCAATGTAGAGCTCTTAGAAAGCTTTTTTTTTTTCTTGCCTCTGTCCTGTCCTGTGATTTTCCACAACAACAGAGAGGGTGGAAGGCAGATACCATTACTCCCATTGGGCGGATGAGCAAACTAAGGATGCAGGGAGCGTAAGTGACTTGGCCAATGTAACATTGTTGGGGGATCTGGGATTTGTAGCCAAGATTTTTGCTACTTTTCCAAATAAAGTATCTGGGAAAGAGAGGGAGGCCAAGGGAAGATAAAGTTAAAACCAATAAAACCGTCAGCCAGAGTTCAAGTTACAGCCTCTGAACTAACTGTTCTTAGTTCTTTACAAATTGACTTTTGGCCCTGAGATCATAAGCAATTGGGTATTGCACTTAGTTCGTAATTATGCTTTAAAAAAACCAACAAAACAAACAAACAAACAAAAAAAAAACGAGGGATGTCTATAACATTTCTCAAGCACTTACTATGTGCCCAATATACTGCATTATCCCATTGAACTCCCACATCCCATCCTGTGAGGTAAAGGTAGGAATGGTCATCTCCATTTTAGAAAGGAGGAAACTGAGGTCTAGAGAGATCACATGGCTTGGCATCTGGTTACTAAGAGCCACATGTTTAATTGCTTATTCTATATTGCCTCTTTGTTTTCTGCCTGATTATGATAGCTCCTTGTTATATGGCGTCAATTAGGGAAGTTACTTGATCCCTTAGGTGTGCAGTGGTGATCCACCCGAAAAGTGGAAGTACTGCAATCCACTTCCAGTGTTTTTAGATCGTAGGGCATCTGAGTCTAAGGCTAAGAACTTGTGACAGTAGGATTTTTGAAGAAAGAAAGCTTAAGGCAATGGCAAGGTGGGATGCCATCTGGGGAAGGGCAGAAGGTCCCAACACAGGAGCAACACCTGGGTGAGTTCACCACCCCCAGGACATGGATGGCCCAGAAACTCGATCTTTTCAGTCTTCCAAATCAACTGGTCTCAGGGATGTTGACCACATTAGTAAAGTGCATAGAATGATGTATAGGCTAGGGTATTAATTTACAAAGAGAAATGCAGTTGCCTGACTAGCATATTATTTCCTGTAGATGAACTACGTGTGTATCCAGTATGACCAAATTCCCTAGAGCTGGAGTCAAGACTTAAGGGAAGTGTGTGGCAGGAATATTTAATGGCACTAGGCTCTGAAAACCTGCCACGTTCTTCTCAACTCATTAGATTCTCTACTTAGCCTGATCAGATCCTTTTCCAAGGACAGGGCTTGGTTAGGCACTACAATTGTTGCTGGAAAATTCCTTTTTAATTTCAGAAAAATTAACTTTCTATGATGTTAGGCGCTTGTTCTTTCCTGCTCTTTTCTCAAAAACTCTGGTACTAGCCAAGGCCCTGTTCTTTGTCCATTAGTGTTACCCAGTCATCCTTTCCCATCTCCTTTAGCAAGGGCAACTCTGGCTCTTTTAATGCTTCAAGTTCCCAAGAATAATATTGACAAGTAAAATCCCTGTAGTACTGAGCAGCTTACAGACAGCTCACAATAATTTTCTGTGTAGTAATGAGGTAGGTCTTATTATGTCCATTAGAGAGATGAGCCAACAGAAGCTGAAAGAACTTAAGTGACTTGCTCAATATGCACATCTAGTAAGAGAGAGAAAAGCCACTGCAGTTGAGATTTCTGGCTCGAAAGCCTGTAGTTTCTTCTTATGATATTGCCACAAAACCACAAGATTAAAGAATGTTAGAATGGAACAGATCTAAGAAATCATCTAAAAATCTAGAGTCTAGACCTGTACTGTCCAATATAGTAATCACTAGCTACATGTGGCTATTTAGATGTAAATTAGTTAAAAGTAAATAAGATTAAAAACTCAAATTTCACAGTTGCACTACCTACATTTCAAGTGCTCAATAGCCACATACAGCCAATGGCTGCTATATTGGACAGCACATATGGAACATTCCATCATTGCAGAAAATACTGTTGCACAATGCTAGTCTAGGTGAATGCCCTCATTTTACAGATGAGGACAATGAAACCCACGATTCCCTAGACCTTAATTTGGGAAACTCCATTTTAAGTTGTCAAAAATCCAAATATTTGAGATCTGGTCATAAAATCAACATGTACCTTGTTCAAAAGATTTTCCTTGTTGAATCCAAAATGGTGGGAAGACAGGCAGGAGATGGTATTTTGGGGGTACCCCTGAAAGATCCTGTTGTGACCTAAGAGTCTTTGGTATTTTAAGGTGACTTTCCTGGAGCAGCACAGAATCCTTGATGTATCCTGAAGAGTAGGTCAGGAGATATTGATAGAAATAATGGTCATCAGTCTAGAGGTCTTAGAGATAACTACACTAGTCTTGGCTCTAAACATTGCCCATTAAAGAAGACAAGTAGAAGATACGAGGGATTGAAAATTCAGATAGAACCCATAGAGAGATCTTTATTCAGTGTCCTGGGAGCTTCTCGTCCTGTGCCACACGTATGCTTTTTCCACTCCACCATTCCCCAGAACTCGGTCTCCCTGGTGGAAGAAACATGGCTGCTTCTTTGGGGTTAGACAAAAGGCTCCTCCTGCCTCAGGAGGCGAATCCAAAGGTTTTTCCTGGGTGTATCCTGCTTGCTTCTGGAGGCCCCATGATTCTCAATCCAGCCTTTCTACAAGTCTTTACTGAAGGCTTACCAATGGGCCCACCCCTTTGCTAGGCAGTGGAGTAGCTACAGAAGAACCAGCCTTGGGCCATTTTTAAAGGCACCAATAGTCTGTTGGAAAGACAAAGCTCTCCTGAGCTCTCCTGTAGGGTCCCAACTGTCAATGTGATGTAAGGTCTGAAAACAAGGAGCTCAGTATTGGCTGGAGTTATTAGAGTAGTCTTTGTAGAAGATGTGGGCCTGAAGGGTGGGGTGGATTTATCATAGGGATGGAAAGATGGGACCAGAGAACATTCTATCACCACAAAGGTGGTGAGCTCTGAGAAGTGAGGGGAAAGGGTGGCACAGGCCACTGGGCCAGTGATCTCATACCACAGTATTGCCATTGCCCTCCAGCTTAAGAGTCTCACTCTTAAGAGGGGCCTTGGTGAGGAATTCTGGCAAGGGACCCAAGAATGCACATACACATGGATGTTTTCTAAAACCACACATTGTAGCCATATGACTTCTATAGGGAGGATCTGAGACATTTTTTGATATTAAGAGGGGTTCTTATCCTTGAAGATATGGGGCCTAGGCCATGGGGCAGTGGCCTGCTCTACCCTTTGCCCCACCCAATGATAAACATATCTTTGGTTAAGAGGCTGTTTCTCACTAGTGTTAAATAAATGGAATTGAGTAGCTGTGGGCCTGCCTTGAAAGTAAAACCAATTACTATTCAAGCCCATATCTCTTGTTTTCCTTCAAATCATCACTGTATTGGGGAAAGAGTTTTCTCTCCTTTCCTAAGGTAAACCTATAAAGCAAGAAGAAAGTCAATTTTCCTCAGGTCCTGTCTGTTGGTGCAGAAGAAATGGCAAACCGCCAAGTGGGCACTGGCAAATCCTGCTCATCCCTCTCATCCCAGTAAGTTTGCCAAATAAAATTTGAGATGTTCAGTTAAAATTGAATTTCAGATAAACAGTGAGTACTTTTTTGGTAGAAATATGAACCAAATATTGCGCGTGTGTGTTTGAGTGCATGTGTACTAAATCTGACAACTCTAATCCCCAACCATTTCCTGTTTTCATTTTTAAGCCTTTATTTACAGAGTGCCTTTGGGGTCTCTGTTCAGCAGAGGGTGTCCATCTCACTCCTAAGTGGATTGTGCTGGAGACCCGCCATCTTTAAGAGGAGGAGGCCCAACATTTCCACTTCCTGGAGGATCTGAGATCGCCTCAGAAGGGGAACTAGGGAGTATTGGGAAGAATGTGGAGCCGGTGGGTGTGGGGAGGATATGGCTTCTGATCCCAGCTCTGCTTTTGGTCTAATAACCTTGGACAAATTACCTTGCCCCCTGGACCTCTTTTTCCTTACCTTGTAAAAGATAGGAATTGAACTGGGGGATCTGAAGTCTCTGAGTAGAGAAGGTTGGGAACAAAGTTCTGCTTGGGGTGTGGAATGTAATGCTGCTGAGAGGAGCTAGAGGGAAGGCAAGAGTGAAGGCAAGACTTCAGGTTGTACGTTCCTCTGCAAATGTGGGGAAGTATGAAGGGAGAAATGTACGATAGAGGCTTTCAGGCTACTGAGCTTGAGCACCTTTGCTTTAACATGAAATTGGGCCTAAAATTCTGATGTTTTAAGTCTTGATGGAAAACACTTACACCAGAATGTGTGGCAGGGCAACTCTGGGTGCACCTCCTCCCATTTCCCCACTGACCTGCACATCGAAGCCTGTATATGGTATCGGGGGCCATGTTCGCAAGCGGCCTCGGAGGTATCTCTTGGCCGAATACCCAGACTGGATCTGCCGTTGGGCCTGGCTCTCTGGTTGGCTTCGGAAGTGGAGGTACGGTTGCCAGACTGTGTCCTGCTCCCTCTGTGAGGACATCAGTCAGGAAACAGCATGGCTGCTGAGCCCTGAGCTTCCCACTGATACAGGCTGGTTAGCACAATCCTCATCAGTAATCCAGGAGACTCCTGGAAGGTGCCGGAAGGCACCAGAAACATATGCCTCAGCCAACAGACATAAAGCAAGAACCCACAGAGCAAAGCTCTAAAAGGCCCCTGCAGATTTGCAGTTGGAAGGAGAAGAAAAAATGAGAAATACCAGACCCCATCTTGAGACAGAACATCAGAAAAGGATAAAGAGCCTCAAAAGAAAACACATTAGTTAGTTCAGCCTGTGGAAATCATTTTACTACCTTAAAAAGTGGCCCTGGGCAGCAATGGGAAAGCCAGCTTGACAAATCAGCATTGTCACTCAATGTTTGTAAGATGAATAATGGGACAAACAAACTATGTCCATGTTTACAGGGAGCCTGGCATTTTAAACGTATCTGGTTCTGCTGAATTTCATTTCAGCCAGGGAGAATTTTCTGGGAACCTACCTGCTAAAGTCAGTCCCACTATGCAAGACGTCATGGGGAATAAATGTGAATAACAACATCTTACATTTGGCTGGGGATTTATGTTATACAAAGAACTTTTACCTCATTACAATCCTTCAAGGTGGATGAGTTAATATTATAACCACTTAAATTATGCAGAAACTTTCTCAGGATGATCAGTTACACACACGAATAGCAAACATGTGATACTTGTGTGGACATCTCCCCTTTCCCCCTTGTCCATGGCAGACATCACCAATTAATTATGGCATTCTTGACTGATGAACTGTTTGTGATCTCAGAAGCCTTTTCTTTTCAAATTAAAAAAAAAATTGAGGCATAATTTGTATATAACATGTACAGAGCTTAAATGTTCAGTTTAATAAAGTCTGACAATTGCATACACATTTGTAACTACTACACAAAATATAGAACATTTTCATCAGCCCAGAAAGTTCTCTCATGCCACTTTCTAGTCAGTGTCTCCCCACCCACCAGATAATCACTATTTTCAGGTGAGGTCATTAGCCTGAGTTTCCTTGCCAGAATTTAGGAAGGTTTACGGTTTAAAAAAGAAATGAAAAGAAAACAATGATGGAACTATAAAACCTGCTTGATGGGGGAGAGGAGGTTTGGGTCTCTGCTCTGCTGAGCAAAGCTGTGGTTGGTCCCATTCTTATGTATTCAGAACATGGAGATGCCACAGAAAGGCAACCCACAGCTGTAGCTGAGGATTCAGGACCACCAGAGAGACTCTTTTTTGGCTAAAGAGAGGTCTGGGGAAGCCAAAATCCATGAGATGAGGGAATACGTCTGCTGAGGAGAGAGAAACAGGTATCCAGGACATTCATTCATTCATTCATTCATTCATTCATTCATCAGACACCTACAATGCACCAAATACTATGCCAGGCACTGGAGAAAAAGGGACGGATAAGACAGATTGGTGATTCATAAATGGAGTAACAGATGAAAGAAAGCATGGCTTATTCGATTGGCTCTACACTCTAGGAATTTGTAAATTAAATAAATGCTTGGAATCCAAACACAGAGCATCAACTGGTCCTTGATGTCTGGACAGTTTATGTGGCAAGTACTTCAAGCGCAGAAAGAGCCTGAAAAATTCAGCCCCACATAAATCTTGAGACTTTTTCCAGAGGACAAGAAAGAAAGAATTGTAGGGAGCGCAGTTGAAGCAAAATGACTTAAGTTCTTTCACTTACTCCATTTTTTCATCTGGTCATGCAATAAATATTTGTTGAGCACCTTCTATGTGCCAGGCACTGTGTTAAGCTTTAGAATTATGGTGCCATTAGATCCAAGGCCTTTTCTGGGTCAATTGGAACTGCAGTTCCTCCCTGTAAATCTTTGCTTCAAATGACTTCTCTGTGAATGCAGCAAGACCAAGCCTCCTCTAAGATGCTGTGGCCCCTGTGCCGATGGCACGGTGCCCTGTTTGATCTGGACAAGAGCCCCTTGTTTTTTCTCATTAAAGGGTATTTCTGAAGCACCAGCTTGATTCTGGAGCTTTACTGGGTAGCTTGCTCAGTAGGGCAGGGAGTTGCCGAGGCGAGTTAGGGAATGCCTTGTGCTGGAATTTGGGCTATCTAAACACATTTTTGCTTAGAGTTTGAAAGCTGATCTCGAACTCTGTATTAGTTTCCTACTGTTGCTGTAATAAATTACCACACACTTAGTGGCTTTAAACAACACAAATTTGTTATCTTCCAGTTCTGGAGGGTCAGAGTTTGAAATGGGTCTCCCTGGGCTCAAATCAAGGTGTTGATAGGGCTGTGTTCTTTCTGGAGTCTCTAGGGAAGATCTGTTCTTTGCTTGGTCCAGTTTCTAGAGGCCACCTAAATTCCTTGGCTCATGACCGTTTCCTTCATCTTCAAAGTCAGTACCTTTGGGCTAAGACCTTCTTTATGTGGCCATCTCACTGGTTTTCCTTTTGAGTCCTTCTTCTAGTTATAAGAATCCTTATGATTACACTGAGCCTGCCCAGGTAATCCAGGATAATTTCCCTGTTTTAAGGCCATTTGATTAGCGACTTTAATTCCATCTGCAACCTTAATTTCCCTTTGCTGTTTAACCTAATATATTCATAGGTTCCAGGGATTAGGACATAGGCATCTTTGGGAGGGCATTATTTTGCCTACGACAGCTTCTTTAAGTTTTTTTCTAGTTTTCTGGCTTCCCTTAGTAGTTTCTCAAATTATGCCTGTGAAGTCGGTTGATAAATTTCACATCTCATTGCATAACTAAAGCACTGAGGGAGGGCCAAGTTCTGCTTAGGGCTGCAAAGAAGACCAGTCAGGGTTAATCTATTTATTCATTTCCAATGTGTATAATAATACGTTAAGTGGGGGAAAAACCAAGCTACCAGAGAGAATGTATAGTGTAATTACAATCTCATGAAAGTTTATTTTATGTATATTTAATTATGGTGGAAAAATTGGAAGAAAATACATTAAAATTCAATAACAGTGGTATCAGGGTGTTGGGCGTAAAATTACAGATAGTTTCTCTCCTTTTTTTGTAAAATCAAAATTTCAGTAATATTGGTTAGATTATACTTATAAATGGAAAATATGTTAAATTATATTATTGCACCCACCCTCTCCTCATACAAATTTCTCCATTCCTTCCCCAAAATTATCTTCGACCACTAACCACCCATCCAAAAATTACTCTAAAATGTAAAAGGAGACAGAAGGGAGCCGGGAAAGGAGTTTCTGGAACAGGGAAATAAACAACAGCAGGAGGCTGGCTGCGGATGGTTTCAGACTGCTCAGGCCTGCCGTGGCTTTGCCAATCAACCCCAGCTTCTTGTTTCTTCTGAAATGAATAATTATGTGCATGGAGTGGCCTCTTATCCACACTCCACGGAGAGTTCTTCCTTTCAGGAGGGACTTGCTCCTGCCAGCTGCCTTCCTGGTGCCTACCAGGTCTCTGTATGCAGAGGGGTGAAGGGGACCCCCTGCACCTGTCCCCATCCTCACTGTGGTTGTCATGTCCACCCCACCCTGGTGCTGGCAGGCAAGGGTCTTCAGAGGATGGAAGGACCTGGTGCAGGCTGTGCTCCCACCCAGCAGATATGGGATGGCAGGGTGCCAGAGTCCCCAGGAAGACAAGAAAGGCCCGGACAGCCAGCTGCCATCTTACCCCAGAGGGTAGCCAGCCTTTGTGTGCAGGAGTCGGCAGAAGGGTGAAGAGAGAAGTCCAGAAATCCTGGGACTAGCAGACAGAGCCTTCCATAACTTGACCCCACCCAGTTCTCTAGATACATTTCCAGCTAAGAGCTACACGTGCCTAATTACCCTTTCTTCTGCTTGTTCTCCCCATTAGGACTTCATCATCTATGCCCAGACGGTCTCTCTCCACTTACTTTTACCACAAGAGTTAGCTCAGATTTTACCTCCTCCAAGATGCCACTCTAGATTTTCCTAGTAAGAAGCAATCATAATCTTTACCTTCTTTATACTTCAACAGCATATTAATACATTGTAGTCTAACTCCTCTCATAGACTGCTTTGTGTCCAGTATAATGGAGCCACAAATCTGCCTCCTTGGTCAGATTGTACACCCTTGCTGGGTAGAGGTTATGGCCTCCCCCTATCACACCCTAGCAACTAACATGTTCTTCCAACAAACATTTGTTGAACGTCTCGGCACTGACTAGTTAATAATTACTCAAGATGTTAGCTCAGTTGAATGGAAACCCCCAAAATGGATTTGTCTGCTGACCACTTGTTCCTCAAGCTGTCCACTCCAGTCAGAAGTCTTTCTCTCAGGAAGAGTGCAGTTGGTGTCTCCTGCCCCTCAGTAGGGCTTGCTGTAGTCAGTGTGCTCTGGCAAAGGCCAAGCCTTAGAACAGAGGGTGACTGCCCATTGTTGTACCTGTGCAGGTGTGACTAGAACCAGCCTTGGGGCTACTAGGTGAGTACAACTGGGGTAGAGGTGGGGGTGGGGGAATGGGAGGGGAGACGTGCAGCCACTTGTAGCTGTGCCTGGAAAACTTTCTCCAACCCTAGCCTGACTTTAAATAGCTTGGCATAAACACCACCACTCTCTGCTGGCCCTTTTCTCTGCAGGTTTAACTTCTGAGATTCTGAGCAAATGATACTGTCTCTCCCGTATATCTTTGGTGGCCATGTGTTCCTGGATATTAGACCATTAAGAAGAGAATCATGAAGTGGTCTGAATTTTCCCATAGTTGGAATGTTGTAACAGGGCTTGATTCCTGACCAAATCATTTTGCATCAAAGATTTGACCAGCCATATTGCACAAAAGCAATGGTACAACAATTAGAATTTGAAAACAGCAAAAATTAAGCTGTAGGTCCTGTAAGAGTTCAGTCTGCCTGGGTTTGAATCCTGGCTCCATCATTTACTGTGTGACTTTGGGGAAATTACTTGACCCATCTGCACCTCAGTTTATCTGTCAAATGAGGATGATAAAAGAACATACCATACATGCAAAAAAGATGGAGTTGGGTCCTTACATCATGCCATATACTATAAAAATTAACTCAAAATGGATTAAAGCTACGACTATAAAACTCTTAGAAGAAAACATAAGGGGAAACGCTTCATGACGTTGAATTTGGCAATGATTTCTTGAGTATGACACCAAAAGAACAGGCAATACAAGAAAAAATAGATAAGTTGGACTTCATGAAAATTTAAAACTTTTATGTATCAAAGGACACTATCAACAGAGTTAAAAGGCAACCCATAGAGTGAGAGAAACTATTTGCAAATAATATATCTAAAAGATTACTATCTGGAATATATAAAGAATTCCTACAACTCAAAAACAAATAACCTGATTTTTTAAATGGGCAAAGGATTAATATACAATTCTCCAAAAAAAGATATACGAATGGCCAATACGCACATAAAAAGATGCTTAATGTTACTTATGAAATCCAACTCAAAACCACAATAAGATTCTATTTCACACCCACTAAGATGGCTATTATTAAAAAAACAACAACTGAAAATAATAAGGATTGGTTAGTATGTGGAGAAATTGGAACCCTGTGCATTGCTGAGGGGAATATAAAATGACACAGACTACTATGGAAAATAGTATGACGGTTCCTCAAAAAATCAAAAGTATAATTACCATATGATCCAACAATTTCACTTCTGGATATATGCTCAAAAGAACTGAAAACAAGGACATGAACAGATATTTGTACACCCATGTTTAAAGCAGAAGTATTCACAACAGCCAAAATGCAGAAGAAATCTAAGTGTCCATCAACTGATAAACAAAATGCAACATATACGTATAGAGGACTATTATTCAGCTTTGAAAAGAAAGGACATTCTCATGGGAATGTAAAATACAGTATGGAGAATATAGTCAATAATGTAAAAACCATGTATGACATCAGATTAGCACTAGACTTATACAGGGGATCATTTCATAATTATATAAATGCCTAACCACTGTGCTGTACATCTGAAACTAACATAAAAAATAATATTTAATGTCAACTCTAATTAAACATATATGAATATAAATACAGGATGTAAAGTACAGTATAGGGAGTATAGTTGATGGTATTGGAATAGCTATGTACAGTGTCAGATAGGCAGTAGACTTATTGGGGTTATCACTTTGTGAGGGGTGTAAATGTCTAATCATTATGTTGCTTTATACACATGAAACTAATAAAAAACAAACATCCAACATCCATGAATTCCAATTATATTGAAAAAAATCCTGTAGTGTTAAAAGTAAAATAAAGATATTTTCAGACAAACACAAAAATAATAAAATAAAAATAAATAAACAGGTGTGTCAGGGAGTGACAAACTAAAAAGAGTAGAGGGGCATGAGTTATGTAGGTATCTGTGAAAAGAATAGGTCAGATCAGGGAATAGGAATGCAAAGGTCCTGAGGCAGGAGAAAACCTGCTGAGGTCTGTGTGAGCAAGGGGGAAAGAGTAGGTAGTCAGGCCGGAGAGATGACAGTTGGCCAGATTGCGCAGGTTCTTTCAGGCCTCTGAGAGAAAAGGAGAGTCATTGGAGAGTTTTAAGCATAGGAGGGACATGAGTGAATTAGGTTTTACAGGATCATTCTCAAAAGGGAAAGGGGGTGGGGAAGGTTAAAGAGGGTAGAGGTGGTCAAATATATCGTGATGAAGGAGACTAGAATTTGGGTGATAAGCACACAACGCAATATACTGATGATGTATTATAGAACTGTATACTTGAAACATATAATCTTATGAACCAGTGTTACTCCAATAAATTTAATTAAAAAAAAATTCTGATACATGCTACAACTTGAATGAACCTTGAAGATATTATGCTAAGTGAAATAAGCCAGTCACAAAATACTAAAAGGAATATAACTACTATATGATTCCACTCATATGAGTAGTCAATATGAACTTAAAGTAGTAGTTCTACTCTAAGTAGTAGAACTTAGAGTAGACTACTTAGAGTAGTCAAATTCATAGAGACAAAAAGTAGAATGATGGTTGCCAGTGGCTGGTGAGGAAGGGCAAATAGGGAATTATTGTTTAATGAGTACAGAGTTTTAGTTTTGCAAGATGAAAAAAGTTCTGGAGATGGATGGTGGTCATGGTTGTACAATAATGTGACTATACTTACTGCCACTAAACTGTATACTTAAAATTATTAAAACGGTAAATTTTATGTTATATTTTACAACAATAAAAAAGTACACACCTTATAAAGCTGTGAGGAATTTAAAGTGAGATAAGTGTAAAGTGCTTAGAATGGAAGGCAGCTATGCTCACCACTATACCACCAACGCTAAAGTGCTTAGAATGGTGATGGGTATAACAGGTTACATCAGTGTTAGCCATTATTATAAATATTCTGTATCTATTGTTTATACAAGGGAATGGAGTACATAAAGCCTAAAATGGATGGAGTACATAAAGCCTAAAAAAAATAGGTGTCTACTGCATCATATGCATAACTTACTACATGAACATGTTACATATAACCCACATTGATTTTAGTGAAAATCTGATTTGCTTTCCTAGAATTGTAAAGGATTTTAAGGGATGTATTGGAAAACCCATATCCCTTTTTTATCCTTTTTTAAAAATGCTGTTAAAGCAGGAGAGATGCTTCTTGTCTTTGGAGCATGTGGAATCTTCAAAATCAGGTCCTCTAGGAGTTAAGAGTGGGGCTTTGGAATCAGCTCCACAACTTAGATGTGTAACTTTGGACAAATGAATTAACTTCAAGGCCCAGTTTTTTCTCCTACAAACTAGAGGCGATGCTAGTACTCAGCTCAAAGGCTTGTGCAGACTGAGTGAGATTACGGAGATGTAATGCCTGGCATGCATTAAGCACTCCCTACGTTTTAGATATATTGACAATACCTTTGACCTCATCATCAAGGTTGACCCCTGATTTTCTCCTGATCTTTCCTACTTCTAGGTTTATTAAAGGTTCCAAGCACAACTGCTCAGGAGATGCTCACATGAAGGATATGAGGCAAAAGGAATGCAGTCAACTCACTCTTTCTCCTCTTTGTTGCTCTGGTGCCTACTTGACACTTTGTTGATGGCCATCAGAGCCCTGATCACTTCTTAGGGACACTGTCAAACAAATAGCAGGTTATTGATCAGGACTTGCCAAGGGATTGTCATCCTCCTGACTTTTGGCTAAAAGGATAATTTATTATTCTTCCTACTTTTCTCTCTTTTTCTATTTTGTATGATGAGACTTTGTGTTTAGGAGGGAAAAATAAACTTTATTCAAAATACATATGTCTCACAATATTACTTGATAAAATGTAACCTGAAGGTACCTTCATGAGTTGGACATTGGGTGAAAACACCAACTAGAGTTGAGTGTCTTGAAGATTGAGATGTGGGGAGAAATGAGGCAATATAGAATGAGTAGGGATACATTCAGTGGAACAAAAAGGGTGACAATACTCTCAAATTTGACCACATTTGTAAGAGAGATGGCAGAAGCAATACAGTCTTGGTGAAATCAGCTGTAGTACTAAATCCTGTTTATCCTTCAATGGCATGGAGACATGGAATGTTCTGTGAAATAAAATTCCAAAACAGATTATTTTTAATGCGTCATTTAGTCAATGTTCCATTGTTAGAAGCTGAAGAATTAAAGGCCTCAAGAAGAGTGGTTTTAACTTTGGGAATGTTTGAACAATATTTCCTTCTGTTAAAAAATAAAGCAGCATATAGAAGTGTGAGAACTCTGACATCTCATCTCTTGACTTTGTAATTACCTCTGCTCATTAGGAAGTTGGGTCATCAAGAAAGTTAAATAGTAGGTCTATATTGAGCTATAAAGCCCAGATATATTGCCACATGCATGTCACTAGATCCATATATAAAAATGGAGATGATGTGAGATGCTTTAAAAATGTAATTGCACCTTCTTGTGAGAGCCTCAATTCTTGTAAGTCTGAATGGAGCCTACTTTTGTAGGTTTCCTGATTCATGGTTCAGCCAGGATAGATACTTCTGTAAGCAGCACTACTTTATTCACTAACCACCACCCCCTTTCTTCCCTCCCCATTTTGGCTTTTTTACTCTGAGTATAGTGTTTTTAACTCTTGAACTATGCTATTTGGACAAAGAAATATTGACACTGCAGAACAGATGGTGTGGTTATTAGTGGGCTCAATTACAGCACTGTTTCTATTCCATTTCCCTTCCTGGTCCCACCTGTCTCTCTAGGGTCAACCTTGCTCTCTCTTTCACTGTCTAGGTACCTCTTTCAAAGCCACAGATTTTTATTTAAAAAAAAAAATTCCACGACTTGAAAAATAATGTTTGGTAGAAAGATATCATGAATACACACATGATTTATAATCCTACCCACCATGGTTAAATTTTGATGTGTATACTTTTGCTTGCAAAACTAATTTTCAAAAATGAGATTATATGGGGCAGCTGGTTAGCTCAGTTGGTTAGAGCATTGTGCTCTTAAAAAAAGTTGCCAGGTTGATCCCCGCATGGGCCTCTGTGAGCTGTGCCCTCCACAACTAGATTGAAACAACTACTTGACTTGGAGCTGATGGGTCCTGGAAAAACACACTTAAAATAAATAAATAAATGAAAAACTTTTAAAAAATTGAGATTATATTAGAGAAGCGATGTTTTTTCATACTGCCTAGTCTCGAATTTTGGTGCAATTATCTACCTGGTTGTACAACCTTGAGTGAATTACTCAAAATTTCTGTACTTCAACTTCTTCACCTCTAAAATGAGATATTAATAGTACATACCCCCAGGATTCATAGAAAGCATACATGAATTATACATGGAAAGCACTGAGAACAGTGGCAGGAACATAGTAAATACTCAAAAAATGTTAACAGGGGTGGCCTGATGGCTCAGTTGGTTAGAGTGTGAGCTCTGAACAACAGGGTTGCTGGTTCGATTCCCACATGGGCCAGTGAGCTGTGCCCTCCACAACTAGATTGAAGGACAACTACTTGGAGCTGATAGGCCCTAGAAAAACACACTGTCCTCCAGTATTCCCCAATAAAATTGGAAAAAAAAGTTAACAAACATCGGTATTTTTATTATATGAATATTATTTTATAAGCTGCCTTTAAAAAAATACACTGAATATTTTCTCATGTTGTTTATGACTAATACATGACTTTATTGCCTGACCCAAAATCCATTATATGACTGTATCATAATTTATTTAATCAATGTTCCATTATTGGGCATTTATTTTCAATATTTTGTATAGTAATGAATAACCCTGTAGTAAACACTCTTGTGCATAAATCTTTGGGTACGTCTCTATTTTTTTCCAGAGGCAAATTAGTAAAAGTAGAATGCTGAATTAAAAAGAGTATCAGCCCTTCTTAAGGCTTTGCCAAAGTCCTCCCTAGAAATGTCATGTGAATTTGTGTTCCTAAAGTATTAGACAGCTCATTTCCTCATAGCCTTCCCAGGATAAGATATTACGATTTAAAAATTTTCTTGCCAGTCTGTAGTTTTCATAGTCAGATGGTGCTCTGTAGTTTCCAGAGCTCTCCTCTTTTCAGGTGCTCATTTTTTTTATTATTATTTTTTAATCCCAAGCCCCTTTTGGGTTGTTTCTCCTCTTATTTTATGTGAAGGATTTTTTTTTTTTTTAAAGATTTTATTGGGGAAGGGAAACAGGACTTTATTGGGAAACAGTGTGTACTTCCAGGACTTTTTCCAAGTCAAATTGTCCTTTCAATCTTAGCTGCAGGGGGCTCAGCCCACCATCCTTTGCGGGAGTCAAGGAGTCGAACTGGCAACCTTGTGGGTGAGAACCCACTGGCCTATGTGGGAATCGAACCAGCAACCTTCCGCGTTAGGAGCATAGAGCTCCAACCGCCTGAGCCACCGGGCCTGCCCTCCTCTTATTTTAATCTACTATGTCCTCTATCATAAACTCCTCCCTGTTACTATTCCCAACCTTTTCTTTCCTTTCTGATTTCTTCATACCATTTCCCCTCTATCCATTTGGAGTTAGACTATAGTGTTCTGCTTTGTTCATGTATGTGTTATAAATCTAGTACATGAATACCATAGGACAACAGGCACTCTTTCTTTCATTGTACCCAAGTCTAACCAAAAATGAAGCCATCCCCCTAAAGGACTCATTTCCTTTTTAAAGTAATAAGATCCCTGTTGCATGAACTATTTAAATTATATAGATAAGTATCTGAAAGCGGTGGAAGGTATGCTTCCTCTGGGTAGCAAGTTAGCCTACATATCACTGTCCAGCTGGGAAAATAGAAACCACTCTAAGTATTTAAACACAGAAGGAAATTAGTCCAGGGAATTGGTTACATAGGTGATTAGAGAGCTCAGAAGCCAAAAAGATGGTAAGGCAACACTGAGATTAGGAACACCAGGAAGCCAGCACCACCCTTAGACTAAAAGATGGAGGAACTGGTGGTGTCAGCTGGAGGAACCCTGGAGCCACAGTGGGACTGTCTGTTGGGAGCTGGATCACAGAAGTAACGCAGGTGCTTCTGACGATCAAAGGTAGAATGGGAGGGGAGAAATACCTTGCTTTTCTCTACTCCCTCTACAGTCTCCTTCCAATGTCTTCCATTGGCAAATTCGGTTAGAAGCCAGTTGACACAGATGTTTGTGAAATTACGTGTAGCCTGTGGTCAACCCCACTGTGATGCAGAGCAGAGTAATGTAAAGGGCGAGGAGTGGATGTGAGGGAGAACAGGCCAAGGCCTGGGTCAGTGACCTCAAAAGGCTCTTTCAAGTCCACAGACAACAGGGCAAAGTGCAAAGCATGCTGGCCCTGGGGAGGTAGGCAGTCCCAGGTTTAAATACTGGCTCTGTCATTTACTAGCTCTAAGACCTTGGCCAAGTCACTTAACTCCTCCAAGCCCCAGTTTCCTCATCTATGAAAGGGCGCAAGAAAAACCATATTTTCCAGGGTCACTGTGAAGATTAAATAAGTTATAAGATAATAGCAAGCATTCAACAATAATTGGTTTCTTGTCACCTAAGAATTTATGATTTTAAGACAAAGGACAATTGGACATTTGGCCAAGGTCATTAAGGTTTTGAAAGAAGGAAAAGGGGCAGAGGCATCTTTCCTTTTGGAAGTTTTGCTTAGGGTAGGGTAGGTGATACATTGCCCAGTAATGATACTGAGAGATGAGCTAACAAGCATTGAAAGTATCATGCATAATCGATTCACTCACTCCACAAATATTTATGGGTACTCACTATTTTATGGAAATGATTTAGACATTGTCCTTGCACTCAAGGAGATGGCAACAGATGGGCAAAGAGATAAATCGCACTGCATGATGGTATGGGAATGTTTACAGAGGAGGGAGCAAGGGGATATCTCACCTACGTAAGTGAGAGAAGACGTCAGTGAGGAGAGGACGTTTGAGTTGTGTTTTGAAGGATGAGCAGGAATTTTCCAGCTGTAGAAGCACATGTAAAACCATAGAGTCACAAAAGGGCATGGAATGTTTGGGGAATGGTAAGCTATTCACATGGGTGGGGCCTTGAAGTATCCATAGTCAGGTGGTGGTAAGAACAAGTGGCAGTTGTGGCTGAAAATGGAAGAGAAAGTCAGCATGTCAAGGGCCTGGCATAAGAAGCTAATCACTTTATATCCTGTGGGGAATAAAAAACCAGCAGAAACTTTTAAACTAAGTAGTAACCCACCATCTACAACTTAGAATTTCATAAAGTGACACATCTTCCCAATCTCTCTTATGCCTTCAACCGAAGGGCTGATGCACGCAGTTATATAAAGCAGGGGCCATGTGTTCATCTCATAAGACATTAGAAAGTATGAATCAGAAAAATGAGCACAGAGGTTTTCCCTTAATATTAGATTCAGAATGGAAAAAGTCATTAACTTATTCTGCAGACACCAAAGGGCTCAAGGTAAATATTTAAAATCTTCTCCCTCTCATTTCCACAAAGCCATGAACAGCAGAGAGGTGATGCTGCTGCTTGTGGCGACGAGACAGGATTTCAAGGATTCTGATGAAACATCTGCTGGCCAGGATCTGTTTGAATGCTGAAAATGACTTTATGTTACTCTCACGGAAAGGAAAACACAAAATGGCAATAATATAGCCCTTCATGCTTTTCAAAGCCCATGAAAATAACCTTATCTCATTTTAGCCTTGTGACAATTGTGTGCCGCCAAGAGTACAATCCCATTTTAGAGATGAAGAAATGGAGGTCCGAGAGTTTCCTTCCTTCCCTAGGGTCTGAAAAGCATTTATACCAAAGCTACAACTAGTTTTCTAGACATGCAGTCTGTTGCCTTCCTGAACGTGGGCTAGTATTTACCTGTCTCCTTCCATATGCCAAGATGGCTTCTTTGAGGTCCTGAAGTGTGCGCAGTTCCAGGTTCAGGCTCTTGTGGCCTTTGGGGCGATAGCAGCCTTTTTTCCTCTTTTCAGGTGCCCATGCTGATATGGCTAAACCTTCTGAGTAGAGAATCAGGAGGCCCTTTCTCGTGCTGAATGTTTTAGGGAGAAAGAGGCTCCACATATGCTGGTTGGGGTTCCCATCACCCTGCGGTTTGCTGACCAGGACATAATCTTCTGGGGACTTCCAGTTCAAGTAATCCTGCAGTGGAAAGAAACCACTTTGACTGATCCACTGTGGATGACACTGTTATAGCAAATACTGCTTGTGCAACGCGTTGGACATTTTTTAGTGACTGGTTTTCTCTGAATTGCTCACACGGTGTCATGGAACACAATCACTCTTCTTAGCAACTATTTTGTTCTCCACATCTCAGAATTAGTAGAACCCAGGGCATGGTTCTATTTTACCCATGTAACTTTCAGGAGAACCACTCAGGCTTGGGCCTTGAATAGAGTGTATTCAAGTAGAGTGTATTCAAGTAGGGCCTTGAGTAGAGTGTAGGTTACAAGCCAGTTACAGTTTCCTGGTATGCAGGTAAATAGTCAGAATTATCAAGGGCAGCAGCTAACTTTGAAATTAGACCTGGACTAGCTGGCACTTTAAAGAGGAGAAAGCCATTCCAACCCATCACTTCGGCTGTACACAGGGAGATTTTCTATATATTCCAGATGCTATGTAACTTTATCTAATTTGGCTATTTATGGGCCTATAAAGTAGTTACATATTTTGTAAGTAAGTAAATGCCATTGGCCACAGAGGTCCTTTGAAATTCTATATGTCTTTTAATATAGCAAAGGTCAAATATCACGACAAACTACCATGACAATGGAAATCTCTGTGTGATCCAAAAATTTTCAAAGTACCCCCAATAGATTTCTTATTGCTGGCAGGATTCAATTAAGTAAAATTTCAATACAACAAGGGAATTTTGCCACCACTTTAAAATCTTCTAAAATGGGATTCTTTTGCCTATATTAAATATGAGTCCAGTGGGTTGAATTCCAGAAAGTTCAAGGAAGCCATTGAAATGGCAAGAAAACACACACAGCATTTCAACCACAGAGCACAACTTCTAAAGCCCAAACAGCCATCAGCTTGTCTAGAACCCGGGTGGAAATTCAGTCTTGAACCAAACCATCTGAATTCTAGATAATGTGGAATCTCCTTCAGTCTAAAGCCAATAAGGCTGTAAGTTGGTGTACAAGAGGAAGGGAGATGGTCCCAGTGACCACCTCGGTGTGTCAGGCAAACTACCTTATTTTCTTGAGTTTCACCAACGAGGAGGGAAGATCTGCTAGTGATTCCCACCACCTCACTAACAAAACAAATGCAAACACACATGGCTCGGCCCCAAATGGAAAAATAGAGGATTCCTCCCCTGTTCTCCCCCCGCCCCAAATATGACTTTATGCAGCTGGAAAACTCACCTCTGGTTCAAAATAGACTTCTAACTTCTGTTTGTTCTGGACCAACTTCCCATGTCCCCGGCTCAGGGGAGAGAGCGTGAACATGTTTTCCTTCTGACCACCCTTCTCAAGGCCAGTTCATCTTGGTTTTGAAGGCTGAAAACTGGTCACACCTCAAGATTTCCTGAGCTCAGCAGGGAGCCCAAGAAGACCACAAACACTGGGCCTTTTATTAAATACATTTTTCCCTCGTACAGCAGCTTCTTAATAACAACCAGCCACACAGTTTAGACAGTGTGTGTCTTTGTCAGGAGAAAAAATAAACCGCAAACCCAACTCCTCAAGCCCTGGATTGTCTCCTCTCAGGGCAGCCCCTCTTCCCTTTGCCTGTGCTCTCGTTGTTCCGTGGTCCTGTTGCTCTTTACCGGCCTTGTGAACCTATAGATCTGGGCCACAGCACCATCCTTTCTATTGTGAGCGGAGGTTGTTTCCCGGTTGCTATGGCAGCACAAGGAAAGGAAGTCCCTTAAACCAGCCTAGACCAGGCGGAGACTGCTGAGGGCAGTGTTCAGGCACCGGGGGAGGAGGGTCAAACGGACAATGAAAGGAACGGGCTCAGATTTCAAGTCCTGTTTGTGGAGGTGTGAGGGCTGTGTTGGGATATTTATTCTGTTGTAGTACTCATCTTGTTTTTAAAATGTCTTCCCCCTTCTTCTGATATGTGAGCCTTTCACTGTCAACTCACCATTAACAGACTCAGGAGTCATCGAGGTCACCTGAGGCGACCTGTGATGACCTGTGATGTTTTCCTTGGCTGAGCTCCAGCCTCTCCTCCACAGGACATGGGTCCCTTTATGGTACTTGCTGCTTTGCCTGAGTGAGTGCAGTGTACTGTGGATCTCCAGATTCCTTTATATACCCGGTTCTATCTCCAGAGGGAGAGTACTTGGGAGATGCTGGCACAATGACTGAGGCCACTACTGGCATTTACCAAGCAGGGCTTGGGATGCTGAATGTTCTGTGGTGTGTGGAACTGTCCTGCATAATGAAGAATTGTCCTACTCTGAATGCTAGTAACACCCCCTTTGAGAAACACTGCTGTGACCTGGGCTGCTTGGTTCTCCTTGATGCTGACACTGTGAGGACAGGAAGAGGGAGTGGGTGGGTGGGTGGGGCATGTGGGGTGGGGATAAGAGTGTCAGGGAACAAAAAGATGTTTTTGCTGGTGATCTATAGCCCTTCTTTAGCCTGGAAAAGCAACCTGCCCTGTCATCTATCAGCTGAATCTCCATGGCAGTCTTGTGGGAGTATCCCCTGCTGACCTGTATAAAGAAGTATAACAGGCTACAGGCCCAGTTACCTTTGAGATCTCTCTCTGTAGCTGAGACTTTCCCAGGAGGCAGTCTCAAGTCTCACGAGGACGAAAAGAGGTCATGCTGTATAATTAGGCTGGGTTTCTTGCAGGGAAATCAAGGTAGTAAACGCAGAGGCTCAAAACTGAAGTTAGTCAAGATCACAATAAATACCATGTCAACACTCATTAGGATGGCTATTTATTAAAACACAAAGACCAAACCAAACAAAACAACAGAAAACAACAAGTGTTGGTAAGGATGTGGAGAAATTGAAACCCTTATGCACTGTTGGGAGAAACGTAAAATGGTGCAGCCACGGTAGAAAACAGTATTTGGCAATTCCTCAAAAAAATTAAACATACAATTGCCATATAATCCAGCAATCCTATTCCTGGGTATACAACCCAAAGGAAGTGAAATCAAGGATTCAAACAGATATTCGAACATCCATGTTTACAGCAGCATTATTCACAATAGTCCAAAAATGGAAACAATTCAAGTGTCCATTGACAGATGAATGCAGGAACAAAATGTGGCATATATATACAATGGAATATTATTCGATCTTGAAAGAAATTCAGACACATGCTACAATGTGGATGAACCTTGAAGACATTATGCTAAGTGAAATAAACCAGTCAAAAAGGGACAAATATTGTTTTATTCCAATTATATGGCATACTTAGCATAGTCAAGTTCGTAGAGACAGAAAATAGAATGATATTTGTCAGGAGTTGTGGGAGAAGGGAGTGGAAAGTTAATGTTTAATGGGTACAGAGTTTCAGTTTGGGAAGCTGAAAAAGTTCTGGAGATGAAGGGTGGTGATAATTGTATAACACTGTGAATGTACTTAAAGTCAATGAACAGTACATTTAAAAATGCTTACAATAAGAAATGTTATGTTATACACACTTTACCACAGTTAAGATCTAAAAAATGATAACAAAGAAAACAAAAAAACTGAATTTAGCACTGTATAATCTGAAAGCTGATTGGTCAGCGTTATTGTGGAATGACCTCCTCAGAGCAGGTGAGACAAAATCCTACAAAATGAGGGTTCCGAATAGTTTACAGGGGTCTTAAACTACAGCTGCGCCTTCCCTTCACTTTCTCTGCTCCTTCAACAAAACTTTACTGAGAGATTACTATATGTGAGACACGATTCCTGCCCTCAAGAAGCTCCCAGCAGGTGTGCGTGGACCAGTGCCTGAAAGATGACGTGGCATCTGTGATAATGGAGGTGGAGATAAATAGGTGCTCTAGGAAAAGAGTCGGTCGTGTGCATGTGTGCAGTGGGGGGTCAATGGTGGTGGGCCTCATAGAGGGCCACAAAGATGAGAGATACTAGAGGTGACATTCAATGACAGTAGTGCGCACTGCGAACAAGGAAGATGAATGGGGATATTGCAGGATGCGTGGACAGGGAGATCTTTGGGGAAGGGGTAACTTCTTTGGTGAAGCCAAAGCCTCAGGTCAGGTGGACAGAGGTGAAGCTGAAGAGACAGGCCGGCTGGCCAAGACCTTGAAGGTCACATGTACCTTGGGAAGACATTTTGCTCTTTATTCTTCAGGTAGGTTGTTTTAAAACAAGGGGGGCGACGTGATTCTATCTCGGGTTTAGAAAGAGAACCCTGAGGACAGTGTAAATGATGGATAGAACGAGGGACGCCTATGTCATCAACTTCCGGGTGAACTTTTAGGACCATGCAACCCAGGCCAACCTTTCCTTGGATTTGAATGAATTTGTCAAATAGGTCAGGAGTAATCACCTGCTAAGTGGTCTTTGAATGAGACATAGAAGGGGCAACTCCGTACCACCTGCAGTGAAGTATAAATGTTGCCATTTTGAAAATGCAATTGCTCACGAAACTGAGTAAGGCATCATAAGAAGAAAGTGACAGAGCCATTGGGACACAAGTGAGAACCACCATTGTCAGCCAAAGAATTACTCCATGTTTCTCCGGTAGAAATTCTTCCTCCGAGCTCACCTAACTTGGAAATTACTCATACATGGTGAACTAGGCCCCCAGGAAGTGATCTTTCTGAGTCTATATTGAGTGAGCATCTCACCTGGGAAAATACCCAGGTGCCCACCTGGGCCTCCCAGCACTGTGGCAAGGCTACCAGGCCTCTGCGGTTGTAATCTGGGAGCAGCTAGACCACAGCACAAAGTGGGTCTCTTCTAAATTGTCGTGTTTACATCCATGCTGTTTAATATGGACAACGAACAGATGTACAGATCAATTAATAGACATTTAAAAGCATTTACTCAGTCCCCACAGCAGTTTATGGAAAGTGCATTTAGAAAGCAATTGAGGTTATTGCTATTCTAAAGTGCTTGGGGATCCCAGATGAAAGGCCGCTGTGACTGGAAAGTATTTATAACTCAAGAAGAAACCCTCCACACCCATGTTATATAACACCACCACCATCTCCTGGAATGCCTGACCTGTCAGCCCATGCAGCATGTCTGTTTAAATTACACTGTAAATTCTATAGGGTGGAGACCTTGTTTGTATGGTTTGCAAAGCATCATGAATAACCATGACACTCTGTAAATAAATAGAAACCACATGAAACAAAGAAAAGAGATGTTATTCAATGGCTGTGTCCCCAGTGCATATAGGAATTTATCCCTTGCTCCAAAGTGCTTGAGGTAAATAGATGCCACTCTGGGGAAGTGGCCTGTGGGATAGCGTCAGGATCCTCACCCCCCTTTAAAGGGCAATGTGATACTGTTTTCTAGGAATGTATTCACCTGCAGGGGCAGCCTACAGCATCACTAGTGTTGTCCTCGTTACCCAAAGAGGAAAGATCAGTGCACAGAGAGATTAAGTGATTCGCACAAAAGCTCAGCGCAAATCTGAAGTGACATGGGAGCTTGTCTAAATTCGGGCCTAATCTCGGCCTGTTGTTTATCCCACTTCTGCAACAGAGTAGTAGCAACTATTGCTAAGAGGGTAGGACCTGGCTAATATCCAGCAGTCAGGAAGCTGCTGTGAGTGAGGTGACCACAGCGCCTTCTTCAGCCCCAAAGCTGCTGCCTGGACACAAGATCTGTGTCTGGCTGCTGCGATGGCCTCCAAACTCTCCTATCTCCCTAACTTTGCTTCTCCTCTCACTTTACTTTGCAAATTTAGTTTTAAGGGAATCTAGGAAATCACATTTTCAGCTTTTTAATCTCCTGCCCTGGAGGGGAGGTGGAATGAATGTTAATGTAATAGAGCCATTCACAGTTATCGACCGTAAGCATCCAAGGCAAGTTGTATGAGAAAGTCAAAACAGAGAATTTTTAAAAATATGGTCAGTGTATATGACAATAAGCATGGCTGTGAATTATTAAGGCTCTTTCTATTTGTTTGTGTGTTATACTCCCAACTAGACTGTAAGTCTTTGGAAGGTAGGGATTAGATCTTATAATTCTTCGTACTTCCCATAGCACCCTGGGTGGAGCATAATAGCTGAATAAATACTTGTTGCTTGCTTTTTAACACGCCCAGAGAGATGTGTTATGATCTTTGAGCCAAAATGAAAGATATATGAAAGAAGAGATTATGTGAAAATCTGTTTAAGTGGCTAGTAGTTTGCATATAGTACAAAGCTTAGAGCCACCAGGTTAAAGACTGATCAACAAAAAATTGATTTTCATAGGCTGAAAAGGCACCAGGAGAATCAATGTCAAAGACAAAGCCCTCTAAACTTTTTGAAAAAAACACAGACTTGCTGAGGATAAATTATCTGGCTTGTTTGGAGACTAGGGCTAATTTCTCATGCTAATTTCCTCTCAGTAGGGAATGTCTTGTGTAGTAGATGGTAAGTCACTGGGCTGTACAACCAAACACTTTTCTGTGACCTGGCTTCCAGTTCACTCTTTAAACTCTATGGTAAGAAGAGTTGTTACACTTTCTAACTACCACAAAGTAAACTTGGTGAGCTGCTTGCTAATCATTTTATAGAAATGTTACTTTGATGTACAAAACACATCTTTTCAGGGACATATTGTATTGCATAACCCAAGGTGTACACAAATTCTCTTCCCACTATTTGCTCACATTAGTAAGGTTTTGAAATCATATAGATGCCCCCACCCTGAGCCCCAGGAGGGGAGCAGCCAGGGAGCTGAAACTGACAGTTTGAGGAAGAGGAAGTGGCAACAGGGAGCCTGGGTTCTGACAGAAACTTCTCTGAATGCCCATATATTGCTAGAGTTCACCTTGTGAACCCAGGATCCCCTAATCCACAGGTAACCTCCCTGCCTTATTTAATCTTTATAGTTTCCTTTGGGAAAGACTTCAGGTATTCCTGAGAACTGAGTTAAGGTGCAGGCCCTTCTGTAGAGATTGAATTAACTATGCCATGCAGGAATGGGACCCAGAATGGATACCTGGATTTGGGATTAATAGGGGAAGAATGAGGGAGCGGAAGAAGTGGGGCAAGATAGAGGACGATATCCCGTGGGAGGTAGGTCGGGGGGACCCATCTACAGAGCCTTTGCCCGTTTCACCCATTTTCTCAGAGAGCCAGCCTGAGCCCATACAACAATCTTAAAATGGGGCAGAGGCTGCCAACCTCTGGCTGGTCCAGGAGGCTCTGTAAGTATTCATTTAAGGAAGAGGAGAAGCAGTTTCTTCTTATCTCACAGAGCAGACCCACCTGGGGCAGCACCCTTCCCTTCTCCAGAGGCCAAAAGACCAGATAAAACTGTACCACAAGTTGAGAGGAATCAATAGCGTTATAACAAGGGCGATCAGATATGGTCAGTGCCCTCGGCAGACCCTCATGCTCCCAGCCAGCTCTCGCTTGGGCTTACTTCTGATGCCAACCCACCCAAAGCAGGTGTTTGGGGGAATTGTTAGTTAAGCAGGGAGAACATCTTTGAAATGGTACATTCCAATGGGAGATACTGATATCAAAGGTAGCTTTTCAGATTTTATGATAATCCTTCTCTTGAATCACTGTCTAGACATAGGTGCACAAAGGGTTAACAAGCCTTTTAGGACTCGGCTGCCAAGTACACTTAATGCTCAGTCCAGCACTCGCAGCTTGTATTCTTACGCTGCTGGAGTGGCCTGTTCATGGCATCTGGTTCCCTGGCAACAGCTTTCATTGGCTCAATCAAAGCCCTTTCTTCTTAAGAAAGCTCCTACTGAGACGCCCACCACCACCACTAATCACCATCTTAACTCAGGGGTTTAGGATGCAGCTGGTATGAAAAATAGCATGTGTGGATGTGAGAAGATAAAGCAACGGACAGGGGTGAATACACCTGCCTTGCGTGCTCCTTGCACGGGTTTTCTACAGGACCAGTTGGAAATTACCTGCTTTTCCTCTAGGACAGAGGAAAAGGCTGGGCCAGAAAGTTTCCTAGAGCTGGAGTTCTTTGTTGGGCAGAAATCCATGAGCCTCTGTGATTCATGCCTAGCTGCTTCCTGGGCTGATCTGTGATCTAACTGCAGGCTCTGTGCTCTGACAAGGGACATTGCTGAGCTGGGGGAGTTCAGACAAGGAAATCCATATTGTGGGAGGCTTGTCCCCAGTCAGCCACAAGCTGGGGAAAGAAGTTTGCCTTCCCTAGAACCCGGGAAGTCTGGCAGCTGCCCCACCTTGACCCCAAGAGATTGCAGCAGCTCCAGATTTGCGAAGAATAGCAAGAAAAAGGAGCTCTTTACACAGCTTTTTTGGGGGAAAAATGTTGATGAGGTAGATTCTCTAATAAAGATGCGCATGCTTAGGGGAATTCTTTAGTCTTGCTGGGAATCGCTTTGAGTTTTATTGTTTTGTCTAGGGATTAAATAAACTGTAAGCAACAAAGTAGAGATGAGGAAGAAGGCAAGCTGTTCTTACTTTTAGTTCACCCGTATCAATCTATTTAACTCATTTTATCTTTTTAAAAGTCAAATTGCGTCTCATGTACTTATTCTCACTGAAATCTAAACACATAGTGTTATTCAGGAACTGACAGTGTTCAGAATTCATGGTAATATTTATAAAATATGTTGACGTGTCGCCTGGCTATCCACCCTAATATTTGGGCTGCGCTCACCTTCTGATTCCTCAGAGAAAACAGTCATCCTGGTCATAGTACTGAGATGTAATAGGACAGTCGACAATTCAGAGACAGTTAAGGTTTGTGGCTGCTCTGCTGAGGCCAGCGACGGTCCTCTCCTGTGCGGTGTGTATATGAATGGCTCTCTGTGTCTGCTCTACCAGACTATCCGCAATTTAGCAAGGGTTCTTGGTGGTGCTACCTCACATGTTGTTAAAATATGTTATAGAGGACACTTAACAAAAACAACATACATCTGAGAGCTATTTGGGGACCAGACTTACTCTATTTCTTATTAGATATGTAATGGGAAAATTCTTAACCTCTGAGCCTCAGTTTTTTCATCTGGAAAATGGGGATAACAGCATCTGTCCTGTTGCAAGACCAGGAGAAATGATGCACCTAAGCCCCACCCCCACAGATTCTGATTAATTTATTCTGAAGTAAGGCCCTGGCACTGATAATTTTTAGAAGCTCCCCAAGTGATTTCGTGTTTCCCCGAAAATAAGACTAGCTGAACAATCAGCTCTAATGCCTCTTTCGGAGCAAAAATTAATATAAGACCCAGTTTTATGGGTCTTATATTAATTTATATAAGACCCAGTCTTATGGGTCTTATATTAATTTTTGCTCCGAAAGATGCATGATTGTCTGTCTAGGTCTTATTTTTGGGGAAACATGGTTGCAATGTTCAGCCAGCATTGAGAACCACAGATGCAGCAGATGGAAGCACTAAGTGGTTATTTTTAGGCTGAGGAATTCCTTGAATATCAGAAGTTCTTCAGGATGGAGGTGAGGAAGAGGTAATATTTATAGAAATGAAATTCTCTTATTTCTTCCTCAGATCTATGAGTTACAATAGATTGGAATGGAGATGTAATTCAATGTAGTGGAAACATTCTCTCCCCTTTGAGCCCTTTCCAGATAGGTCTTAATCATATAGTTTTTTTTCATTCAAAAAAAGGAAAACATATTATCAAGCACCTTTTATGTGAATGTTTTGATAAAGGATAATGTAATAGCGACACATAAATAGTATAAAGGATAATGTAATAGTATAGGGCTCAGGAAGCTCACCACCTAGCAAGGGAAAATAAGTGAGCCTATGTAATGCTGGGCTTGGCATGATTAAATAGTAATACCGTGAGCTGTTTTTCCCTGGGGGAGCCTTGATGGTGTGACTCAGGATATTACAAGATCCTCTAAAATGGGGGACACGTTTTCAGCTTGGATTCTAAGCAGGAAGTGATTTTTGCCCTTCCCAATAAAGGATAGTACACTCTGGCTAAAGACCAAGAGAATAAAAATACAGAACTCTTGGTGTTAAACTTTATACAGTACCACTCTGCCATTTTCATTAGTTAGAAGAGCAGACAGCAAGCATTTGTAGGGCATTTAAGGAAAAATTCTTTTGGCTACATCAATTAAAAGATACTTGGTACTTAAAGGCTGTATATAAATATATATAAATAAATATGTAAACAGGAACAGAACTTTTTGTGATTGATAACAACGTGGGGTGGCCCAATGCAATGTTGGACACAGGTCTAGAGAACCAGTAAGAAGATTCCAAGCTGATCCCCAAATGATTCTTTTGGCCAACTATTACGAGTTTTCATTAATTCTTTAGGGTGGTGAAAGAGGAGAGGGGTGTTAGAACCCCTTGTATATTCCTTGGAGTTAATTCCATATAAGAACGTAGCATAGAGATGGCAAATTGGTTTCCTATTATGTACTAAATCCAATCCAATGATAGTGGCTGCTTAGAACACGTGATTGAGAATAATTCTGCAGAGTCCTGCAGAGTCCTCAAAAAAGGAAATCCATGGCTGATTAGTTATGTTTTCCATAGGCAAGGGAGGGAGAGTGAATTGTGATACATATACAGTGAGTTTTGCCAACTCAACATTACAAACTGTACAGAATTCTCATTACAGGGTGTGGGTTTAATCATTCTTAACAAATCCGTTTGGCATCAAGCTAAAGTCAAAAGTTAAAGAACCATTCTACTTATTAGTGTAGTAACCCTAGTTCCTCACATCTAAGATGCCACATATTTTAAGGTACACTGATAATTTAATAACAGGTTTTAAGGGAAAAAACACTACCATTAATATGAACACAAAAATGACATTTATCAATATATTCTTTTTCAGTACATAATTCAATGTTTGAGAATAAACCTCTTTCAAATTCAGCCTCTGGATTCTTCTGAATCATTTGTGACTGTTGGCAGTTGTGCATAGCATTATGGGGATCCTCTGCTTTTTATCATCTGGCCTAGCTATTTGAACCTTCTTAGAAAACGTAGGCTTAGGCAGTCTATTGTTAGTCATATTGTAGAATACCAGGTTTCATTTGTGGTTCCTTTTGGTTAAACTCATAGTTTTGTCCTACGCTTAATTAAATTATTCCTTTCGTGAAGGTAAACAGCTTCTCTTGAAAGTCATCCAAAGTCATCTTGAAAGATATTTGGCACCTGAGGGTGACTTTGCAATGAATGAGTTGATCATGCCAACCTCTCTTAACTTTAAAAATGTTGCTATTTCTCCTGAGATAGCTGTCAATTTTTATTGTAGGTAATTATGGTGCCTGTTGTGTAGACTGGCAATTCGCTTCCTGTATCCTCTGAAGTGCTTGGCTGTTGTTTTGCTAGAAAACATGAAAGTGTAGTCATGCCTTCAGCAATAAATATTTGCTTCACTTATTGTAAATGTGCCTCGCTAAGTTCTCCCATGGGCAAACAATAACAACTCTGTCTCAACTTACTCTCCTGCCAGCAGGTGGCAAATTACTTTTGACTTAAGTTAAAGTGGCATCCCAGTTTTAGAAATGTTAAGATGTGAACAAATAAGAGTCTGAGAAGAAAGGGAATAAAGAAGGTAGCTAAATGAGATAACTCAGTATCCAGGTCAAGATCCCAGTGACCAGAGTAAGCAACTAAGGCCAGCAGCCTCCTCCTCCACTTCAGTCCCCTGACACAATGCTGTCTCACTGGTGTTAATTGTCTGGGTGTGCTGTATATAATACACACAATATGAAGTAGAAAGTATTACAGGAAAATAATGCAAGATAAAAAGTATTAAGTTACATAAGAGGGATGGAGAAAATGCTGTGAGAATTCAGAGGGATAGAATTCTGCTTGTATGAATCAAGGCAGAAGAATCAAGGCAGAAGAGCAGGTGGCATTCAAATGGACGTTGAAGCCGGCTATACTGAATGGAGCCCTGTGGAGAGAAGAGGCAGACTGTAGAGGCCATGAAAAAGCACCTCTCAGAGCTCCATCTGTGAGGTGCATAACTGACCGAGAGCTCCAGTTTTGCATTCTGAAATCCATCACCGCATTTGCACTGAGGCCAACCTTCCCACTGGCTGCTCCTTGCTGATGACAGACAGTATGATAGAAGTCCCACAGCGGGCAGGCTTGTTCTTGGGAGACACTACAGATAGGGAGCTCCTCTGGTGGGTGACTTTGGCTCAAGGACATCCTAGCAGCCTTGCTGAGCATTTTTAAAACTGCATGGCAGTCTAAGATACTTCCATCCAAATGTTCTTCCTTCCCCCTCTTCTTTACATGGTCAGACCTGTCCCTCATCTGACAGTTCTTCTGGCTTCTTCCCCATTTTCCCCTCACAGTTTTTTTTCCCCTAATAAATCTCTTGCACTTCTAATCCTGTCTTGGTGTCTGCTTCTTGGAGGACCCCAACGGACACCCATTTCTTGTGGAGATGCCAGTAGGTGCCCTCAATATATTCCAAATCTACTGTTTCATTTGCTTTGGTATTTCCCATTTACCACTCTGCTTTGGAGGTTGACACTGTTGAATATTCTCCAGGGAAGAGAAATTTCAGGCACTTAGACATGCATATAGGAAAGTCCAGTGGAGAAAAGGAAGCAGACCTAGAGGATGATTAGAAGGACATCCTAATTTTTCTTTATTATTACAATTATGTCTTTAAACAGAGTTCATTTGTTTGCTTTTAAGCAAAAAGGCTAACTATGATAGTGATGATGATACTGAGGTACATCTCAGGAACAAGCAGAATCCGGGGCCTGAATGGCATTCGGATGCTAAAGCTTCTTCTCATTTCTGAGGCCCATAGGATGACCTCTAATGGCTGCTGGACTTACATCCTACAGCCCAGGGACCTAAAGAGAGACTGACTTCTTTTCAATTCCAGTTCTAATTCCCAGGGGAAAGCTCAACTTGGCTGAGTTTGGTCAGATACCTACCCTTACAAAGATCAACTGTGTTCCGGGGGACTGAGTCGGGGAAAGGACTGTGATCAGTCCATGTTCTTCCAACATGGTGGGGTTCATGGTCACGATGTGCATGCTGGATATTCTCAGAAGAAGGGAGCAGGGTTGCTGCTAGGATTCTGTATAAAGGGTTGGTTATCTGTTATGCCTTCAGGATCAAAGCAGGCTTTGAAATCCCCATTTCCTCTTTCACGACCCCCCACCCCCCACCCGTCTCTACCTTCCTTCTTATCTAAACTCCCTATAAAGAAAATTAGATATTTCTAATCTAGAGCTTAGAGTAGTGAGGAACTTCAAAACGTGTCTCTGTTTTCAAGTGGGTTAGGGGTTATTTTATTTTGCACCTTATTAAATTCCTATGGAATGTACTCATTTTTAGCAGGCAACTGGCAACACTGCTTTTGGGCATTTGGGAGCACTGGGAAGAGAAAGATCTAGTATTCCCCTCTTTGCCTTCATTGCAGCTCTTTTCAGGCTGACTTCATGTCAGAATGTTAATGCTGACTCAAAATCCTCACTGTTGGCTCCTGAAGTCACAATGTTTGGTGCCCTTTAGTGCTTTTCAGTGCTTTAGGACCTGGGGAAGGTAAGATTTCGGAAATGCGCTCCATTATCTTGATGGCCCAGCTCAAATCTGGGCTCCTTCTCCAGCCCCTGACACAGCTGAGGTGTCTGCAGCCTGGTGAGGCTGTCTTTGAAAGCTGGCATTTTGTTGCGCCACACTCAAGCTCCAGTGGCAGACTTGGGTTGCAATGGAAAATAGATTCCAAAGCTGCCCCTGGACTGTGAACTTTTCCTGGACACTTTCCATGCTGCCTCTTGGAGAACAGCAGGCATCAACGTATTCACACCAGGAGTCAATTAAAGAAACCCAAATTATTGCAATTCCAATAAACAATGATCTCTCTTCCTTTTCAAATAAACTTGTTAGGATGGCCTGAAAGCCAGGTCTAATTACACGATCGGGTAGCATAAATCTGATTAGAAGCTTTTCCTATGCTTTAATTAATTTTCTCCTGCAATCAGAGTTATTTTTAGTAAATGTTAAATATGCATTTAAACAACTTTAATGTATACTTTTCTAAAACCTACTGGGGTTCTCTTTCATTCTTTCTTCCTCCTTTTTTGATGAAGCAGAAACGTTCCTGGGAAACAGTATTCAGAGAGGAAAAGAGTTAGGAGACTATCACATCTTCATACTTTAGCCTGTGATATAAATACATATATCCCAGGTACAAACACATGGATCATATATCATAGGTTGAGGGGGTTTTGAGTAATTATTAAGTGTTTGGTTCACTGGAGGGAAAAGGGGAGGAAATGAAATGGTGAGAATATTAACAGTAGATCATAACTAGGCCTTTCAAACTTGTCTGAAATAGGATCGTCCAAGAGCAATCACTCTGATCAATTATCCTTTTCTTACTCCTCCACTTTTCCCTTGTCTCTCACACATTAAAGACAATTTCCTCTTCCCAAGGTGCATCTCTGTCCATCCAAAAGTTGTGAGGTCTACAATCCCAGTGGTTTAAATGCTGATTTTATAGGCAGTAGAATGTATGTCATTCACCTATACTTAGCACGGTGTCTGGTCCATAATAGGAAGGAGGAAAGGAATGATGGAGGGTGTGGGAAAGGAAGGAAGGAGAGAAGATTTTCATACTTTACATGGTTAGGATTTAATAATTTCATTGAAAGATCATCCTTCTAGTTGAAAAGTATGACTGATAAAATCTGATGAAATGTAGTTTGACCAAAGTGCACTGGCTAAGGTCATATGTCAGGTACCTTTAGTATATGTGCATGAGAAGTGGGTAATTGTGGGTGAACTCTTCTTTCCTTTGTAGTGGTATTTCTTAAGGGTCTGTGTTAAGATTCTGTGTCATCTTCATGTTGATGAAAATGACTGCCGTCATTTTAGATTTCTTTTAGTTTGTCACGTCCTTGTCAATTCTGATGATGAAATAGCTTCCTTGAAAATTTTTTTAAAAACTGATTCTCATAGAACTCAAACAATTGTACATTTTCTTTTTTTCTTCCTTTTTTGGGAGGACAGAAAATGTTAGTTTAAAACATTTAAGTTTGATTGCAATTTACTAATTGTAAATTGCTCTTTTCTTTTGCAATTACTCTTTTCTTTTTGTTATTTTTATTTTTTTATTATTATTTTTTAATTTGGGAAATATTGGGGAACAGTGTGTTTTTTCCAGTATGTCAAGTCATTGTTTTTCAATCTAGTTGTGGAGGGCACAGTTCACTGGCCCATGTGGGAATCAAACCGGCAACCTTGTTATTAAGAGCTTGAGCTCTAACCAACTGAGCCATCCAGCTGCACTCTTTTTGTTATTTTTAATAAGTTCTAAAACCAATGTCCCTGAAACCAATGTGTTTTTCTCCTTTTTCCAAATTGGTCAAAAACAGCAGAAATAAAGGGGGCAAACACTATGTAATCATTCCTAAGAAGTAATAAAAAATCACAACAAAACATGAAATAAGATTTATTTTCCCATTGATAAATTTGAGTAATTCACCTTGAAGTTAACACACATAGGAAAGGAAAAATTCCCTAAAGATTATTGCTTGAATATGTATGCACAAAAAGATTTGGGGCTAAATGTTAGTAAAGAATATATCCTTAATTAAATGTAGTCAAATGATCTGTTTGCATTGCTCAAGGGGAGGTGACAGGGTTCACTTATCAGAGTCCCCAACACCAGCCAGCAGGAGACCTCCCACACTCTTTGCCTTAGAGAATGAACCCAATTTGGCCAAACAGTAGATAAGGAAAAGGACTCACCACTGGCTGGGTCACTGCTGGCCAGGCTGAAGTTTGATAATGTCTAATAATATCTCATGTTTACATAGGAAATTTTTCCTGAGGGCAAAGTGCTTTACTAGTATTATCTCATTAACCTGTCCTCTGATCTTAAAAGCATCCAGATTTTACTGGAGCATGGGGTGAATAGAAGAGAGAAAGAATAAAACAGTTTGAAAAGATTCTGATGCTCTGGGAAGAAAATGAATTTTGGAGGGTACACTAACCAACCCTGAGCATCACTGTGTACTGGATATTATGCTGAGCACTAAAAACTAAATGTAAGGCAAATCACTGCCTAGGCACTAATGATACTTAATGATCTTGTTTGATTTTGTTGTTGTTGTTGTTGTTAGTCCAGCAATAGCCCTACTTGGGATTCCTTTCATTGTCCCAGGGTGATGTAGGAGTGTCCCAGGGTGATGATGGAGATATCCATGCCCTCACTCTAATTTTCTTCTGGATCCACATTGCAGCCGATTTTTGCAGGGAGTAAGAGAGCTGGACTGCATCCAATAAGGGGCTCGATTAGCTTTCAGCGGTAGAAATAGCTGCAAATTCTCCCTTTCATCAAAAAAAATGAATGCCTGTGATACATGAGTATGTAGGACAACTGTAAACTATCAACTACCACAGTATCCTTCCCGGAGCAGGAATGGTGGGAGATGAGGCTGAAGAGCTAGGCAGAGATTATGGAAGGCCTTGTATGTCATGCTTAGGGTTTTAAACAAGGAAGAGACATAGTCATAGTTGCATTTACCGTGATTCCTTCTGGCACAGGGTGGGGATGTATTGGAGGAGGGACCAAAATGGAGGTAGGGAGACAAGTTTGGGAGCCATTAGAGTAATGTAAGCAAGAGATGGTCCTGGGGAGGAACTAGAATCCAAGTTGATTGGACAATTGTAGGAGTTAAGGGAGAGAACAGAGCCAAGGATAAATGGCACTTGGTGGCAGAGTAAAATATATAGTACCAGCTGTTGGATCTCAAACCATTGCCCTTGTCTGGGCAGTCCAGGGTGCTTCTTAAACACCAAGAGCCTACAGGGCTGCAGGGGAAGGCAGTAAAGCAAGCCGGTCCTTGACAATGGCAGCGGGAGCATGATTTCCCTTGTAACTGCCCCTTCTTACCTGAGACAAATCCTATTGACAAAGCTGCAATAACTGGCTCTCTGATAGAGAGGTGCCTGCTTTGCCTTCTTCTTCCAACAATGCTGATGGGTGGGCTTTTAAATATCCATGTGCACTTCTCCAGGATGCTTCCAGTAGGGAAAATGATACCTCAAGCTGGGGAATGACAGAGCTGAAGTTGGCTGTGAGACAGTCTTGTGTCCCTTGACCATTCTTAGCACCAAGCACTCAGCACCCGAGCTGAAGTTATTTCCCCAAACTGGAATAACAGTGGTGACTTTTCTCATGCTTGGAGAGAGTCATTAACTCATCTTTTCCAAACAACTCCCAAACTCCTTAGCGACTCTGTCATTATCTCTCAAATCCCTCGTCTTCAGGAGGATTTTGGAGACTGGACACAGTGAACATTTGGGGAGCTGGTGCAGTGAGTCATCTGGACTCGGCTGTTGGCCTTCTGGAGTCACTTTGCCCTGTGGGGGACTCTTACTGAGCTCCCCTGCAGCGCCTCTTATGTAAAAACACAATGAGATGAGCTAAATTCAAACTCATTTTGGCTCCACACGTCTATCAGCTTCCCCACTGGTGGCCATGATCCTCCTGTGATACCCTGTTGAGTGAGGTGAAGTCATTAAACATAGATCATGGAAAAGCAGGGTCTAATTCCCTGCTAACAAGTAACACATGACTTGGAATAAATATATTTCACAATCCCCAAAAAAGTTAATCACAGTTTTAGTGATATTCCAAAGAAACAGAGTCGTTGCTATATAGATATCAACAATTCAGTAGTCAGGGTGGGCAAACAAAGCAGGAAGAGGGATGCATGACAGCATGGGAATCAAGGGGTCTTGGGCAAGTTACTTAACCTGTTGGTGTCTCAGCTTTCTCTATCTCTATCTCTAAAATGGGGATAATAGTTTCTATCTCAGAGAGCTGCTGAGAGAATCAAATGAGATAAGATGTGTAGAGTGCTTAGTACACTTTCCGTATATGTCTGGTACATAGAAACCTTCAATTAATGTTACTGTTTATTATAACTCTGGGATACAGGTAATGAAAGTAATGATGGAAAGTCAACTAATAGTTGTCAAAGGAATGATTAAATCAAGGTGTCAGCGGCTCAGAAGCAGGGCTGTGTTCAGAAATTTTTCTTGCTATTTTGCTCTCTCAATCTCTCTCCTTCCTGGGTTTTCCGTTTGATCTTTTTTTTTTTTTCTTTTTAAACACATTCCATCTTCGTATTTCCTTTTTGTTGGTACAGAGTGACAGGTAAGAATGATCTCTAGGTTAAAAGAAGTGTCTCTGAGGAAAATGAGGCTAGCTCCATTCTAACTTTTCTTGAAGGTTGATGCTATGCAAAGGCTAATCCTGGGTTAAATTCTTTTGTTTAAAAAAAACCCCAAATATCCAGGATTCAGAGACACAATACTGTTTTCTCCTGCACACACAGTTACTGTCTTGGAGGTGGGACTTGTTGAGTATTTCTATTCATAAGCAGTGTTCAAATTTTCTGACTAGTAGAAACTTGAGTTTTATAATTTAAAAATAAGAAAAGGTAATTTAGGTAACATTATGATTGGACAGCAGAGATTGCATTTAGATTTTTTTCAGTAGCCACTTCAGCTGCTCAGAGAGGTTTGAACAATCCTGAGAGACAAGCACAGAGCAGTTTTAAATATATGAGAGGTGGTATGCACTGAAAGGGGACTTAGTTATCTGAAGTAAACATTTTGTACAACTTGTAGACCGAAACACACTTGGTGAATGGAGGAATTGTACGTTGCCTTCCTCTCATAAGAGATGAACTAACTGAATTTCCTTGCTGTTTCACTTGACTCTTACAGTGAAATAGATTCCCACCTTAAATGAAATATGAATCCACTTTTGTATAAGGAGCTCCCCTAAATGGACCCTGAATGGAGAAATTGAAAGTTTAATTTTTAGCCTTCTTTTCATCAGCCAATTGTGCTAACAGTAAAATAAAACTTCTTTATGACTTGAGAGGATGGGTGGGTTTGAAATATTTGTTCTCATCTTCTGACTTTATCAAGCCATTTGGCTTTCGAAGAATGCTGCAAGAAGCACTGGCAGATGCATGCTATGCTGGAAGCTGGGAGTCCTGGTGGCAAATTAATATGGCGTTGGCTTTTTCCTAAAAAAACAACAACAAAAAAAAGTGTGCTATTTAAATGCTAGTAAGTACAAATGGTTATGAAAATGGAACAAATTGTTAGAATGAATTCTGTCCTGCTAAAAATTAAATAGTCTCCTTTTAGGCTGGTACAGGTCTTTGTGCAAGAGTGTCAAATGACATCCATTTGACAACTATGTCAACCCTAATGTATTGAAACCCAGAAATTAACAATGAGAAATGCACCTAAAACTACAATATTTCAATGTTGATCATGAAAAATAGAACAAGAGACAAAGGGAGAGGCCAAGAAAGGCGAAGTACACGTAAAATATAGTCTTTTAATAACAGATTAAATTGAAATAATCTTTCCTTACCATTTAGATTTTCCCTCCTTAAGTCCACCTCCATTTAGATAATTAAATCCAGGTTGAACTATCTCACAAGACCGCTTTTATTTAAAATAAGTTGGTACACACAACACAAGCACACACACAGACACTACCACCACCAATCTTTCATTTCTTTTATGCATGACTTGACTTTCTGTGACAATCTATAATTTCTAAGCAACCTAAAGCTCACCTAGGCCCATAAACTAAAGAATAGACTCCAGATGCTCATCATATTTAACAGCTTTAATTAGTAGATTAGGAGAGAGTTGTACTGGGTACACCTTTGGAGTTTCTTACTTAGCAATTTCTGCTATGAAATCCCTTGTGAATGGACCCTTCTCCCTGTTGGAAATCCACTTATCTTGCCGGTAATGTTGTAACTGCAGAAATGTGGAAGGGGGAGGTGCAGTGGGCTCGGTGCAAGTTGCTGTTCCACCCTGACTTTCAGCATCAGGAGAGAGGCAATGTCCCATGTCTCTCAGCCAATGCGTTGGATTTGTTGTTGTTTCCTTTGTTGCAACTCATGAAATTATCTAATGTGTGATTTTTTAAATTAAACAAACAACAACATTAAGCCCATTGCTGTCAGAATTCACATTTCCTGGAGGCAGGGATGGAAGAGAAGAGTAATTTAACCAGTTCTCTGGAATTGTTTTCAATCTTTCCCTCAAATAATTTCCTGTTTGTTAAAGAGCACTCTAATGGTAAGGAGACACAAAATAGCCCCCATTCTACCGTATTTCCCCAGAAATAAGATCAGGTCTTGTATTAATTTTTGCTCCAAAAGACACATTAGGGCTTATGTTCGGGGGATGTCATCCTGAAAAATCATGCTAGGGCTTATTTTCCGGTTAGGTCTTATTTTCGGGGAAATATCCTACGTCTTTCAAGGCCCAGGTAAATTCTCTGTGCCTCAGTTGCTTCTTCTGGAAACTGTAGATAACAAGGGTATTTAGGCTAGGATACTTGCATAAGCTTTCTCTTGAGTTCATGTCCAACTCTAATGCTCAGTATGATTCTGGAATTCCATATTGAGAGCCTGTAAGATAAGAATAATTTCCACCTCATAACGTTGTTATATGGATTAAATGAGTTAACGTAAGTGCTTAACACAGAACTTGCTCACAGTAATTAAGCTCTTATTGAATGATAGCTATCATATTACATTTCATTATGATAATGCTGATATGATATATATGATAATAATACTGTGGAGGTTCTTATGATTCCCCCAATAAGTCTTTGGGAAGAAGGTTTCCACAGTGCTGGGGTTTGTTTTCCTCACGCTCTCGTTCACTGTCTCCTGCTTAGCAAGGAGCATGAGCTTTCCCACTAGGCCCCTGTCCCAACCTTTAGGCTGGAATGAGCAGGGAAGGAAGCCATAGCAATGGAGGAAGATGCTGGAGGGACTCTGCAACCAGCCCTCTGAGGGGCTCCGGGTGGTGTCTGGGAAGCACTTCCGTGGGCTCATTCTTGCTGTCAGGTCCTGGTGTAAAAACTCATGCAAGAACAGGGAGCATCCAGTCCTCAGAATTTAAACAGCATTCATGGACTTTCTGCTTCTTACTGAAAGAATAAAAATACCTCCTGGGGACTAGCACTGAGAATGCCCTCCTCAATTCCATTCTATTCTGATGTAAATTCTTTTCCTTGATTATTCTCACTTCCATCCTGGACTAAATTTAAAAATAATAATAATAGAGAATGGAAGGCATTCAGACCTCAGTAAATATTTGTAGCATGGTAATTAGGGGCACAGGCTGTTGTTGCTCTCAGCTCACCTTTCAGAGCCTGCATTTCCTCAAGTGTAAAATGGGGAATAATGATACCTACTTCATAGGGTTGTTGTGAAATGAGACAATTATCTATTAATAATAATAATAATGCTGACGTTTATCAATCACTTATTAGATGCCAAGTACTGTGGTTAGGGCTTTCTGTGGATTCTCTTAACTACTATGCCATATTATACCCAGGACTTAGCATATACTCGTAGTCAATGCTCAAGAAATGTTAGCAATTATGAAGATAACGATCATTATCAACAGAGTACAAAAAGCCATTCTTTACTGCCGTTTGCAACATGCTTGTACAATCATGCTCTCTTTCACAAAGCTGGTCCAAAATCACCCATCTCTACCTTGTCCTTCTTAGTTTCCTCTCCTTCTAGCCATACCACATCTTCAAAGCATACTGTTTTTGGGGAAAGATAGCCAGACTCAAGAGTCTTTGGGAGACTGCATGGCTCTTTCATTGTGACCTGGCCTGTGATTACTTATGACACCAAACAAGCTGCTTTTAGCCTCGCTGGTTTCCTATCTTCAGAATATGATCAAGCTATTGCTACCCATTTGTTGTTAGTACTTTGGGACCATGGGGAGAAAGATATAAGCATACTTCAGAGATAACGTGAGTTCAGTTCCAGACCACTGCAATAAGGCAAATACCATAATTATGTGAGTCACACAAATTTTTGTGTTTCCCAGTACATGAGTTATTTTTACACCATATTGTAGCCTATTTAGTGTACAATAGCATTATGTCTCAAAACAACAATGTACATATCTTAATTTAAAAATACTTTATTGCTAAAAGATACCAACCATCATCTGAGTCTTCAGCAAGTCATAATCTTTTTGCTGGTGGAGGGTGTCACCTTCAATTTGTAAAAATGCAGTATCTGCGAAGCTCCACAGTAAAATGTGGTATGCCTGTCATTTGTAAACACAAAGGAAGGCGTTTTTGGTCCACCCAAGAGATCGATGTGGGAAATAAGTGAGGTGAAGAGTATGTGCTTAGCTCTGGCTAAGACTCAGGATAACATGTTTCAGAAGCCAGAGTGCTACACTTGGAGCCTAGCACAGCACCTGGCACGTCCTAGGGCCTCAAGAAACAATTTGTTGGCACTGAAGATAATTCATGATTTTAGTTCAATAACTTGTTCTCGATGTCTGCTGCAACTCAGGGACAAGCTGTCACCAATCTCTCTCCAGCTACCCCAGACCTGGAAACTGGAACTAAATGCTACATGCCATTTGTTTCCCTTTTGAAATTGTATGTATAATATATATATATATATATAATTAATGTATATATATATATATATATATATATATATATATAAATATGTATATTATATATAACTGGTGCTAGGTTATGCCACAGAAGCTTTCATTGTGGTACTATATTTCTTATTCCCGGTCCTGCCCAAGATACTTTCCTCTTTGATTGAATGGTCCTCTAGACTCTTCACGGCCAAGCTGAAGTTTGGGGATCAAATTTTTTAAGGGTGAGTAGTATTAGGTTGTTGTCTTACATAGATCATTTCAGCAGCTTGTTCTCCTTTATGGACTAGATGGAACTTTATTGCCTCACTCTTCCCTACCACCACACACACACTATTTCTGCCTCCCAAATGCCCCTTCGTGTTCCTAAATATGCCCATCTCTCAGAGACTACTTCTTAAACTCTAAGGTGAATCTGATGCCAGGGCCAACCCACAAGATTTACAGGTGTGAAGCATTAAAGGAAGCTAATAGCAAAAGAGGTGGACTTGACCTTCCTAAAAGGTCCTTGCAAAGTGAAGTACGTAGTACCCCAGCTAAAGCACATTTGAATCCCTCACAATAGTTTCAATTTTATTTTGTTAGTTTGAAGTCTTCCGAAAGAAGCTTTTGGGACAATGACCTTCATTTTTAAAACAGGAATTATTCCACTTTACAGGGTTATTATAATAATTGTAAAGATAAAGTCAAATAATGAATGTGAAAGTAGCTTTTAAAAACAGTAAATGCCACCAAATGTAAAGTAATATTATTCTAAATAACATTTGGGTTCTATTATGACACTTGTCAAATTCTGTCTAGAAATATAATTAGTTGGTTATTTTTCCTGGGTGATGCACTCCACACCCTGAACTATATGGGAAGTTTTTCAGGTGGACTGTGTCTTTCTTACTTTTTTTTTAGATTTTATTGGGGAAGGGGAACAGAACTTTATTGGGGAACAGTGTGTACTTCCAGTACTTTTTTCCAAGTCAAGTTGTTGTCCTTTCAATCTTAGTTGTGGAGGGTGCTGTTCAGCTTCAAGTTGTCCTTTCAGTCTTAGTTGTGGAGGGCGCAGCTCAGCTCCAGATCTAGTTGCCGTTGCTAGTTGCAGGGGGCGCAGCCCACCATCCCTTGAGCCGGAGTCAAACCAGCAACCTTGTGGTGAGAGGACGAGCTCCAACCATCCGAGCCATCCAGGAGCTCAGTGGCAGCTCAGCTCAAGGTGCTGTGTTCAATCTTAGTTGCAGGGGGCGGAGCCCACCATCCCTTGCGGGACTCCAGGAGTTGAATTGGCAACCTTGTGGTTGAGAGCCCACTGGCCCATGTGGGAATCGAACCGGCAGCCTTCGGAGTTAGGAGCATGGAGCTCTAACCACCTGAGCCACCGGGCTGGCCCTCTTTCTTACTTTTATTTGTAATCCCTCGTCTCTGTCATAACATCTTTTATGTAGTGACTGCTTAATCAGTACTTTTTTTTTTTTTTAAATCAGTACTTCTTGAACTGGATCACTTATAATAAACTGCTATTGTTTTGGTCAAAACTTTCTTTTTTGCTACCACTGTGGTACTAATTGAGAAAATTCCAAGAGACTGAATTTTTTTTTCAACCAAAGATAGTAAGAGGCACGATGTGTGTTTACCAAAGACCTGAAATTTTAATGGTACCCTTTTAACTAGTTCACTTTTGTATGAAATGTGAGGAACAAAAATTTAGATGTAAGAAATGTCACAAACTGAAAAGTAAGAGTTGAAGAACCCAGTTTTATGAAATCAGTTTAATGCCACTGAGGGTGAAATAAGAGAAAAATAGGACAGATCTATGACTTGTTTAAGTCTACTTTGGAGTGCGTTTGGTCTCTTCTAGGATTTCCTGGAGCCCTGTAGACTGTTATTCACCATCCACATATGCATATATAAAAATATACCATCTATAAATAGCCACCTGCCTTTTCAGTGAAATTAAAGATGGGAGAGTTGGAAGAGAATTTCCCAGTATATTACAGGGTTCAAACCTACAGCTGTTACACTCATATATTTCTCCGTATATTAGAGAATTTCTAATATCACAGTTTTCTATCAAGCACATTTAAAAAATTCTACTTCTTCTCCAATGGTAAGATGTTATCAACAGGACATTTATTTCTTGCCAAGATTTCTCACATACCTACTTTAAAAGATTAGGTGTTGCATGCAGTTATTGAGTAGACTAATTTTGTTTTATAAACTTCAGAAAATTTTCACAAAGTGTTTCTGCTCCTTATCTAGGGATTAACGCCAAACTCCTGCCAATGTTTTTCTTAACCTTTACCCATGCCCTTTCACAAACACTCTCCCTGACAGTTTCTGCTTAGATGTGCCTCCTTAAAAATCCCTGAGTTTCCAAAATTCTTAGGTGGGAATCAACTGCATAAGGACACACCACAATGTGAAAGGAATTAAACTGAGCACTTTCATCTTGCTTACAAAAAGCAGGTAGTAATTTATTCATACACACTCTTTGTTCCCTCACTAAAGACCAACGTTCTTCAATCTTTGAGAGCCCTGAAGGACCAAGCAGCACTGAACAGAGGAAAGGGACATTTATAGGAGCAGTCACGCAGCTTTCCCCACATAAGGGTCTAAATGCCTTTAGCAGTTAAATTGTGAGCAAAAACCCTGTTGGGAGCCTTCCACCTACTCTAAAAGCAAACATTCTTAATAGGCGGTATTAGTGTGGTGTTAAAAGAGGTGTGCTTTAACCTAAAAGGTGTCACTTTATGAGCAAAAACTGGGTAATCCTTAAGAGACTTGAAGTCGCTATTTTTTCTTTCCTTGATGCCCAAATCTTCACAGGTTAAGATGACCTCACACTCATTGTGATGTTCAAAACCCAGGAGGATCTTAAAGCAGCTTTGCACAGAGCACAGTGGTGCGACTTCCTCCTGGTGAGGACTGTCTGTCACTGGTTTTCATTCTGTGTTTGTAAAATACACCAGCCATGTGTGTGAGCCTGTTAATTAAAACAAAAACAGAACTGTTTCTGTTGAGCTTTAGAAGTATAGAAACTTAGAGCCAAAGAAGGAAAGGAAAACAGCAGCATCCACTCTGCTGCTGGATCTCAAGGCTGCTGGAGAATGAGGCAACTATAATATGAAAAGCCAGGAAACAGGCACCTGAATTAAAAAAGAGAGGGAAGTGGCAAAAAAGAAAAAAGAAAACTAGTGAGTCTTGGAATTGGACGTCTTTAGAATGCATTTATCATTTCTCTGAGGGACTGTTTAATATCGAAGTGCCTGGACAGTGGATAGTGAAGGCTTCTCAGTCTAATCTGATTCCAAAGTTAGCCTCTTCGACAAGAGGAAAGAATAGCTTCAGTGGCTTCTGAGGCCACCCTGGGGTCAGTCATGGCGTCTATTACTGCCACAGCTGCTGAGTCACTGCCACCTTCACGGCCACTTGACCTCTGGTTCAGTTGACCTAGAAGGTAGAGTGAATCCTATAGCTGAGAAGCCTCCATAGGTAAGGCCCCTGCTATTATCTGGAATCATCTATTGACTTTACTAGGTATAAATGACCTGAACCCAAGGACTTAGGTATTAACAATTTAGATTAGGTTCATTAGAGTACAAAATCACCAGTCAGTTAAAAAAAAACAACAACAACAAAAACGAACTCACTGAACGACAACAAAAAAAGCAGAAAACAGAAAAGCAGAACAAAAATATCTTCTAGTCATCTTTCAAATATGGACTTCATCTCTGAAGGGTAGTAAAAACATAGATCAGATAGCACCTCTCTAAAAGAGATGCTTATTATGTACCTTCAGTAAGTTATCCAAAGCAGGATGTGAAAAGGTTTAAGGGAGTGTGTGGTAGGTGGTGTGGAGGGAGGCAGGAAGCAGCAACAACAGAAAAAAATTAAGGGACAGTTAAGGCATTCATTACACTGTGTTTCAAAATGCAAGAAAAAAAGACCTCAATAATATATGACCTTTTCGTCTATGAGGGGCCCATCCAATGGTATCCCTCTGTACCTCTTTCCATAACACAAAGTTCAGTTCTTTGGCTTAAATATATATATATATATATATATATATATATATATATATATATATATATATATACATACACATATATATGTGTGTGTGTGTATATATATATACACACATATATATGTATATATATACAGTAATATATGTATATATATTACTATATATATGCACTGAAAACTGAATAAACGTTCACTTTGTATTTAAAAAATTTATTTGTGATCTGTACATGTGATAAAGTGGGGCTTCCTTGTAGACTTTTAAAGGCAAAACAAAACAAAAATCCAAAGTAAAAATGTATAAATACAATATATATTTTCTTACAAAAATGGGAGATTTACAAAATATACATACTGCACTTGTCTCTATTTTACAAATTTCACATGCAAGAGATACAACACAAAAGATGCCAAAAAAACTGTGTGGTGGGAGTTCTTAAAATTTGACAAATGAGATAGTTTTGGAGGTTTAAGAAACACAAGGTCAGTGTTAACCTTAATATAAAAAGCAGCTCCACTCAACTGAACATTACATACATAAAGTAACTTGTACTCCTGACAGTACCCTCTATAATTTAAAAACTGTTTAAAACAGCATTTAAAAACTGTTTTGAGAAATAGGACAGTGGTACAAGTTTGGAGGGTGGTGTCAAAGGTGGAGTAAAGGTTAGCTCCCATGATTCTCTGTTTAGCTTTAGACTATTATGCAAAAGAATCAGAGTTCTATTTTAGAAAAAAAAAGTACATGATTTAAGATTAATAAATTTAAGTCATCCAGCACATTTCAAAGAACTCCAAAATTACTTTGAAGTTCACCTCCTTTTAATGACTTTCCTTACAAGGAAGGGTGGGGGAGCTATGGTTTTTAACTGTCCTCTTCATTCACAATCATTTCTACAGGTCACCTCCCCACCCATTGACAGAATGACAGGGTCAGCATACACGTGATGTTTTATACATGGATTTATGGAACTAAGAAAGCAGGACAAAATGGTTCTTTAACTTTCCTGTATTATAGAAGCTGAAGGCATTATGCTCTTCCTTTTATTTTAAAGGATTCAAATTGGAGGAAAAAAACAGAAAGAAAACCTAAATGCAGATTTACAGGAAGGAAAAAAAATGAAGGGAGAGATTTCTGTGAACATCTTAACAGAGCCCATTGGATCATGTGTTCTGAATTGAATTTATGTAAAACAAACACAGCAAAACCCCTTGCATTTCCTTAAGCCAAGTCAGAACCTCTGACCAACCTGGGGCATGGAAGCCCACTGCCTTTCACTTTTCCTTAAAAAGGAATGTTTACCTCAACCAAATATCCAAAGGGAAACCTTAGATTTGTGCTACTTTCCCTATAGAAGTTGCTGTCTTCACAGTTATGCCTTTCCACAGAGAGACACTTTTGTTTCCTCTTTTGTCTCTTACAACAAAGACAAGGGGAAAAATGCATTCCTGTTTTGAAAAGCAACAAGTCATCACTTCTTTTCAGGGTATTAAACCGAATAAAACACCCTTCTTTCTTTCTCATGCTTTGTCCAGAAAATAAAAAAAAGTAGCAGAAATACCTACTACTCAATTCCTTTGCATCGTCTCCAAACGCTATCTTCATTTCTTTTGCACCCTCACTTTTAGGATTCTAGGAGGCAGGCCTCCCAAGTCTTCCAAATGCTTATTTTACAAGACTTGAAAGGAGTAGGGGAAGAAAAACCGGAGGGAGGGGCTTGGGGAGGAGTGTAATGTCTGACCCTGGAAATTAACCCATCTGGGCTCCAGTTTGGCCCCAGTGAAAAGAGATTATGGTTTGACCATCGCTTGACAAGGACACCGCAGGGAGTCCTCCCTTTTTCCAACAAAGCGGCCGCGGCAGACAGAGCTGTACCTTTCACCCGAGCCTCACAGGAGTGAGGACAGTCCACTTGTCTTAGAGCAGGGGAATCGCTCCCAGTCCCAGCCAGTTCAGCCGGATCCAGGAAGAACTCACAGAAATCTCTGCTGGTCTCAGTCTTCTCCTTGAGCCGAGGTCGGTCGGTACCGTACAAGATTAACGTCATTGTTATCACCATCATTATTATTCTGCAAGTCTTTGCCAAGTCTTTTCATCCAAACCATCTTTCCACCCAGGCCTCCTTTCCAAACCAAACCCTCGTCCCACATCTACATATATGTTTTCACTTCCAGGTCACTTCTCATTGGAGGGGGAGGAGGGTACAGAAACAAGCCTCCCCACTCAAAAGTTCTTTCCCTACCTTGCCTTTTTCCCTACTAGGAGTGTGTGGGGCGGTGGGGGGGGGCGGGGGGAGAGTGAGAGAGGGCCCGGAGCTCATACCGCAGTCTCCCCCTTACTGCTGTGGCTGAGTCTGTGGTAGAAGCGGCGCCACGACTGCAGGGTCTTGCCGGACCAGATCCAGAAGCCAGTGGTGATGCCCACGATCATGGTCATCAGGTACTTGATCATGAAGACGGTGAAGTCGGGACTCATGGGCGGGAAGTGGCCGGGCGGGCAGGGTACCGCGTAGCTCTTGCAAGTCTGTAGGAGCCAGGTGCGCTCCCAGTGTTCGCGGAAGGCCTGCTCGTAGAAGTAACAGGCCAGGACGATGGTGGCCGGCACGGTGTAGAGCACGCTGAAGACGCCGATGCGAACCATGAGCTTCTCCAGCTTCTCGGTCTTGGTGCCGTCGTGCTTCATGATGGTGCGGATGCGGAAGAGCGACACGAAGCCAGCCAGCAGGAAGGACGTGCCGATGAAGAGGTAGACGAATAGGGGCGCCAGCACAAAGCCCCGCAGCGCGTCCACGCTGGACAGGCCCACGTAGCACACCCCGCTGAGCAGGTCCCCGTCCACCTGGCCCATGGCCAGAATGGTGATGGTCTTGACGGCGGGCACCGCCCACGCGGCCAGGTGGAAGTACTGAGAGTTGGCCTCGATGGCCTCGTGGCCCCACTTCATGCCAGCCGCCAAGAACCAAGTGAGCGACAGGATGACCCACCAGATGGAACTGGCCATACCAAAGAAGTAGAGCACCATGAAGAGGATGGTGCAGCCCTCCTTCTTGGTGCCCTGCGCCACCGTGCGGTAGCCGTCGTCTGAGAAGCGCTCCACGCACACCGCACGGTCCTCCAGCAGGAAGCCGGCCACGTGCGCCACGGCCACCATGAAGTAGCAGCCCGACAAGAAGATGATGGGTCGCTCGGGGTAGCTGAAGCGCCGCATGTCCACTAGATAGGTGAGAACCGTGAAGAGGGTGGAGGCGCAGCACAGCACTGACCACACACCCACCCAGAGGCGGGCGAAACGCCTCTCCTCCTCCTTAAAGTACATGAGGCCATTGGCGCGGCCCGGCTCGCACGGGGCACCGCAGTCGCGCTCGCCCAGGAAGCGGTAGCCCAGGTAGGGGGGCACCTTGAGCTGGCGGGGGCACGAGAAGGGAAAGGTGGAACGGCCCCTGCCGTCAGCAGCCCCCGGGGGCAGCGGGGTGAAAGGCAGGTCGGGCTTGTAGAGTGCGGTGGGGTAGGCGGTAGGGCCGCCGCCCGGGCCCCCGGATCCGTCCGACGTGTTCTGGCCCACGCAGATCTCGCCGGCGCCGTGCACCGGGAAGTTCTCGCAACGCAGCCGCTCCGGCCACTGGAAGCCGAATTTGTTCATAAGCGCTTCGCAGCCCTGGCGGGCACGCTCGCAGAGAGAGCGGCACGGAGGGATGGCCTTATCCAGCACAGTGCACACAGGCGCGTACATGGAGCACAGGAAAAAGCGCAGCTCGGGAGAACATTGCACCTTCACCAGTGGATAGAACTGGTGCACCTCGAGGCCCGCGTCCTCTTGGTTGGTGTGGCCCAGCAGGTTGGGCAGGATGGTCTGGTTGTAGGCAATGTCCGTGCACAGCGGGATGGAGATGAGCTGGCAGAAGCCGTGGTCTGGCACCGAGATGCCTTTCTCGCCGTGGTACGGTTGCGCCCGGGCGCCCGCGGGCAGCGCGCCCAGCAGCGCAAGCACTAGGGTGCATAGGCCCACCGGTGAGCGCGACGCGGCCGCGCCAGGGCCCCGCATCGCCGGGCGCGGGTGCAGCAGCGCTCTCAGCCGGAGGAGCGCGACGAGGCAGCCCGGAGAGGCTTGGATCCCGGGAGGCGCCACCGCGCCCGGCGCATTAGAGTCCTCCCGGCGCCGGGGCCGGGCCGTGGGCGGCGCGGAGCCGAGGGCTCTGCAACTGGGGTGCCCCCGCCGCGGGGGCGCCGCAGCCGCCTCCGCCCAGCAGTCGCGCGGCAGCCGGGGGCCCAAATTCGTCTGCTTGGGCCGGGGGCGCCGCTTTCTCCTCCTGCCGCGACGTAACGGTGCGGCTTTTTTTGCAGCGGGGAGCAACAAGCGTCTCCGGTTACCCCTCGAAGTTTGCCCAAGTCTCTCGACTTACAGCGCACAGTAACGCGCGCGTCCCCCACACCGACTCCAGCCCCCGGCAGGCGAGAGCCGGGCGCCGCCGCCTGCTAGTCGAGGCCGCCGCCTCCGTGGTGCTGCTCCGCCTCCTCGCCTCGAGGCTCTGCTCGCCGCCGCCTCCTTCACTCCCTGCTCCTGCTTCAGCTCCAAAAGCTCGGCCCCAAGTTTCAGCCAAACGGCTGGTTCTCGCTCAGAGTCCAATAGGCGCCTTGAAGCCTAGAGCTCTGCGAGTTCTTTTTGGAAATCCAGTTACACTGTGTCCGAAGCTGTGAGGCCCCCGTGCAAGAGGCCTGGGCCTGGCCTCTACAGCTCCGCACAGCCCTGGCCGGTGAGTCCAGGCGCCCACCGCCGCCGCCGCCCGCCGGGAGGGAGTGCAGAGTAACGCCTCGAAGCCTCGCAACTCACCAGAAGAAGCGTCGAGCTTGCAGTGTTCCGGGCTGCCCCGCCCCCTCCGCTCCCCCCATTCACAAACCACTCTGGGGGCGGGCTCTCGAGTTCTAGGTGGCCCAATGGCAGCCTTTGTTTTCTGTGTGACCGCCTTCGGATTGGGTAGAAGTCGGAAGGGGCTGGCGAGGGAACCTGAGAGGCGGTGTCTGCAGCGCTCTGGGCAGATTCCTGAGGGGAGGGGCAGGGGGCTGGGAGAGAAAAGTTAAGAAAAACTTTTACCCTTTATTCGCTCGGGAGTGGGGTGGGTGGGGGTGGGTGTGGGGTACACGCACCAGAAAGGGAGTTTGCTTGAAAGATTTGTTCCTCTTCCGGGTATCCTAAAATACACATTCTTGAGCAGAAGGGCGCACCGGGATAGACTTTTGCAGGGAGAAGCTGAGAATAGCGCAGCGCCAGAGCGGAGAGAGACGTGACCCGGAGTCACGTTAGCCCTGCTTGGGCTGAAAATGCTGGCTTTCGCCGGGGTTTTTTAGGTATTCAGATCCTAAATGTGGGGTTCGGTATGGGCGAAAAAGGGGGTGCGCCTCGCGGATCGCTTTTCTTTTCCCAGACCCAAACAGACCACGTGAGGCTACAGTCCCCTCTCACCTCCACTCCTGGTTGTAAAAAGGAGGAGGGGCCGCGTCGGAGGAGAAATCGGAGTCCTGCGGAGGGGGCCGACTTCAGGCGGGAGGAAGAGCAAACCCCTCCTAGGGGAGAGGGCCGGGAGCTGAGTGCGCGGGGGACCCGGCCCCAGGGCACCCCGCTCGCGCGCACGGCCCCGAGTATAATAGGGATCTGGTGTAGCTTTACTGAGGTTATAAGAAAACTAAGTGTTGGCAGAGGTGGGTGGGTGGGTGGGGGTTGGTTATAAAAGTAACCTGAGATCGAGTGCCCAAAACACTGTACGGTTTAAAGCAAGTCTTCAATTGCCCTGATTTCCCTTGTTCTTCGGCATGTGGCCATTGGGGATCCCATCTTCGTTGCAGAAGCAATAATTTGATCTTCTATTTGGAATATGCGCAGAAAAGTTTTAATGCGTGTTAGAAACCAGGGCATTTGCTAATTAGAGAGTTTTCAAAACAAAGAAAGATTATCCTTGTTATTGGGTAGTGTTTTCTGATTGGCAAGCGTTCTTTTGTTCCCGGTCAAATCTTCGCTGGGCTCAAGGCACCCCGCGCTCGCGCGCGTTCTCTGGTTACTCCCGACGAGGTCAGAAGTTACTCGGCGCAGGGGTGGAGACGCCTCTCCCTTCTCGACCGACAGCGAGGAATATCAGGAATTCCCATGCAGGAAAGTGACATGTTGAGAAAGGAAAAATCTCAATCTCTCTCTCTCTCTCTCTCTCTCTCTCTCTCTCTCTCTCTCTCTCTCTCTCTCTCTCTCTCTCTCTCTCACACACACACACACACACACACACACACAGAGCAATCGTATGCTTTAAAAAACGTTACTCCTGGCTGAGTCCTTCCTTCTGCCAGTCTCAATTCCAAGCGCTGGAACTCTGAGGGATTTCTGATCAGGTTTCGTGTTTGCAGAAGTTGCTTCCTCTGCTGCCCCCGGCGAGCCTCTTCTCCAGCAGGAAAAAAATGATCCTGAAATCTAAGACAATTAATTGGGTTTCTTTCCATGGGAGACTTCGGCTTCCTCTGTTTTTCTTTTATTTATTTTCCATTACTGAAATTTACTGGAAATCTTTCCTTCCAATTCGCAGTTCTTTGTCGTTTCCCACTCCTGTTAATGGGTGTGGAGGTCTGAATCATTTGCGCCAATTTGGGCATCAGACCCTCACATTCTCCATCCGTCCCTCAACAGGAGTCCTCATCATTTTCCTCCAAAGCATTCGTTTCCCCCTCACATCCGCGACGATATTTTTTCTTTGGGGGTTTCTGCCTCAAGATAACATGAAGGATGAATGATATTTGCTTTAAAAATGTTTCATTCTTTCCTTGTATTTTTTAAAGGGCTTCTCTTTTTCTTTCTAAATTATTCTTCTTCGTACCTAACATTGGGGAACATTGATGTTGTGTTCAAAGATGTTGTTTAAAGACAATGCTGTTTCTTTGCTTTGTCATTTAAAGTGGTGGGGGGTTGAAAATCCTTTTTTCTCTCCGGGAGCTTCAGGATATCCTCCTTTTTTAAATCAAATTTTCATGCTTATTCATCAGGTTCCCGATCTAAGTAACCTTTGCTTATTGAGGGAGAAATTGCAAGCACTGTCATCAACTAAAATGAAAACCGACAGGATAAAATACTGTATCTCCAATACAACTAAAACCAGTTTAGTTGATGAGCTTCTACTCTTCATATTATAGACCAGACAGCTCCCTGATGTTAGGTAATGGGGATAATTATTTAGAAAGAAAAAAGAGAGCCCTTAAAAAATTACCAAAGACATAAAATATTTTTAAAACAATCTATACATAGGATGCAGAAAACCCATCCCGGTCAGAAAATATCGCAGATGGGAGTCCTTCTTGCTCTGCTCCAGGCAGACATGTGCAAAAAGACAGAGGCGAAAGGCCAATTTATTGCAGGGTGTTTTATTTTTTAATTTTATTAAAAAAAACCCACTCCAGAATTATTCTGGAAAATCAGAATTTGCTGTTTGTGAGAGGGTTACGGTAGCCTTCCATGCCTTGCCTGATAAAAAATGCTATGATTTCAAGGAGCTAAGTAATAAAAGGGAGTAGATCAGAAAAGTAAGTTTACAATTTAGGGGCTAAGTACTCTGTTTTAGGCTTCACGAGAAACATAGTAACATTGGTTCACATTGTGTCCAGGATCAATTTAATTTTCTTTTCCAAATAACACCTTCCACACCCAACTCCTGAAGCCACTGACTGGTATCTTCTTTGGTGCATGAAGAGTGGAAATTTTTGTAACTGTCTACTACAAAAACTTCCAATTATCTCTGCCCTTTAAAACAACAAAGGCTTTTATTTCTTCATATCATAGTCATATGGTACCACAGAAAAGTGATGCTATTCATTGGCCCCAGTTATTTAAATGCTACTTATTTTGGCCAAGTCCCAGGTTCATCTAGTTGAATTACATTCTGATGTCAGGCCAGATTTGAAAATGGCCACCTTTATGGTGCCACAATCCTGTGGTTGTAGTGAAACTTCAGCAGCAAGAATTACTCATGCAAGACCAGAAAGGGCTGCTTTTAGCATGTACTTCCCTTTCTGACCTCTCTTTTACCAATTTGTGACTTCATAACATGAAGGACTTGGAATTTCCAGCCGCCAGGTTGCCGTTGACTTCTCAATTTACTTTGGGGTGTTGGATCATTCCTAAAATGGGAACATTCTTATCCCTAATGCAGACTTTCAAATGTTATGAATGTTAGAGATGTCTGGATTGAATAAGAGGAGAACCATGCTAAAGTCCTGTTAGGTGTGCCAGGTCCCACCCAGTAGAGGTGATTTACATCTCTACTGGGTGGGGCCTGGCACACCTAGAGGTGAAAATGTTTTCCCATTTTCCCATTTCCTTTGTTGCTTGAGGGTTGTATTATCTATTGTCATATAACAAATGACCCCAAAATTTAACAGCTTAAAACAACAAAATTTTAATATTCACAGTTTCTGTGTGTCAGGAATCTGGGTTTGCTTAGTGGGTCCTCTGGCTTGGGGTCTCTCATGAGACTACAATCAGCATCTTGGTAGGGACTTAAGTTATCTCAAGGTTCAATTGGAAACTCACTCATGTGGCTATTGGCAGGCCTGAGAGTATGCATTTCCAACTCATCACATGGCTTTTGGCAGGCCTCAGGTTCTCACTGGTTGTTGGTCAGACATCAGTTCCTTGCCATGTAGGTTTCTCTTAACGCCACTTAAAACATGGCACCGGTGAGCCCCGTGGCTCAGGCGGTTGGAGCTCCGCGCTCCTAACTCCGAAGGCTGTCGGTTTGATTCCCACATGACCCAGTGGGCTCTCAGCCACAAGGTTGCCAGTTCAACTCCTCGACTCACGCAAGGGATGGTGGGCAGCGCCCCCTGCAACTAAGATTGAACACTGCACCTTGAGCTGAGCTGCTGCTGAGCTCCCAGATGGCACAGTTGGTTGGAGAATGTCCTCTCAACCACAAGGTTGCCGATTCAACTCCTACAAGGGATGGTGGGCTGCGCCCCCTGCAACTAGCAACAGCAACTGGACCTGGAGCTGAGCTGCACCCGCCACAACTAAGACTGAAAGGACAACAACTTGACTTGGAAAAAAAAAATCCTGGAAGTACACAGTGTTCCCAATAAAGTCCTGTTCCCCTTCCCCAATAAAATCTTAAAAAAAAAAACAAACAAACGAAAAGCATGGCACCTTGCTCCTCCACAGCAAGTGCTCAGAGGGAGAAAAAGAAGGGGAGAGAGAGCGAGCAAGCACAAAACATGGCAATCAAGATGGAAGTCATAGACTTTCTGTAACCTAATCTTGGAAGTGACATCCAGTCACGTTTGCCATATTCTATTTATTAGAAGCTAGTCATTAGGTTTACCCACACTCAAAGAGCATCAGGGGTTTCATCTGGGCATGAAAACCCCCCATTGGAAGGTGAGGATCTCTGGGAGCCACTTTAGAGATGGTTTACCAAAAGGGTTATTCATTCATTCTCAAAGCATAATATTATGGAGATGGGGCCACAGAGAGAGACAACTCTTGGGTCTCTGGCCTTGGGGAGTCCAGAAAAAGGGTCACAAATAAAAACACATGTTGATAGGTTATGATGCCCCTTGCCTCTGTTAGAGTCAGAACAGAACCCTAACTCTGACCAACTCTTTTTTTCAAACACATGCCATTGGACTAGAGGGAGAAAGAACGTGGAGGAAGTTGATTAATAAAAGACCATCTGCAATCCTGAGGGAAAAACCTCAAAGTGCAGAGGGTGGGCCATTTTGAGGAGTCAAATCTATACCCAAAAGACAGGGCATTGAGACGATAGTCTGTAGAAAGAGACTGTCTGTTTGGGTTATGAGGTAAAAGCCGCGTTGGTAATTGCTAGCCATACCTTTAGTGCCAGTCTGTACAGTATGGATGTGTAGGAAGGGTGGCATAGGTGGTTTGTACAGATAGCTTTGGCCCTGCTTTTCACCATCGATTTTCTGTCTGGACTCAGGCAAGTCACTTAACCTCCCTTGTTCCCCCAGGGTGTTGTGAGAATAAGATAATATTTACCAAAATGCTTTGTGATCTATGGGAAAAAAATCATGAGGGCAGAATCCTGGTTTGGTTATATGGATGCAAATCAGAGAGATAAAATGAAAGACCAAGTTACTGTGTTTCCCCGAAGATAAGACTGTGTCTTATATTAATTTTTGCTCCAAAAGATGCATTAGGGCTTATGTTCAGGGGATGGCATCCTGAAAAATTATGCTAAGGCTTATTTTCCGGTTAGGTCTTATTTTTGGGGAAACACAGTAGGTGCATTTTTTGTGGCCTTGGCTTTTTGCTGAGGTTGTGAGATTTGAGAGTGATATACTGGTACACATCTAATGACCAGTTCTCCAGGACAAAAAGGCCCTAGACATTTGCCAGTTTCCATGGTGTAAATATTGCTAATATAGCTGATTTCAAGCCAACACAATGTCACTGAATTAGGAGTTTGGAAAAGATGCACATAGTCAGCTTTCACAAACCCCTAAGAGCTGGCCCTAGCACACCCCTGGGTTTACAGAATTTATTCTTTTCAGATTATTTTGGGCATCAAAAATATTGATGCTTAGATTATTTTGAGCATCTTAAAATTTTTTTAATAGAATGACTACCATTTATAAGGTACCAGGTGCTTTAGGTATGCTGTCTCTAATTTTATAACAAACCTTTGAGGTTCCAGGTATAAGCTCCTTTTTATAGTAGCAAAGCCTGGCCTAAAACCCAGATCTATATAACATTTTTGACTTTATAATGCACTGCTACTTGATGTCTTCATGGTGAACATCACTAATTTTTGTCCTTTTCTGTGTCTTATCAAATGCCATTCCAAAAGTTAAAGAAGCCCCAGAATTCCTAGGCTTGGAATATCAAGTCCAGATTGGTGATGATGCCATGAATATTAGACCTATACAGGTTTCCAGCCGGTATTTTTTCTAATTTTCCAAGGAACAATATGATTCCCATTGCTGAAACTGCACCAGTGGGGATCTAGATTAGGATATGTGGGAGCTTTGCTCTAGCCCACTATGCAGGTAGTAAACTTGACAGTGTATTAGGCCCTCCCCATCAGAGAATCTTGGCAGGCCATGACAGTCAACAGAGAGCTAGCATAAGAAGCTGCAGGAACAAGACCATAGTAATGAAAGCTCCCAGGGAAACTTCTAGAAGAATGAAATGGGAGCTGGAGCAGTGGATCCCAAATCTGGATGGTCATCAGAATCACCTGAGTTTAAAAAACGTTTTTTTTACCCCCAGAAGTTTGGGCTCCACCTCAAGACATGTTGAATCAGAATCTCTGGTGTTGGACTTGGGGATTTAATTTTTATAATCTCTCTAGGTGATTTTTTTGAATTAGGTTTGAGGACTACTGACCCAGACTCGTATTCCAAAGCGTTGTGTCACTGATGTCTTGTAGAATGTCTTTAGTCTTGCATAAGGTCTTTACTCTACTTGATTGCCTTTTGAACTGAAGGATAGAATAATGAGAACCATAATGGAGAATGAGGTAATGGAGTGTGTGTGTGTGTGTGTGTGTGTGTGTGTGTGTAAGAGAAGGAGAGAGAGAGCGAGAGCGATGGTTGCATAAATGTGTGGTTGCATGGTGTGATGTTGAGTCTGGGACTGTATTTATGAGTCTCAACAAGTTCACAGTGGCTATTCTAAAATGTAACAACTGTTACTCCCACAGTTCATTCACAGCATTTCCTAAGACTGACATTGTATGGTATAAGTATTGTTACTCCAGATTTTTTTGTTTTTGTGTTTTTTCATTTCCAGTTTCATGAAATATCTTTTTCCATCCCTTTACTTTCTGTCTGTGTGTGTCTTTCAATCTAAAGTGAGTGTCTTGTAGGCAGCATATGTAAGGGTTTTGTTTCTTATCCATTCAGCTTTCCTATGTCTTTTGATTGGAGCATTTAATCCATTTACATTTACATAGAAAGATATGTAGCTGTTGCCATTTTATTATTCATAATTTTGACCTTTTTTTTCCAGTCTTAAAGAAGTCCCTCTAACATTCCTTATAATACTGGTTTGGTGGTGATGAACTCCTTTAGTTTTTTTCTTCTCTGGGAAGCTCTTAATATGTTCTTTGATTTTAATGATAGCATTGCTGGGTAGAGTAGTCTTGGTTGTAGGTCCTTGGTTTTTCATCACTTTGAATATTTCCCGCCAATCCCTTCTGGCCTGCAGTGTTTCTGTTGAGAAATCAGCTGACATTCTTATGGGAGCTCCTTTATAAGTTACTAGCTGCCTTTCTCTTGCTACTTTTAGGATTCTTTTTTTGTCTTTAACGTTTTCCATTTTAATTATAATATGTCTAGGTGTGGGCCTGTTTAGGTTCATCCTGTTTGGGACTCTCTCTTCTTCCTGGACTTGTATGTCTATTTCCTTTGCCAGGTTAGGAAAATTTTGTCATTATTTCTTCAAATAGGTTCTCAACTCTTGCTTTCTTTCTTCTCCTTCTTGTACCCCTATATGTGAATGTTGTTATGCTTGATGATGTCCCAGAAGTCTCTTAAATTATCCTCATTTTTTGTTTGTTTTGTTTGTTTGTTTTTGGATTCTTTTTTTCCTTTTGATGTTCCAATTGAGTATTTTCTGCTACCTTGTGTTACAAACGGCTGATTCAGTCCTATGCTTCATCTAGTCTGCTGGTGATTCCTTCTAGTGCATTCTTCATTTCAGTTATTGTATTCTTCACTTGTGACTGGTTCTTTTTTATGGTTTCTGTGTCCTTTTTATGCTTGCAATCTCTTTGTTGAAGTTCTCACTAAGTTCCTTGAGCATCCTTATAACCATTGTTTTGAACTGTCTCTCGTAGGTTGCTTGCCTCCTTTTCATTTAGTTATTTTTCTGGATTTTTCTCCTGTTCTTTCATTTGGGACACATTTCTTTGTTTCCTCATTTTGGTTGCCTCTTTGTGTTTGTTTCTATGTATTAGGTAGATCTTCTATGTCTCCCAGTCTTAGCCAGATAATCTTATGTAGTAGGTGTCCTGTAGGACCCAGTGGCACAATCTCCCTGGTCACCTGAGCTGGGTGCTCCAGGAGTGTTCCTTGTGTAGAACGTGTGTCCTTTCCTGTTATAGTCGAGATTTGATTGCTACTAGCACGTCAGTGTGTGGGATTGACCCTCAGGTTGACTGGCTATGGAATTTGGCCAGGTCCACAGCTTATGGGTTGCTGTGTGGGAGGCTTACCCCACTGAGTGGGATTTGCCCCAATGAGCTCTGGTGCCTGTTGAGACCACCTGTGTGTGTGCCACTTGTGGGGCTAATTGGGTGGTGCTCTGCTATGGTCTGAAGCCAACTTCCAAGTATGTTGGTTCTGGGGCCTCTTGGGAGAGGCTCCAGTGCAGGCTCAGGTCAGCCACTGCCTGTGATTGCCGGGGGCTATATGGTAGGAGATATAAAGTGACCTGTGGTTGTTCACTACCTGTTCTAAACCTGAAGTTGTGTGGAAGAGACCATCTGCAAAAAGCCAGGACATCTGGAAGCCTGCTGCCACCTGCCAGCTCCCTTAACGTTCAGCCACTGATAAAGCCTCATGCAGTATGTGAGTTGGGTGAGGCAGGGTCTCAGGGAGTCACTAGAGTGGGAAGAGCTATGGTCACCAGGTTACTGTAGACTCTGATTTGGTGCCAGTGCTGAGCCTAGAGAAGCTCAGCAAAAATCTCAGAGCACACTGAGGCCAGTTGTCGCCCACCTGGGGCCTGTAGATTCCAATAGTTTTCCAAGAATGCAATGTGGGAGGGGCTGGCTGCTCTCGGTGAAAGTGCTTCCAGCTATAAGCAAGTTGAGTGGCGTGGGGTCTCAGTGAGTCAGAAAGTGGAGCAGCAGAGCTCACCAAACCAATCAGATTCAGATTTGGCCTATGAGAGTGGGCTCAACATAGGAAAGATGCAGCCCACCTGCCGGTTGCATCAGAGGAGAACCCCCACATCGGTAAAATGCCGACCATCCTCCAGTTCTCCCCTGAAGCCATACACCTCAGTATGCCCCTAATATGTGTCCAAGGCCCCCTGAGTCACCATCCCTTCACAGGAGCTCAAGGTGAGTGCCTGCAAGCGAGTGAGACTGTGTGCAGGCCTTTTAAGAGCACATCTGGGTTTCCCACAGCCTTCTGTCCCACTCTAATGGTTGGAATTCCCACTGCTTTTCACAGCCAGATATTTTGGGGGCTCCTCTTCCTGGCACCGGTACTCCAGGCTGGGGAGTCTGGTATGGGGGCCTGAGGTCTTTCGCTCCTCCCTGGGGAACCTCTGAGGCTGAAAGCCCTTCTGATTTTCAACTATCACAGGGAGGTTTGGGGCCCATTCTGCATCTCTGCCCATCCTACAAGTCTCGATGTGGCTTCTTCTTTATATTTTTAGTTATAGGACTTCTGTTTGGCTAGACTTCAGATGGTTCTCCAGGTTGATTGTTACATAATTTAGTTGTAATTTTAATGTGTTCACAGAAGACACAGGTACAGTGTTTATCTATTCTGCCATCTTGGATCTCTGTTCTCCACCATCTTTCTCTAAAGCTCTTGCGATATTACTTATGTTCTCTCTTGTATAATATTTTAGTGCTTATTTTACCCTCATCTAGTCATCTGAAAAGTCCTTGAGAGTTGGAAGTGTGCCTGTTTTTCATCTTTGCCTTTTACAAGGTAGACATTTGATTTGTTGAATCAAATTGTGTAATTTATCAGCCAGATGAAGTTCAGTGAAAATAAGAAACTGTAAATTGCAGAAATAAAGGACAGCAAAAGATTAGCTAGGAACAAAAGACCTAGTAATCATGATAGACCACAAGCTAAACATGTCAACAATGCATTGCTATTGTTTTTAAGTTGAATATAAACTTGGGTTGCATGAACTAAATTAAGTGGGATGAAGGAAACAGTAGGAAGAGTAACCCAAATAAGTTAAAAAGGTTATTCTCAAAGGGTTGTGTGTGGTGGTGGTGGTAGAGGGATTTAATTTTTTTTAAATCTACTTTAAAAAACTACTTGTGGGCCTCACCCCTGGAGAATTTGTTTAAAATCTCACCACATGCATCTAATGTTCAGCTAGGATCCAGAATCGCTGGTGAGAAGACAAGGTGGAAATATTTGATTGTTTCACTTGGAAAAAATATATGAAGTCATTTAACTATCTTCCCAAGTACGTGAAAGTTTATTCTGAGATGGAGTTAATGCATTTCTCTCTCCTGAGGATCAAACAGAAGAAAGGCTTCAGTTATAGAAAAATAAGAAAAATTCTTGGGGTCTCAGTCTAGCCACTAACTCCTTGGCCCTGGGCGTCAGTTAACCTCTCTGGGCCTTCATCTGTAAATCCAGGAAGCTGGGCTTTGTGATCTGACCTATCTCGGAGAGCCTACAACACTATTTGGGAGTTCGTCACCTGGGCCAGGACTTTCCACAGTTGGAGCTTTTTCATGTGTTCTATGGAAGTTACCCACAAAGCCAAGCCAGTCTCTTCCTAGTTCCCGATGACCAGCTCGGTGGAGCCTCGGTGGCTCACTGTGCCGGATGTGGGTCCAAAAGCCTGGGCACACGGTACCCTGGGTGTGTCCTAAGGGCCACTTGCCCATCACTTTTCTTCTCTTTCACATTTCCACTTAGTACCTTTTCCCTCTTCCCGCCTCCTCTTTATTATTGTAAAATAGTGCTTTAAACTCTAGAGCCACGCTCTTCAAGTAAGGTGTAGACAAAGTGGTTTGACTGCACTTGATTAAAAACTCTGTGAATGGAAGAGAACACAAATCTCAACATTTGCCTTTCAAAGCCAGGAGAGAAACTATTATGTGCTCTCAAATTTGTCAGAGAATTTGCCACATGTCAGTTTAAAGAGGCCTAAAGAATTCCTAAGCCTTTGTTTACCAAATTCTCCCTTCCCTGGATCAGAACCTCACTGAAGCTGGGGCCTGCGGCTACTTTGCAGGGAGGCCACCGAAAGGCCAAGACTGGATGGGAAGGGGTGGGGGTGGGGAGGCATTTGAATTTTGTTTTTCTCTCTTAATTATCTGGAGCTGCCCTATGAGAAATTTATTCTCTTTGCACTGGGAAATGAACTCAATCTCCACAAATGAGGGCAATCAACCCATTTACTAAATAAACACAGATTATTGCAGACTGGCTACCCCTCTTTGTGATTTAATTTGAGAATGGCCTCACCTGAGGGAGGAGCTGAGGTGTGGCTAGGCCCCAGCAACCTGGTGGGGTCCCTAAAGGGAGGTGGTGAATTGAAGAGGTGACTAAGAGAGGGCAGAGGGAGCCGCCTTGAGAGGAGAGACGGCTTAAAGATTTCCTTTTCATTAGTAAATCGGAGTCTCTCCCTGGTCAGTTTCTCCCTGGCTCGGGTCTTGCCTTCTGAATTTATTTGGGGCCTTCCATTGTATGGCATTAATTTTGGCTTTGAAGGCATGAAGCTGGTTAAAGCAACTTTTATTGGAATGCTGGCCATCAGAAGTCTCTGGGATAGGAGCAGAGAAGCTGTTTATTTCTTAGATAACTCTCTCATTAATATGTTGAGGAATCTCTCATTGCTTTTAATTCCCTTCCTCAGTCACCAGTTACTTTGTTTTCAAGTAGTCACAGAAATTCATTCAAACCCTGGGTACTTACACTGCAGTACGATGGACTGCTCTGCACATAGCAGGTACTCAATCAACGATTGAATGAATACATGAATGAATGAATGAATGAATGAATGAATGAATGAATGAAGACGGTACATCTAAAGTTGAAGAGAATGAAATCAAACCCCATGGCCTTCATTTATTTTTTAAAATGTATTTAGAGATTAACCAAATGCCAGGCACTGTACGAGGTGCTGAGAATATAATGTATCCCTGTCATCATGGAACTTATAGTCTTGATGAACAAATGCTGGTGATGTGTGTTGTTGAGTTTGTCTCAGAATTACAATAGGATTTGGCATTGAGCTAGGTGTCAGCCCATCCTATGATTTAAAAAGGAGGGTCTGAACTGAACAATGATTTGGGGGTTTCTTTTTCAGAAAGGACATCAGAGGTTAGTATTTCTTCCCCTTCATTGTACAGATGAGAAAACTGAAGCCCAAGATGGTGGATTGAATTGTCCAAGGATTGACAGAAAGAACTGGAACTAGAATCCACAGTTTTGGGTTGCTGGACTTATGCTTTATCCAAGAGCTTTGCATGTAAATGGCCCAACTTTATTCATCTATCTATTTATCTCTGTTTCTTCCTTGCCTCATGCTGGAAATGGCTTGTGTAAGCTCCAGAATGAAAGATCAGAGTGACTGGCTAAGTGAGTGGCTTCGGGTTGGCTTATGCCCAGGAGGTCCAGAAAATGCTGGAGAGTGTGGCTGCTGTGCTCCTGGGCTACAGCCTGAACTGACCCCCAACAGCTGTGTTTCATCAGGAAAGAGCTGGAAGGGGGCCTGTGGGGCCAGCTGGACCCTGGAGGCAGGGGGTGGGACTTGGGGCTGTCCCTGCTGGCTGTTTGAGCTGAAGAAAGTGCTGTTGGCCTATTCTTGTGGCTTCCAGCAGACTTGTGAAGAGCTGCTACCAAAACGGAGGAGTTTGGAAAATAGCCCAGAAGGCAGGGGAGAGGAAACATTTAAAGAAGAGATAAACAAAAAAAGGTGACAGACTTCTCACTCTACCAAAAGGGGCTTTGGTTTACCTGTGAAACTTCACTCCTCTTCTTCCCCTAGCCTAAAATTTATAAAGCTAGTCCACTGCTCCCAGAGATTACCCATTATTTTAGGGCCTTTGTTCTGAGGACCATATTGGTCTTGCTGTGTCTTAACACTCAGGGTAGATGATATCCTGACTTAAATTCCAGTTGAACAATTAAGAGAAAGCCAGCAGACGGCTTTCTCTTAATACCAATGTCTGGTATTAGTTATATCATTACTGTTTTTATTAATAGCTAACATTTTTTAAGTGCTTACCATGGCCAGACATTGTACTAAGACCTTGCTCTTTGAATTTTCATCCTCACAACAGCCCTTTGAGGTGGGTACTATCTAGGGGATCCATTTTATAGATGGGGAAACCAAGTTATAGAGAGCTCCAAAAGCCCACAAGTAGTAAGTAAAAACAAGACTTTGAACCTAGTTCTAGCTTTGAAGAAAAAACAAAAAACAAAACTTGTGGTAAGGAAAGAAGAAAAGGGAAGAAGTTACGTTTGCTCCTAAGAGAGTGAGTCACCTAAGTATGTCTGGAGAAAGCCCCCAGAGAGCAGACAGGGAGAGCCCATGTTTTCTATGGAAGCCTCTATGAAGACACGTTTCTATCTACTTCCTCTGTAACCAGCTATCCAAGAGGACATCATAAGACTAGGACGTTCATGGGATGCTGGATCACTCTAAGGTGTATAGGGTGCTGGGCCTCCCCTAGGAACTGTCTCCCATTTCTCACTCTGCTAGGAGGAGTAATAAAGTAGTTTTTCCATTAATTTGAAAGCTTTTATTTTTGGTATAGTGGGGACTCTCTTCCATCTTTGAAAGTGCAATTTGAGAGTAATAGTTGAGAATGCAGGATATGTGGATTGGAATCTTTGTTCAGCAGCTAGTTATGTGGCTTCGGATAAGCTGCTTAACTTCTCTGGGCCTCAGTTTCCTCATCTGTAAAATGGTGATCATACTAGTACCTGCCTCATAGGATTGTGAAGATCAAATGAGATAATGCAATGAACTTAGTACCTGGCATGTTGCACATGCTCATTAAAGGGTAATTATTGTTGTTCTTTAATGGTTTAGAGAAACAATTTGCTCTAGGTAGATGGAAACTAAAGTTTCTGGTTTCTCAGAAGGCTTCCAGTATCCTCCATGCTCAGTTGAGAATGAAAATACTGTAGAACAGGCAAGGCTGGGGGAAAGTGACATTTCCATATGAATATTTCAATTGAATTAATAAGCTGAGGAGATGGATATTTGAAAGTTGCTACAGACCACAGGAGCTACAAAGGAGAAAGCTTTCCTTTACAAATCTGGATGCTAAAACCCATAGAAAAAAAGATATTTTGGGTATCCCATTTTTATTTCTACTCATGTCCTTTTTAGGCATAGGGGTTTCAGAACCAAGAACTGTGCTAAGTACAAATGAAAGAAAAAAAGTGTTATTTTTCATTCCTAGGCAACATGCATGTAGAATTTATCAACATGATACAATCTTTAGAGAAGATGAACTTCTAATGGAAAATGGGGAGAAGATTTAAGTGGTACACTTTTCACCATGCTGTGTATCATTGCCCTGCCCATTTCATTTGGAATAGAAACTAATGCAAAAAGCCCTACAGAGCATTATACATGTATACAGCCTGTGGAACACTGCCCATTTTTGCAAGTGGAAAGGTCAGAAGTAGTTATATGCTGCATGGCAAGCCCCCAGCAGGCAGTGTCTGCATCTAGGCCATATTTGTATTTCCCAAGAGGCTTTGCACTAGGTAGATGCTTAATAAATATTTGTTGAATAAATGAGTTGTTGTTTTCTACCTTTCTTTGCCCTATTCAGTTCAATTTGTTGGTTTAAAAGAATTTTCCTCATCACAGTTTCCGAAAGCCTACACACTAACGTTTGTGTTTATGTATGTATGTAAAATTAACAATTACAAAATGCTGTTTTATGTTGTAGCTAGTGAAAAATGGTGGCCTCTCTTTTATGACTTCTATAAATCAGTGAGAGCTTAGAGCACCCAAAGGCTTAGAACACTATCTTACTGTTTAAAAACCAAAGATTCTTTTGATAAACATTAAAGACAGACAAAAAATAAACAAACAAACACACAAAAAACAACTCTCACAATTGCCAAGAAAATCTAATGTGTTTTCATCTGCATTTTTAAGAGAGGCTAAATAACTTAAGAGAGGCCTGAGATCCTAGAGCTACGTAGCAAGTTTTAGGGTTGGGGTTTGAACCCAAGCCGACTGGCTCAAGAACTGGAGACACTGCTTGACCACACTGACAGATCTCAGGTGTGTGTTTCACCTGCCATTGGGCAGTTCTGGCTGGAGAGATCTCACCTCTGCCTGAACACCAGGGAGAGAGGGGTCTCTATAAAGCGTCCCCATTCTATTTTCCAGACAGATTTAATTGTTAGAAAGTCCTTCATTATATTGAACTGAAATCTGCCTTTCCAAGGCTTCCATTGATTTTCACAGTACAAATTTAATTCCTCTTCCACACAAACGCCCCTCAGATAAATGTGTGCCACCCTTCCTCCATGTCTCCTCCTCCTCCAGACTGTGGGAACACTGGAAATAGGCCCTCTCAAGATTCCAGGCCCCCAAAGCCTCCAGAGGCTGAGGGGAGGTTGGACAGGGCCTATGCAGGAGGCGGAATGTTGAGTGGGGCACTGTAACTAGCTCCGAGGCAATGTGTAGGACGGTGGGCAAGGAGTTTCCTAGGAAGCAGCTAAGGATGGCTCACCATTTTGAATTATACACTTCTCTGTAACACAGACATTGCCATGAGATGTAATTGGTCCTGAAAGTGGTGAGCGCAGTGGAATAGCAATGACTCGAGCCCTCTGATTTGTATCTGAGTCTTCATTCCAACCTAGATGGGGTTCAGTGGGAAAGGGAACCAGATGTACATACTTAGTGAGAATGAGACTGAAAAAGACATCATGATGAGAAGGGGCCTGAATGGGGATGCAAAGTAGGTTCTGCGATGGCAGAAGTGATTACATGGTGCATGGTGGGTTTGGAATGGCAGCAAACCCTTGCTAAGTGCAAGGAGATAAATGAATACCCTGGTAAGAGAGCCAGAAGTGGTGATTTAAAATTTTTCTGTCCTCTGCATCCATTACATTATAGAAATAAAATGCATGAGTAGGTTTCTGGGTGGGTATACTGTGTTTCCCCGAAAATAAGTCCTAACCGGAAAATAAGCCCTAGCATGAATTTTCAGGATGACATTCCCTGACAATAAGCCCTAATGCATCTTTTGGAGCAAACTTTAATATAAGACCCGGTCTTATTTTCAGGGAAACATGGTATTAGTAAAGCAACTACAGCCAGCTCCCTTGGGGAAGCCCCGTCAAGAGGAATGAAGGAAGATCACTTTTGGCAGACATTTTTTAGCAATTCTTTCACCCCTGCCTTTGGCTAGACTATGGCCCTTGAGGAATGGATGGCTTACCCTTGTGTAACCACATGGCTAAATATCTCCAAATGGCAGCAAAGATGTGATAGTCCCAGAGCTCTGCAGAACCCAAATCCTGATCAGACCCAAGATCTTTTGGAGAGGCATCAAAGATGACTAACAAACATGCATGTGTTCATTCATCCATTTAAAACCACGTGTGCCAGGCGTCATGCTTAGCCCTACACATACCGTGATAAAGAAGACGAATGCTGTCCTTTCATCATGCCATTCAAGATTACTGGGCACCCACCATGTGCAAGACTCTATGCTAACCTGAATTGGTATGCAGGCTCTGAATGTCCTGTCCTCTTTTAAGGGCTTTTAGGAGGGAGATGTAGAGGGTCAAAGTCTTCTGTGCTGTTGGAATAATGATGGCTCTGGACTCAGGAAGGCTGGACGTTGGGACTGGCTGTCTTCTTAGAGATGTGAGATCTACAGCCAGGGAGGGCTCCTTGAAGGAGGAATAGTCACGGCCCCCCCCCCCCCCACACACACATACTCCCATCAGCTTTTCCGTCTGTCTTACTCTTGGAGACAAATTCCCCTTTGTCTAAATTTGGATATTCTCGCTAATGGAGCGCAGTACAAGTCTAGCAATGCCAGCTTCCCCTGGACTCTGAAGCCAAGCCTTTGAGCAGACAGGCATTCCTCATCCTCAGTCTCTCAGCATCGCCCAGTGATTAACATAACAGGACACCAGGCCCATCAAGATAAGGATCCTTGTGGCCACAATGGCTTCCCTTTCTTCCCTCAGCCCTGTATTGCTCTGCACATTACCCTCACTTCCAGCAGGGAGAGTTTATAAGCATGGGGCTAAGGCAAGCCCGATTTGCAGGCAGTTCCCCGCAAGGCTTGTGCGAGGGCTCCAGGGACAGAGATGCATTTCCCTTTAATAAGCTTCTCACACTACATTAAAGATAAAAGGGGAAGGGAAATATTTATATTCTGACAAAGCAGCTCTTCCCTTCAGGCTCTTGTTTTATTTATTAACTTGCTCTGTCCCTCTCTCAGCCTTTCTGTTTCAGGGGCTAGGCATTTCCTCTCCTTCTCTCCTTTAGTCATTAATTTTGCGGGTGAGTGACAGTGACAGGGGGACTTTAGAATCCTTGTCAAAGAGATGAGAATTATATGTGGGCGCCATTCCCAGGTGACACCAACAGCTGTTCCTCTGCCCTCCTGGGAGCTGCTCCCCATTACCACTCTTCTTATATAGCACTAGGGACGGCAGAACGCACCATGCTGCTTAAGTTATGTCGTTGCAAATGAAGCCCTGTCAGTCCAGCAAATTGTTCAGAGACACAGTAACCTGGATGCGTGACTGCATCCACCTGGGACGGCCGGGACCTTTGTTTATTACACATTTTCTTCTCTCACAGAGGCGATCCCTTAATGATGCTACTTCCTCCAGCTAATCTGCCCAAAGCCAGTAAAACACAGGTACGCTGTTTTGAATTTCAAGTCACCCCTTCACAATGATTATCATTACAGTTTCAGACCACTTATTGTTCCAAAGCCTGCGCTAGTTTGTTAAGGAGTTGATCCTCTGAACACTCTCTTCTCCTTCCAAACAGTCTCCTAGATTAGTAGTTAGGCGAGGGGAACGGGAACGGGAGGGGAGGGTGTGTGTGTGGTTGTGTGTGTGTGTGTGTGTGTGTGTGTGTGTGTGTGTGTGTGTGTGTATGTGCACGTGCAGTGCGGGGGTGGGGGGGAGGGTTAGGTTCTGCTCAGTTGGCCTGTGTAATACCTGGGAGTATCCATCCTGTTTTCCAAGTAGAAGCTGTTTTATAGTTTAGTGCTGACTTTTTTCTTAATGATACATAATCATCAATTAAAAATTCAAAGTACAAGGAAAGCAACAAATGACTTATCTGCCCTTGTGGAGAAGCAGTACAGGGTGATGGTTAAGAGCACAGACTCTGGAGCCTGAAGCCCTGGGTTTGATTCTCAGCTCTTTAAGTTACTATCTGTGTCACCATAGGAAGCATCCCCGTGCCTTTTTCCTCACCTGTAAAATGGGGGTGAAGACAGTATCTACCCCTTAGGAATCTTATGAGGATTAAATATATAGATGCATGTAGAGCACTTAAAATAGTGCTTGACACATTGTGTAGTCCATAACAGGAATTGCTTATTGCTACTATTACCATCCAAACATAGCCAATGAATAACACTTAGTAAGTCTATTTCAGACTTTATATACACGGAGAGAAAGAGAGAGAACAGAAATAATTTATAGCAACAGCATCATGTTATGTGTGATTTAAAAATAATTGAAAACATTGGGTTTGGTTCTACCTGAACTTAACAGAAGAAAGGCACTCAGTTCAAATATTAGTTCCTAAATGACAAGATAGATTAATTCCTAAAAGGAATCTCAATCCCAAGGTTGAGAGAAAAAAATAGATGATGACAATTGAACGTTGGGCAGGTAATTTTGATTGACTTCCTGCCAGGTGATTAGATGTTTTAGTGCTCTCATGCTTCTTTCCATCTCTCAATTTTTGATGCTTCTCTTATTTTTCATTTGTTTGAGTTTATAGCACCGATATTCTGATTTCTCCAGAAGTTTAGTTCTCTGGCTTCAATGTTTACTGCTAGTCACTTATCAAACTTTCACATGACGAATTTTCTAATTTGATCAGCTTTCTTCACTGGCTATATATTTTATTGTCAAGTAGTTCCCACCCCCCGCTCCCCCTACTGCAGAAGGACTCATTGGTATATTTCTCAAATTCCTTCATATTTGAGAATGTCTGTGACCCTCTGTATGTGAATGACTGCTTGATAAATGTAATCTTTTTCTTTCCCTCCGAACTAGCAGGCATTCTTCCATTATTTTCTGGCACTGAATGTTGCTATTTCGAAGGATGAAGCCAAGCTCATCATTTTCCCCTTGAAGGGCCCTAGATTTTCTGCTTGGATACTTGAAGAATTCTTTTTTCTTGAAGTCTTGTTGATGGAGCTATGTCAAATTTTCCTAGTTCTGAATCAACCTTTTCTAATCTGCAGTGTTTCTTGAGTTTGGAGAAATGTTTCTGTATTATGTTCTCAAATATTTTTGGTTCTATTTTTGGGGGGTGGGGAAGAGGCTTCTTTCAGGTATAAATACCACTTTATCCTCTAGTTCTATTCCTTTATTTGTAGTTGCTTTAATCCTTGTCTTGTCCCTCCGTTTTAACTTTTATTACCTCAAGTATTTCCCAGATGTGTTTGATTTGGGGGAGGGTGGTCTTTATTTGCACCTTTATATTTTCTCATTTATAGAAGGAGATGATGTTTTGTTTTTTTAATTTTTATTGGGAATATTGGGGAACAGTGTGTTTTTTCCAGGACCCATCAGTTGTTGTCCTTCAATCTAACTGTGGAGGGCGCAGCTCAGCTCCAAGTCCAGTCGCCGTTTTCAATCTTAGTTGCAGGAGGCGCAGCAGACCATTCCATGCGGGAATTGAACCTGAACTGGCAATCTTGTTAAGAGCTCGTGCTCTAACCAACTGAGCCATCCGGCCGCCCAATGTTTTGGTTCTCAATTTTTTCTCTAGCTGTACAATCTCTCCTTCTATCTCATTCTTTTGCTAGATTTTTTTCCCCAACTTTGAGCTCACTGTGTGTTTGTCCCTGAGGGTTACCCAAGAGTCATTTCCCACCTCCACACCAATAGTATAACTTGAAGAGAGAACAAACACAGAAAAAGTGAAATGACAATCAAAATCCTCTATAAGCTTAAGATGAGTCATCTAGACATCAGGCACAGTGGGTGTTCAGAAGAAGGAGTAGTTACTAAGAGTTGGTATTTAGGATGTTCAAAAAACTGGGAAAGAGGGCTGAGTAGCATTCAGGGAGAGATACACAGGACAGGTGTGAGTCCTCCAGTCTCTGAGGACGAGGCAGATGGTAGACAGTGGGAATCCCAAGGTGGGTTGGAACCACACTGTGGAGGGTTTGCCTAGCACAGGAGTTAGGTCTCCAGGCTTCAGACTCACACAACCTGAGTTCAGGTCTTCACTGTACTACCTGCTAACTAGGTGACCTTGGGCAGGGTACATGATCTCTCTGCACCTCACTTTCCTCATCTGTAAAATGGGAATAATATTAGCCATCCCATAGTATTGTTAATGAAGGTGAAATGAGATAAATCATCTAAAGAGCAAGGCAATCAGCACATTGTAATAAGTGCTCAATAAATGGTAGCTATTATTGTGGAAGGCCTTGAGTCTGTATATAGACTGTGAGGCCCTTGGGGGAAGGGACTATATGTTATTCCTCATTGTATTTTTAGAACATAATAGGTGATCAATAAATGTATGATGACTTTATTGTGTCAGTTAGGTTGTATTTCATTGCAAGTAGCAGAAACCTGACTTCAACCAGGGATCAGTAGACTACAGCTTGTAGGACAAATGCAGCCTGCTGCCCATTTTTGTACAGTCCATGAACTAAGAATGGTTTTAACATTTTTAAATGTTTGAAAAAAATTAAAAGAATGTTTTGAGTAATTTGGAAATTGTACAAAATTCAAATTTCAGTGTCTGTAAATAAAATTTTATTGGAACACAGCCATACTCATTCATTTATGAATTGTGTATGGCAGGTACAGGCAAACTTTTTCTGTAAAGAGCCAGATAGTAAAAAATATTTTAGGCTTTGGGAACTATATGTCCTCCTCAACTCTGCCGCTGAGGATGAAAGCATCCATAGGCAATAACCTTAGAAGAAGAGACCTGAGGACAGGAAACAGAGTGAAAAAGTAGAAAGGCTCCTAGACAGGGAGACAGATCTCGTAGTTTCTAGGCTGGACTCTCACAACCAATGTTAGGATTTTGATCAAGTCACTTCACTTCTCTAAGTCAGACTATCTATAAAACAAAAGGGTTGGACTAGATTTTGAAGACTTCTTTTGGCTCTGAAAGTTCTCTTTTGTCTATTTCTGTATCCCCGTTAAATTACCAGGACTTTTTCTAAGGTGTATGCAGCAGTTAGGATACTTAAATCGCAAGCAACAGAAACCAACTCTAGTTAATTTAAGCACAAAAGATATTTATTGTAAGGATATCAAGGCAGGTCACAATTAAAGGGAAAGCAGAAAATACAGACTTAGAAAGGATAGGAGCCAGGGTAGGTCCTGAGGTGCAGGCAGCAGCAACTAAGAAATAATTTCTTCAGGATACTGAAGTCTCAGTTGAACTCTGACCATTCTCAAGAACATTCAGTATCGAAATTCTGATGTTATGTTTCTAGCCTAGCTTAGGTTTGTGTCAATGAACCATCGTGATTGTATCGAATAGGGAGGGATTGTTCCTAAAGCCAAATGAGGGGCTATTACTAGAAAAAGGGGGAATGGATACCCGGCACATGTCCATGATAGTGAAGGACATAGTTGTATCAGTGCTAGACATTGTAGCATGAGGAGCCAACAAATGATTCAAAGAAATCAAAATGGTTCTTGCGTCATTTGCTCATTCTGTCAGCAAATACTGAATTTGTGAATGGCATTTTGGAGGACACCAAAGAAATATAATAATGACCTGTAAGACTGGTGGGAAAAGGTGCTTTGGTTTTTACTCAAGATGACCTGGGAACAGAATTATATTCCCTTTTAATCTGAATCATTAAAATATATCTGGGCATATGTAACTACCGCTCATTATAGGAGAGATATTAAGTAATTCCCTAATTATATGTATTACACTGTAGGCAGAGGATCCTGAGACAAGTGACTTATCTCACATGTCAAGGGACAGAGCTACAAACAGGACTTGACTTGGAGACAAATAACTGTTCTGGACCAATTGCCTAGCAACCATGGCCCCCACTCATGAGCAGCTACTATGAGAGGAGCCTTGGTGCTTGGCTCCCGCACTAAACCATGAACTTCTCAAGGGCAGGAACTGGGTACTGTTCCTCTGTGTTTCCTCTGGGGCCTCACATGACATTGGCCATGCAGAAGGCAGGTATTCAGTAAGGAGTCTGCTTTTGTGGGGACGAGCCCCAGAGAGCAGTTTCCAGGCAGTTTCCAGGCTCTCGGCCTCACGTGGCGGGGTGCTGGCTCAGGCAGTAGATGGCCGTCAGCTGTGGCTAGTTGGCTGTCAGCTGTAACCAGTGAGCCATTGGCCACTAACATAACTGCTGTGGCTATGCTAGCAGAAAATGGGGGCTAGCAAGAAGATGGTGGCTAAGCCTGCAAGTGGAGCAGTGAGGCCAGCCTCCAGTGAGACTTTAGTGGTGTGACTCCCCTACCTATTGCTCCGTGGGTGTTCCTTTTTGGCCTCACCATGTCCTGCGTTCTTATGTGGGGAGTGGGAGCAGAGACCCCGCAGGCTGCCCCGCACGACAGCTTTCCAGCTTCCATGGATGAAGCTAAGCCTGTCTGTCTCTGCTTTAGATGCGGACTTGAGCTGAAGAAAGAGGACTGAAAATATCCCCAGCTGCTCTCAGAAAAGCCTGGTCTGGGGGTAAAGGAAGAAAGATGTATTTCAGAGTTTCAGAGTAGAGGAACTTCAGAGACTGCTAACAGGAGAATGAGCTGTGAGCTCAGTGGTATTTGTGTTAGATGACTTATCTGTCTCAATGTGAATGTACATTATTACTGCTGGCAAATAATGAAAAATTATGACCTCACAAAGAAAACCAGTGAGTGTAATCGTCTCCATTCATCTCTTTTTCTTATGGGAAAAGGTTGGCCTGTGCAGCAAACTTGGCTCAGAAGGAAATGTTTATAGAAATTTGTTCTCAATCAAGTACTTGTGCATGTGTGTGCCTTTTGTTTAGGGAAACTTACCAACTCGCTTTACTCACCTTTGAAGCCTGTTAGCCAGGCCTTTCCCCAGCTGTCTCTGATTCCGTGGTGGCCCTGGGCTCAGGCAAACTAACCTCTCCAGGACCAGAGCACCACAGTATTAGCTACAGCTGGATCCTGGAAGGGTGGATCTCAGAGGCGATAACATTATTTATTAAATAAAATGGCTTCCTTGTTTTACTGTTATTTGCCCTTACCTGGAAAAGGGGGCTTCTGTTACTACTTTTTCTTTCTTTTTTTCCTTTCTGAGGTGATCAGTCTGTTCCTCTAGGCCTAGGTTTGTGGGAAGGCAGGAACTTCCAGCTTTAGTTTTACAACAACCTAGAGCTGAGGCCTGTTGAGAAGTCCCCCAAATTAAATTAACCTCCTGTGGAGACAGAGCCCCAGAAAGCAGTTTCAGGCTCTCGGCCTCCCATAGAAAGGCGCTGGCTCAGGTAGTAAATGGCCATCAACTGTGATAGGATGGCCATCAGCTGTGGCTAGTTGGCCGTCAGCTGTAACCAGTGAGCCATTGGCCACTAATATAACTGCTGTTGCTTCACTAGCAGAAAATGGGGGCTGGCAAGAAGATGGTGGCTGAGCCTGCAAGTGCAGATTGCAGTTAGGACGGTGGGTTGCAGACAGTGTGGATCCAGCCTCCAGTGAGACTATAGTGCCGCCTGCGAGAATATAGTAGTTTGACTCTTCTATCTATGGCTCGTGGGTGTTCCTTTTTGGCCTCACCATATCCTGCATTCTGGTGTGGGGAGCAGGACCAGAGACCCTGCATGGCACCGTCCAAATGCAACTCAGGCCATACTGACCCTCAGAGAGACCACGACTTGGCTTCCTGTGTGGGTCTGCTCTGAGATAATGCAGGATTACCTACTTTTTTGACAGATAATTCCTCTTTCTCTCTTTCTCTCTCTCCTCTTTCTCTCTTAAAAAAGTTTCTGAACTTTTTAATGTCAAACCTATTTAGGCAGTGATTCAAATACCAGGGGCAGCCAAAGAATGTTTAAAGTTTCCATTCATCAAGTGGCTTTGAGTAAAAAGCAGAAGTTCAGGGAGGATGTACCCCAGGCAGTGAGTAGAATCTACAGCCAGACCTGGGTTCATCAACAATCAGCTGAGTGCTTGGGTGAGGGTATGGAGGTGTGGGATTGAGACACAAGCCGAGGGTTTTCCAGAGTGCGACATGTATGAAGGACAAATGAATAGCAATAGAAAGCCGCTGATTCCAGCACAGGCTGACTTCCCTTTCTCTCTGGCTGAGTAGTTCTTTCTCCGTCGCTGACTCCTCTGACACTCTGTCACCTGATAATTAACATTCTATGCAATGTGAGCTTTTGTTTAGGGCTTTTCCTCTCGGAAAGTTATGGGGAAGACTGGAGAAAAAGGGAAATTTGGGGGGGGCAGGGATGAACCTATAGAAAGAAGAGAGAGCTATGGTGTGGGGACAGAGCCCCAGAAAGCAGTTTCCAGGCTCTTGGCCTCACGTAGAAAGGTGCTGGCTCAGGTAGTTAATGGCCATCAGCTGTGGCTAGTCGGCCGTCAGCTGTAACCAGTGAGCCATTGGCCACTAATGTAACTGCTGTGGCTACGCTAACAGAAAAATGGGGGCCAGCAAGAAGATGGCGGCTGAGCTAGCAAGAGCGTATTGCAATTAGCACGGCAGATTGCAGCTAGCGAGTCAGTCGGTTGGCAGGCAGAAAAGCAACAGCAGGTCGCATGTCGTGTGAATCCAGCCTCCAGTGAGACCATAGTGGTATGACTCCCCTACCTATGGCTCCATGGGTGTTCCTTTTTGGCCTAGCCACATCCTGAATTCTTTTGTGGGGAGTGGGAGCTGAGACCCTGCAGGCCGCCCCGCGCGACCTGTGGAAAACAGGGAAATGCTTTCTTTGTGCAGTGTTTTAATCAAATAAAATCTCTGCCAGAGTCTGATTCCAGTTTATCTTTGTTACATCAGGACAATCAGCTTCTATTATATGTTATGAGAGAAGGGGGGAAAAAATCCCAAATCTTGTTCCAAAGCTTATCAATGGCTATGTTCCTTGAGTTCAACCTGAGTTGGTGGCCACCAAATATCCCTCTGAAAACCTTTACCTGTAATGTCTGGATCTCTGTTCTGTAGCCAGTCACTGAGATTGTTAAAACTCACCCAGGGGCTGCAGACAATTAAAATAATGATGTGCAGCTTCACCAATTGGCATTAGTAACTTAGGTGATACCAAAGAGGAAAGGAGGATTTTCGCCTCTCCAGTAAATCAGCTTTCACGAGTCTATTCGTTGCTTCTCTTGCCATCCTTTCTAGTTCTAAAATAAAGCTACTGAGATCTGTTGATGTAAACCCTACAGTGAGGCTATCCCTAGACAGGATGGCCCACTGTTTAAAGTCATATTCTCTACCTTATTGCCTTTGTTTCTCTTGAACTGAAAAGGTCAGCTTGAATGAGGTACTGCATGTAACCTTTGCAATTTCCATTCGATCCTACAAGGAGCGAGAGAAGGATTAAGTTTGAGTTGTGAGAAAATTCAATGCTTGCTTCAGGGTTCTCTCCTCCTGATGGTGGGGTGGTATGTTTTCCAACCGCTTAGAGAGTCCAATTGATTAAACAAAACTCGTTCTGAGCTTAAATCAAACATAAGTGGGGGGCTGGGGAGGGCCCCAGGTGTATAAAGGACCACCTTTTGCAAAGAAACCTTTAAAAAGATAGTAAGATTTTTTTGTTTGTTTTTGGATAGAGCTAGCTCAGACAAGGTAACATTTAATAAGCTGTAACCGAATTAGAAACAGGTGGATTAGCTGTTCTCGAAAATATTCTTCATTAAAACAATTGGGAAATGTTTGTAACAGACGGTTTGGGGACAGGTAGGCAATTCACTGAACCCAGCATGGACATATCAGCTAATATTTGATGTTAGGGCACATGAATACACAATAAACACATACTATATATGTCACCCATAAAAGCTTTCCACAGGCTAATGTAGCTCAGTGATCAGCAAATCAATTCTTTGTGTTTATACTTCTTTTTAAATCACTAGCTCGTTCCAAAAAACCACCACCACCACCATCATCACTACCACCATCAAAATCTCCAACTCTATCAATTATTAGTTCTAAAAACAGCAATATAAAACAAATATCTGTCCTATTATCTCACCTTTTAAATTTATATCTTTTGACATGCTTACAGTTTCTAATAAGTAAAGATTAAACGAACTATTAGGTTAGCAAAAGGACATGTCAAGACTGGCCAACTGTACAAAAATGTGACTCATTCTCAAGTTATATATGCAAGTGTGTATGAATAATCTTGTTCTCATACCTCTAAAATGCCCACTAAGTGATCCAGGAATGTTGCTTGTAATCTTCTCCTGTAATTTCAGCACAGAGCCTTGTAGATAGCAGGTGCACCTTGCTTGTCTGCATTGTATTGAGCATCTACCACAAGAGGTAGGGCAAATAAAGCTTGGAGTCAATATGAACTATTTTTCCTCACTGGGAAAAACCAATGGTTTAAATGGCTTTTAGTAATAGCGAAGCATATGAAAAATACTGAAAGAAGAAATTACCAATCACTTTAAAAAGTCAAAAAAAAAAAAAAAGTCAGACTACTTAGATGAAGACCTTGCCATAAATATTCTGAATTTCTTAGGGGTACAATATATAGCATTACTGGCAATTTTAATACCATCACTAATCATTTGGAATAGTCTGACATCCTTTCACTGTAATATTTGTGTATTTAGTGGAAACTTTTGAAAAACGATTTCACTAGCCAACAAAAGTCATTTCATAGTTATGATGTAATTATAAGGTAATATTTCAGGGCTGTCAAGATCAAAGACTTGAAATATGACTTACAAAAAATGAAAAGTTCAGGAATGACCCCTCCAAACAACCTTTTAAAGGAACTAACCAATAGCATCTCATCTTCTGTTTTCCTTTAGCTTTTGGAAATAGAATCATACAAAAAATATATTCTCCAGAGGCACATGAATTAAAATTAAAGAGCAAAAATGAATAATTCTAGGTGAAACTTTCCCTTCTGATTTAAACAGTGAGAAACATATATACTCAATGTGTTGGCCAGAAAAATAGGAAAACTGTACTCAAATTGTGAATTGGGTTTAACACTCAAATCTGAATAGATGTCATTAAAACCACTTTATGGTTATTGTGTTGATTGAAGGATTTTTTTTAATGCATGAGGGTGGATATTATCTGTCCAGTTTTTCTTCTAGGGCCTTATAAACCAAACAAGAGATTATTTTTAAAAATGAAAATCATTTCTGTACAATGAAACCAAAATTGACATTATTTTTTTTATATTTTTGCTTGCTGACCACAGTAAGCTCAGCTATTGATCTGGTCTGAATGGACTGATTCCTGGGAGAATACAGAAATTTATTTTCTCGGCTCGTCTAAGGTATAAAGAAAGGAGACACCAAATTGCATCTCTCCTCTGTAGCACTCTTTGACTTCCCCAAGCTAGAAAAGGGAAAAACAAAAAGCCAAACAATACTTATTCACTTATAAAGCATTTTAAGATGATGATGATGGGTTTTTTTTTTTTTTAAATCATGATCTGCCAATCTTTAGAAGAAGAATAAGGGAAAAACAAGTGTTATGGTGCCTCCCTCCCTCCCTGTGGCAACTCAGAGTGGGACTCCAACACTGCATCTTTCATTGGAACTTCTTGACAGAAAAGGCACAGGACACCTTGATTTTTTTGAAGCAGACTGATCCCCAGGGGTGGACTAATCAACTGAAGATTACATGTTAGTTAAAACAAAACAAAACAAAACAACTCAGTTAGATTTTTCCTCCAGAAAGATAGAACATTTGCTTTTGTCACTAAAAATTGCCACCTCCAGTGAAAAATCCAAGTTGGTACTGTGATATGTTCCTACTTGAAACTCGGATACGTTCCTTCCTAGAACGGATGTTTTCCCGAAGTTTTCCCATATTACTTGTCACTAAAAGGCTACTCTCTCACAAAGCAGAAATCTGTTAATAATAGCAGTCATAGCAATAGTAATAATATATAAACACCACCACAATAGCAGCTACCATTTGACAGGGTCTGCTAATGTTTCTGGCACCAAAATTAGCAATCTGCACTTGTTAATTTGTTAATCTTTATAGCACTCCTAAAGAAGCGTTTATTACCCCTTTTACAAACAGGAAACTGAGCTCAAGTAGAGATGTCAAGTAGCTTAATCTCTCATAATAAAGAAGTAGTGAAGCTCTAATTTGAACCCACTTCTGACTTTACACACACTCTTTTTAACACTCTAGCCAACTGTTATGACTAGTGAGTGGGGAGTAAAATAAATGGGGAGAGAGCATCTGGGAAGACAGAACAAATGACGAGGGGCATCCTGGACGTTCCTTTACTAAACGTTGAAGGCCAGCCTCATTCACTGTTGTATTTCTATTGGCGGGCACATAGGAGATCAATGAATGTGTCATAAATGGAGATTTCATTGAATTTGTTCTGAACTGAATTTTAAAACCACTGACATACCAACAGTCAGGGCTCCACAATTTCTAACAAGAGGAATTTAAGGAGTGGAAATCTGGTTGAGAGGGCGGTCTAGGTCGATTGTCTTGGAGCATATCCAGGGAAGGGTGGCTTTGGTCACAGGTAATAAATGCTAGTGGTGGTACCTCGGGCACACCAAAGTCCTCACAAGATTGCTCAGCGTGGCGACTGAGTACCCAATCCAGCCCAGCCATGGGTCAGGGGTCGCATTGCCAGTGAAGAACCAACCACGTAACCACGGACATCACTGGGAGGCTGTGTAGGGCAGGAGGGGCTAGCCAGGTACCTTCCGCTCATGCACAGGTCTCTGCTGCCAGTGGTGCTGCAGCTGCCCTGCTCAGGGTGTTTTCTGCCATGCTATGACAGTGTGATGGAAGAGCCATTGCCTCGCAGCCCTGCAGCCCTGCCAAGCCCTGGGACTGCTCATGCTCATATTTGCTTCAGCTGCTCTGCTGAGAACCTACCCAACTTGGGGGGGGGGCATAAGTAGAGGGGAGTGAGAGGCGCCTTCCCTAATGTAACATCTTAGCATATTAATCAAAAGCAAAATAAAAGCAAATTTCCCCCAAACATAAACCCACGTCGATGACACATCTCTCTTCAGAACAGGCCTGTGGCGGGTCCAGCTGGACTTGCCAGCTCCATGTCCACGGATGTAACCAAGAAGAGTGCAGAGGATGTAGGAGATAAAGTTTCTCTGTCAGGGAAGAGATTCGAAACTGGCTTCAAAAGAAAGAGGGGCGTTATTGTTGAGGTTTGGGTCTCAGAGGAAGATGTCTTTCCAGCTGAAACACTTAACAAACCAAACCCACAGAATTGGAAATTCTAGACTCTTTGGTTGAGAGAGCACCTGGGGGCCCTAGTCTCACTGATCTCTCTTCTCGGGGCTGCAGCACTTTTGATATGTCTCTCCTGGGTTAGGCCTGGATTAATGGAGGCCTTATCCCATTCTCTGGTGGCTTCTCCTCTGTAATCTGACCTCCCTCACCAGTCTTTAAGCATTTCAAATCCAGATGCCATTTTTCCTCTTGCTCAGCCTCTGCCTGGGTTATTGCGGGTGAAAGTAAGTTCTAAACAGGAATGTACTTGTGGGAGCAAAACAAAAATACTTTTCCTCCCACCTAAGTTTTTCTAGCTGGGCTGATAATCAAATGAACAGAGACAGGTTTAACAGGAGACAATACATAAAGTTTATTATATGAATCACATTTGGGGATGCCATATAAAAATGAGACCCAAAACACTGGACAGTGGAGGTTTATATGCTATTATGGACAAAGGAGAAAGGGAGACAGGGGTCTGAGATTTCAAAGGAATAGGCAATTTGCAGGTAATTGAGGAAGAGTGGAACACACATGGCAGGGAGATTCTTACTAGGCAACCCAGAGGGACGATGGGGTAGGTGGGAGTGTGTGTGTGTGGGACCTAGTTAACTAAAGTAAATATGCTAACATTTTCTTCCAGGACCAGATCTTTCCATCTGAATCTCTTAGGCAGGAAAAGAGGAGGGTCAACCCTTCTTTCTAAGTCTTTTGTTTCCTAATAACCAGTTTAGAATCAATATCCCAAAAGGCAGTTTTAGGATGGCAAAACTCTGGTCTCCTTCATACTTTACAAATATTAGTTCTTTTGAAGACTCCTATGTCCCTCTCGGAGCCTAGAATTGTGGCTGCCTGAAGCAGAAATTCAACAAAGACCTGTCAAATAAAACGGATGACTAGAAGGGCTCTCTTGTTGGCCAATTTGAAAACTGAAATCCTCACCAGCTGCTACCTGTTTTGCTACATTGTCTCGTTTCTGGAAGCAAAGTGAGGAGAAAATCTGATTGGGGGAAAAATATCTGATGAGAAATGTCCACAAAGGCAGGGTGTTAAATGTTATCTTTCCTTGAGAAAAAGAGGACACAGAACAGGAGAAGTTTCTACCTTTTCCTTCCCTCCTGGGCAGCCTGGTTATCATGTTTCTCGGGGGAAAGAGAGATTTCCCAGAGCAGCTGAATTCAGTAATACCAGGGACTCCAGGCACTTTCAACCAAAGACTGTGGGACTTTTGACCCTTTAAATACAACAACAACAACAAAAAGTTTGTTATACTTTCTCATTTATGTAGTATATCAAAGTGGGACAAACATAAAATAAAATTAAGCCCATAAATTTAACAATCACTCTTGCTGTTTGAAACCTCTAGGAATTTATGCCCAAGTTTTTACTTTATCTGTAACTATAATTTTGTTTTTACTGGAAAGGGAAGTTCCTTCAGTGGAGGGTAATTTAATTTTGTCAGTAACCAGACACGTTCTGTTTAGATTTGGAATCCTTTTAAAATAGGAGCTTTCTATCAGTCACCTAACCCAAGCATGTCTGGATTTTGGGCTCCTCAAGAAAGGGGCCCTATTCCTATTGATGATATGGTGACTGAAGAGGACTGACCTGCCTTCTCAGTCACAGCTTCCTAGAGAGAAATATCAATATCCTTGTATTAAAGAGCAGGAAATGGCTTGGCCACAGCTCTCCCGGCCACGTGGCTTCCTCTTGCCCCTATCAGGCCCATGGCAGTCTTCTCCAGGAGTGACCATGGAACACTGCTGAAGGGAGAGAAGAATTCCAGCAACAGTGAAAACAACTTTCCACTCCATCACAAGAAGCCAAACACAGAAACCATATTCAAAGAGTTCTTTGTCCACAAGATAACGTTTGAATCAGAAACTTGTTGAGCCAGATTCTCTTGTTACAATTTACTGCTTCATCAGGTGGGGGCAGGGACAGGCACAAGCCATCCTTTAAATAATAGGATGATTCCCACAGGAAGGTCGGCAACTCCAAATGAGTATTTAAAAAAAAAATCCCTCCTCTACCGGAACCTCAGCCTCCAGCGTGGAAAATGTGCCTCCAACTGCTGGAGGGTGTTCATTTGGGAGGAGGGATTCATACACAAACAACCACACACAAGAGCGTGTGACTTTCAAGTTGGAGAGGAAAAAGTAGCCAAGAGCAGTCTATTTAGGATACTTTCCCTCCTAGGGATTAAAGGTGGGAGCAGAGATGGGAGGGATGGGGAGAGAGGGAAAAGATGGACAGGCATCTCCCAGCAGTACATTCCTGGGAGAACAATTGCCTTTGTTCAAAGCAGACTGAGAGAGCTGCTTGGGAAGTGCTGGATCTGGGCTCAGGGCAGGTTAGGGCCTGTGTGTACGCGTGAGGTCTCCCTGTGACCAAGGGCCCAGGTGGGTGGGCCTGGAATGCTGATACTAGAGAAGGACTGAGGGGGTGTTTTGGTCCATTCCCTGCCCACCTCCACCCAGAGTTCTGACTGCTTCAGCTGCTGAGGCCCCCTCCAACATTCCTGATGGGGGATGAAGGAAAGCACAGATTTGCTTCCTCCCTGAGGGAGAGCCAGGTTGACTGTTGGGGTCTACTGAGATTCCAACTGCCCAGTGTGGGGGCCCTGGTCCTAGCTAGGTCACAATCACCTGGGGAATTAAAACAAAACAAAACAAATTCCTAGGCCCTGTAAGAGCTTTTGAATCCGAATCTCCATGAGGATTAGGCTTGAGAATTTGTGTTTTCCAAAGCTCCCCGGGTATTTTGCATGCTACTGGTGAGGTACCTTCTAGCATGACTCCAGTCTGTTGTTTTAAGCCTGCTAATTGCATGTGAACCAGTTGAGTATTCCAAATCCAAAAATTGCCCAAACTTCTAAGGTGCCTGAGGGGACCCCAGGGCAGATTCCTTCAGCTAACACCTTTCCTAAAATGGGTTTGGGGAGAGCCATTCACCCGGAACACTTCAGGCTTCTGGTCCCTGCGACAAGGACCTGATGTCTTGGAAGAGTCAGGCATGGCTGATCGCAGGTCCAGGCCAGCCACTGGGAGAGAATAGAATTAAGAAACTACTGACATGCTTTTTAGGGATGTTATGCGGGGCGTCTCCTCTGATCTCCATCTCATCCCTCATACCCTTCCCGGTCAAGTGCTCATTTGAGCACTATTTCATGTGCTTATAGTGGATCTTTTGTTTTGTATGTGTTCTTGCCAAATGTATATGGTTGTCTTGTTTATTGGTTCATTCAACAAGTATATGTTGAGTGCCTACTATGTGCCAGGCATTTGGGGAATGCATTAGCGAACAAACCATCGATGATCCCTGTGCTCATGGAATGTATATGCTAACAGGGGAGGAAAGACAATAATCTATAAGCATAAAAATAAGAAAATTATCAATTATGTTAGAAGGTGACAAGTGCCATGGGAAAAGTAGCCCAGAAAAAGGGGCTCAGGAGTGCTGACTGGAAGGGGATCGGCAAGTTGCCGTGTCACATTTTCTGAGCATCTCTTTTTCATTGGTGTAAATGGTATTACTACATATCTCATTTTGTCTTTTTGTTTGTCTGTTTAGCACCAAGTTTTTAAGAACTGCATAATGTTCCATGATGTGTGTGTACCGCTCTTATTCACTCTCCCACTGTGGATACTCAGGTTGCTTCCAACTTCACATTGCCATGAATAGGGCTGCAATCAGCCATATGGATTAGAAAATGTATTTGGGATTTATACCTAGGAGTGGAATTGCTGTGTTTAAAGGTCAGCCTATACTTAACTTGACCAAATGTGCCAGATTGCTCTCCAGAGTTGCTGCAATAGCCCTAAGTCCCCATACTCTTGCCAACACTTGGCACTCTCCAGCTTCCTGGATTTTTTACCAGAGCATCCTGGCTGCTGTTATCAGCGTTCCTGCTGGAATAATGTTCTGTCATTGCTATCCCTGGCCCTGTCTTTCCCGGTTCCCTTCAGCTCTCATCTTTACCCACCTTCCATTTCTTTCTAACCACAAGCACTTCTTGTCTGCAATGCTGGTCTGTCTGTTTTTCTAACCTCAAGGTTCATTGCATTTGGACGTCATGTCCTGAGGTCAGAAATCCCACCTCATTCTTGGCAAGACAGTATCCCAAAGACTATCCTTCTCTTACTTGGGGTAATAGTTTTGGTTCTACACCATTTTCAGGATGTCTGACCCTGCTGAGGGCCTGCAGTGGTTTCCTATGTCCTGCCTCATCAAATCTAAAGTCTCCCATCTGGCTTCAAAACCGTCAACCAACCTGACCTGCTCTTCCATTCTACCTGGTCTTTGCACCTATTCTTCCCAACGCCAGAACTAGCCTCTCTCCCACTTTGCTTAGCTCCCCAAGGCTCATCTCTGGATTTCAGCTTAGAGTCACTTTCTACTTTCCCTTGGGTCTCAGTGAGGTGTCCCTTATGTGTTCCCACAACAGTCTGAGCTTTCCCTGTTGGGGCACTCTCCCAGCCTCTTTGTTGTTGTGGACACCACTAGGCTGCAACCTTTTTCAGGGAGGGACTATATCTTATTCACTTTCCGAGCCTCAGCACCTAACACTGTTGGTCGCACATAGTAGGTGTTTGATCAATGTGCATCGACTGAATGAAGGAAGGAATGAGTGAGTGAATGAAGACTTTCCGTCTTTCACATATACAACTGTTGCCAGCATCAGGTCTTCACGCTCACTTGAAACATTTTTCTCCTCTATCTGTTTATCTGGTTCTTTTTTTCCAAAATCTTATTAAAAGCCCAGCAATTCCACAAATCTTACCCATACCCCCAACCTGATCACCGTCCCTCCTTTGTCTGGAATCCTATATTCTTTGTAACACACTGGAGCCAGTTTTTTCATTGGATTTAGTGTTTGCTAATGCCACTGGCCCACGTTATAGAGGAAGCAGTCTCTAATAGGGTCCTCCTGTTCTTTCCGCTCCACTGCCAAATTCTGTCCTGGAGGATCTGCCTACAGTTGATCCTCCCATATGTCACAACACGTACAACAGAAATTGGTAACAGTTGTTGCCTTTGGCTCTCAAATATTCATTCATCCATTTGCCCTACTTCCAATTATAATCCCCAGGTTGCCTTTGGGGGAACCACCACTCCTTCACTTTCAGCCCAGGTTTGGAGGCTAGGGAGCTAGGGAGGGAGCTAATCCTCAGCCATCAGTTCATCCCTTCCCCAGGCCACACTGATTGGTTTGCAATGGGCGTATGACCCAGTCAGAGCCAATGAGACATAATGAGGCTTTTGCTGCCATCTGAGAAAGAAGCCAATCCTATAGAAGATGACCCAAGAGAAGGAACGAGAGAAATTGGTCCTTTTCTCAAGCTGCACCTGAAATCAACCCAACTCCTGGAATTTTTAGGACATGAATCAAAGTCCTTTGGAGACCATGGTAATTCATTACTTGGTACTTATAGTTGATGTTTAATTTTAAATAAGGGACCGAATATTATGGGAAAAGCACTGGTTTTTGGACAAGCTCATCCATTAGCAAGTTAAGTGATCATGGTGAGGTCATCACACCTCCCTGGGTGTTAAGCTCCTCGTCTGGGAAATAGGGGATCTGGACAAGATCAGGGCTGATATTGAACCAGGGTGCACAGTTGACGGTTCCAACTGCCTTCTCGTCCGACGTTCCAGTTGTCAAATATCTTGGACCAGATAATCTCAACATTCTTGTATAATATATCTGTCATTCTCTGATTCTAGGCAGGGAAAATCTGATCTTTTTAATAATCCCTGATATTCTCATCCAAGCACATCTTGTATAAAGTGCAAGATGAGGCTTGTTATGTTAAAACCAACAAATAGCCTACTTGTACTCCCCATACTTTTTTTTTTTTTAACTCCTCATCATTTCCTTTAGATCCATTTTGCCTCAGTAGTGTCTGATTGAGGAAAAAGAGGCATAGGACTCAGCCTGGAGTGTGACCTCAGGCATGTAATTTGTCTGTCACTCAGCTGTAGGTAGAATGACAAAGAGGATAATTCACAATGACATTAGTAATCGAGTTCTGAGGCTTTTTGAGTTTTGTTTTATTTTTGCTTGTTTTGCTTGGTTCTGAAACCTCAGGGATATATCCTTCATGTGTTTAGACTTTTAGAATGTTTTTTAAAACAAGTGTTTGTTTCTATTGCTAGGAAAATCACACAGCCTTTGCCCCACAATTCCCATTAATACTTTTCATTGTTGTCTTCAAGTTTAGCAATATGTTTTTCCAGACAAGTTGAATATTTCTAGGCCCACTCATCTCAAGGTAGCATACAGAATAAGAAAATCAGTTATCGAATTTCTAAAGAATGAATTTACATGGTCCTAACCTCCTGGGTATGGCATGTGAGAAACATGGTCAAGGAGAGTTTGATTTGAGTCTATAACTGAATTCTGCTTATTGCCATAGTAAATCTAATAGCTTATGCATGACCAAAGAAATGAGGAAAATTAAGAAAGCGAATACATAAATAAAAAGCCACTACAGAAATTTCTCTTAGTCCAAAGAGGCCTAATTGACTTTTATCTGTTGAGAAATTTTCGTTAAAGTAGTTTTAATTCATTCATTCCAATCTCTTGGTAAATCTTGTTGGTTCTACCTTATGAGTACGTCTAATATATAACCACGTTTTACCCTCCAGTGCTTCCACCTAAAGGTACCATTATCTCTCACCACAATCTCCCATCTTCCATTCTTATACCCAGCAGTTTGTTCTCCAGGGCATAGCCATGTATTACATCCCTGCTCAAAACCTTCCCATGGTTTCCTACTGTGCTCTACTGTAAAACCTTATAGTCTTACCATCGCCTTCAAAGCCCAGCTTGTCTGGCCCCCGGCAGCCTCTCCAAGGTCATCTCCTCTCACCCTTCACTCCCGCCGGTTGCCCCAGCCTCTGGCTTCCTTGCGGTTGCTCAGCTATGCCAAGTGCATTCCTTCCTTTGCCTTTGTCCTTTCTGCCTGGAGTGCTCTTTCTCAGGGACGTGTCAGCTTCCTCCCTCACATCCTCCAGGTCTTCCCTCAAATGTTTTCAGTTTCCCTCATGAGTCCATATAAGACAGTAGCTGCCGTTTCACTCTAGTTTACCTTTTCTGATTTATCTTCATAGCACATATTTCTATCTGACATTATATATTTATTTACTACTCTCTTATGTCAGGAACTTTTGTCTGTGTTATTCACAACAGTGTTCTCCAAATCTTAGAATAATGCCTGTGGCTCTGATCCCGCTCCCCACACAAGAACGCAGGACATGGTGAGGCCAAAAAGGAATACCCAGGGAGCCATGGATAGGGGAGTCATACCACTATAGTCTCGCTGGCGGCTGGGTTGGAGACACAGGAAGCAGGAACCACATGATCTGCAACCTGCCGTCCGCTTTTCTGCCAACCAACCAACCTCACTTGCTAGCTGCAGTCCGCGGTGCTAACTGCAAACCGCGCTTGCAGGCTCAGCCACCGTTTTCTTGCTAGCCCCCATTTTTGCTGCTAGTGTAGCCACGGCAGTTATATTAGTGGCCAATGGCTCACTGGTTACCGCTGATGGCCAACTAGCCACAGCTGATGGCCATCCAATCACAGAAAAGCTGATGGCCTTTCTACGTGAGGCCAAGAGCCTAGAAACTGCACTCCTGGCTCTGTCCCCACAGCCTGGCACACAATAGTTACTCAGTAAATATCTATTGATGAATGAATTTATTTTTAAAATAAGTATTTGTTGTTCATGCACTAATGTGCTAGGCATAGGTCTTGGGGTTTTTATGGACAAAACCAAATATTTTTTTAGATTATAAAAGAAAAAAACTCTGAAAACACATTTAGTGAAAGATGCTAAAATCTGTTTAAAAAAATTGAAAGAGCTGTAGTTCCAGGTCTGGGGGAAGGAACGTGGCCTTATCTAATAGCTTAAGTGGTAGTTAATTATGTCTTGGGACCTGTTAGTCTTAACCCTGGGGAACGGCTGCTCAGCCATTGATTATAGTCCAGCTGTGCCTGAGGTCACAGGTTCCTGCCCTATATGAGTCTGTCAGTTTTGTTCTTGCTACAACTCCAGATCTGTGGCTCTCACCCTGATCAGCCTCCCCTGGCTAAATGTGACTGTGGCCTCCAAAGAGACCACTTGAGAAGAGATGCATGGGTTTGCACAAAACCATCCCTGCGCCTGGAAACCCAGCTTGAAGTCATTTCAAAACTAGCTTCTATATCTGAAGACCACATAGTCATGGGGGTGGGTGGGGATGAAAGTGTGATGGCATGGAGATGGGGTGTGGAGTGATGGCCTTGTGGTGGCAGACTTTGGTCTGAGAGGCTCCCAGGGTCCCAGAGATGGTGCCTAGTAAAGGAAGATTACCTGACCAAATCCATATAAAGATCAGCCAATGCCCCAGACAGATCTGGGCACAAACCATATTTTTCCCCCCTCAGTTGTCAAAGGAAAACAGCTTTAAAATGTCCCTGAAATCCTCAAGTGAGGTTTTATTTTTGTTGCCCAAATGCTTGCCTTGGTATTTTATGTGCTTCTCTTATCATCCCAAAGAACTGAAGCAACACAGCTCCCTTCTCACAGGTGGAGATAAAGGAGGCAGACAGGTTACATGACTCTCTTGCTTATCCCTGCTTATCACACCCTGGCTGTCCTCATACCCATAGAAACACTTTATCAGAGAAGCAGTGCCTTTAAATCCTTGGACAATGGATTTTGGACAATGGAGGAAATAGGGTTCCCTAGAAGCAAGAAAATTTGTTTGGGAGGAACCTGAAAAACATTCTAGGGCCTCTAGAGCCCTTTGTCTTTAGAGAGAAGATTTTGCGTCATGTAGGAAGAAGAATTGATGAGAAGCCCTGACTACCTGTGGCTGATTAGCTAACCAGTCACTTGGGTTGTTAATGAAGACTTGGCATTTCCCTGGCACTTTATACCTGGGTTCCCAGGGGCCCATGGGGATCAACATTTTTCACATGCAGTTCATTTACCAGCTGTTGCAGGGAACAGGTTATTCTCTTGAGGTTAAAAAAAATCAATTTCTATCGGTTGTGTCAGACCTGATAAAATGTTAGTGAAGGCCTCCTCTATTCTGACTCTCAAGGATTCAGGCCAAGCACTCATTGGTTACGAGAGCAGCATCAGACAAGAGTTGATAAATAGAAAAATTTTCATCCTATAAAAATTCAGTTCTGCACAATCTGAATGAATGCCTCTGGGTTACTCCCATAGTTAAGCTGGCCACAAATTGGACTGGGCCTCATTTTTACCCTAGGAGAAACTGAGGCAGAGTTGTGGAGGCCTCCATTGAAGGTTGTGCCAAGGGATTCTGTTGGTGGTCAAGTTCCCTTCCTCTAACCACAGTATGACTCTCCCTCCTGGTATGTTTACGACAGCTTGGAAGGTAATCTCACATGTCAGCATGAGCTTTCCGGAATACGTGCATCTCATATTCTGGGAAGAGCAGGCAGTGGGGGTGAAGGTGAGACAGGAAATCTTTCTGGAGGCTCTGAAGCCATTCCGGTTTTGGAGCGTCCCCAGCAACTCCCACAGAGTTGAGCCTTTGAAATCTCCTTGTGGAGATTGGACTGAGAGCAGCGCTGCCTCAGTCTGCACTTGCCCCACTTCCTTTCTGTGGGACCCTGAGAGAGGAACCAAGCAACGCCCCAGGGAGGATGCGGGGAGAATGAGCTGATTGAGGGCTGTGGGCATGGGCTGGCGGGCTGCCACCACAATGCCTGTCAGCAGGCTGCAGGGTGGCTTTTCTTTTGGGTTTGCTCACAGAGCTGGGGAGGCTGGGTGCCAGGGAGAGTATTTCCTCTGTTTGGGAAATGCCACGTCCATTTGGCCGGCTCTTCAGCCTGTGGCCTCGCTATCGAGCAGCTTCCCTGTTCCTGGGTGTGGACCCCACGGGGTGGCTCTGCTGTGACCAACAGGAGATGCTGGCCCTGGAAGAGACAACCAGTGAGAGTCCTACACAGGAGTGTGTATGGGGCTCGACTGACTGTGCTACCAATTCATCTGCCCTGCAGATATTGCTCAAGGTCTCTCCCACTGGAATGTGGACTTGGCCTGTGGATATAGTCTCAGGTAGAACTGTCGGAAATGGCAGTTCAGTATTCTCAGGCCTGAAAGGGTCTGTCTGGCGGCTCCTTTATTTATGCAGGTGAGGAAACTGAGGCTGGGGGATCTGGATTAATTTGTCCAAGGAAACCCAGGATCAAGGCTTGGCTGTACCCCTTCCTTGTTATATGGCCTTGAGCCAGTTACTCAAACTTGCTTGGCCTGTTTCCTCACTATCAAAGGAGTATAAGAAAAGAACCTATTTCATAAGGCCAGTGTGGGAGTTAAATGAGATAATCCAAGTGAAGAGCTTGTCATGGGACCTCGGCTCATGTCCATCTCAGAATCGGCTTTATCATTGTGGCGTTATTGCCGTGCTGCTGGCAACAACCACTGCCACTGCTTAAGACTCTGCAGCCCATGTTCTACACGTGACTGTTCATCAAGTGCCTCCAAAATCACTATTACTTTCCGTCCTCCCTATTTTCCTGTGAGGTAGACAGGGCCAATCTCCTTTGTATCATTTTACTGTCGAGAAAACTTCAAAGATGGGCCTGAAAACTGAGTCCTCCACTTTCCAGCTTTCCCTGCTCTTTCTGCCTCCACCTGCTGCCAATTAGAATATTCCTGCACATAGAATAGTCCAGCTATGCTGGGACTGGCTGTGGGAAAGAGGGAATAACCTCCCCCACGAATGGATGGAAATCATCTCAGCCTTGTTACACTTTCTGTTTGCTCTTGAGTTCATCCTGAGGTCCTGGAAGTGAGGGCCGGGGGCTTCCTGTCTGACTGCAGAGGGCTGTATCTGAAGGAATGCTAGAAAGCATTTCCCAGCGCCAGGACTGTGGCCAGTGGCAACTTGAACAACAAAGAATTACCATCAATTGTGTTATAGTGGCTGAAGGGATTTATGGATGTTTTCTGAAAATCTATGGACACAGACCCAAATTGAACAGAGCCCAGAGGAAACACAATGGCCCTTGTTAAAAAGGAAGAATGAGTTTAATGTATACAGGGTGAGGGTAAGGGGTGGTAAGGAGAAAAAAGAAAGAAAGGGGGTTTACTTTGTCAAATATTCAATTTGAGCCCTGAGTCCTGAATTTCCAAAGGTGGTGGCAGGAGGCTCATTTCTGTAATATATTCCTCCCTCTACACCCACCTTGCATAAGAAACTGCAGCAAGCATAAAACATTGCTCATGAATATTAATCAGTAACACCCACCACCACCACCACCACCATTGGGAAATTGGGTCTCGTGCTAAAACATCCCACCTCCAACCACCCAAAACAAGCAGCCCCTGAGGAAGACCCTGAAATCAGATCGGAGGCTGACAGAGCAGAAGTCTTCCAGGCAGAGGGGTCAGAGGGCATGGCCAGGGGAGGGGTCAGCTTTGTTTCCACTCTGTGTTGGTGAAAGCCAAAGCCTTATGGAACTTTTCTAGCTGCATTTTGGGCTATTTAGCTTCAAAAACAAAAGATTTATTTTCCTCCCTTCTCCTTTTGGGTTTTGTCCTCTCCTGACAGCAGTAACATATGCAGGTCTGGAGGCTGTTAAGGCCAGGCCAGGCTCTCCCCCATCCCAAGGAAAAGAAAAGATAGGATCTTAATTAAAAGAGAACCCAACGTGCATAAAGCCAGCACAAACATTCCCAACACCCACCGTTGCTTCTCTGATCCTTTCAATAGAGAAAGGAACAAAAGTGCTGTGGTGGCCTTTGCACAGAGTAGGATACCTACTCTGGTATCCTGTGTAATCCATGCATCTATTCTGTGAGAAGGGGCCTACAGTCCCCTTTCCTAGATGAGAAAAACTGAGGTTTCTAAAGTTCATTAAGGTCAAAGAGATATTGAAGAAGCAGAGCTAGCACTCCAACCCAAGTTTCTACCTCCAAACACAGGGACCTTCCAAATAGATATGTATACAAAGTGATGTGATTTGACTTCTCTGTAACTTATTTTCTAAATCTGTAGAAGAAGGCTATTCTTTAGCCTTCTGAAGTTCTCTTCAGATCTTCTAAACTGTTCTCTGACTTTGGTCCTTCCCAAGAAAAAGTCAACAAAAGGTGTGTCAGGAGCATGGCAATACTATGGGAAGAAATCAAGTCACGTCTCCCAGTAGCTTCTGGAGTTTTATGTCAAGTCCCCAGCATGGTGACAAAGATGGGTTTTGTTTCCATGCTGTTCTCAAATATCAATCAGAATGATTATAAAATCCATCTGGAATATCTGCACAGTGGCCCTCTGGTATTTTGGAAGTAGAAAGTGCTGCTAGTGCCGTCAGATGTCTATAAGAGTGAGAATTAGGTCAAAAATACAGTCCTGTTTTCCACACCATGGTATTGTTGGTTGAAATGGGACCGTGAGCACACTATTGGGCTTCTGTATATAGCCTGTACTTTAGGGAGTGTGCTCATAGCAGGGATTTGGGGCAGAGATTTGTAATTAGGTCCTTTGTGAGCAACAGGTGACTTAGGACATGGTAATACATAGGCTCAGAGCATCTTACTTTTCAGTTCTTGGGTGGAAAGTTATATCTCAGTTTTTATAATTCAGATGAAAGTGTGAGGGTGACCTTTTGGTGGCCACCAGGATATGTGTGTAGAGTCTTGATCCAGCCACTATTAAACTGCTATTATGGATGTAGTAAAGGGATTGGCCTGCAGCCATGATAAGTTACTTTCCTAAGGAGCAGGCCTGGGTGGAGAAACATGGCAGGGAGGTCCTCGGGTCTGAGTCTGAAAAGCCTGGAAGCCATCGTTTGGTGGGGAAGTGAGCCCTTTGGTATTGAACACAACAGCTGTCCCTCCCTCATGCCTTTTGTTTCTGAGCATCTGAAATTCTCAGGCAAGAGAGTCCAGAGGGCCCCAGGGAACCCACCCCGCTCCACAGTTACTTCGCTTCTCCAGATTCAAATCTGCTGGGAGTGTGACAGCATTGGAGAGGACGGCAGAGGTGAGCGCTGTGGGAAAGTTTATTTTTGCTCTTGCTTCCCCTGCCACCTCTAACAATGATGAGGCCCAGCGTCACAGAGGTAGTATCCTGTAGAGGTTAGCAGGTTGGGCTCAGGAGCTAGACTTCCTGGGGCCAAATCCCAGCTCTTCCATGCTGGGACCTTGGCAAGTGATTTTACCTCAGTGTTCCTGGTCTCTTTATCTATAAAATGAGGACAATAGTCGATCCTACCACATTGGTTGTTGAGGGGGTTCAGCTCAATGATCACCATGGCTCACAGCCCAGAATGAGTGCCCAGTTGGTGTTAGTTATTATTGCTGAGCTCTCACACTGGCTATGGCATAGGCGAGAGCTTCCCTGCTCTGCACACCTGTCAGGACCACATACCCCTCTCTGGCTGAAGAATATTAGGGAATTGCTCATGCTTTGTTATTTTTCAGAGATGTGGGCTAATTTAGCAAATCTGAAAATTGTGCCGACAGGCACACAAGCTCCTGCCACTCCTCCCTGCTGCTGGAAGAAGAGGGGATGTGCATATCCCTCTTGGCTTGGCCCTCTTTGGATTCATGGCCAGAATCTGAAGCTTTAAGCAGAGCCATGCGGTGCACCCTGGGCTGCTCACTTGTATGAGCTGGAACCAGACAGGCCACCAGGTGGAAGAACTAACTCTGATCCTTGGGAAAGCCAAACTCCAGCTGCAGGGAATAGCCAAAACAGGAAACAAGGCACTTGTGTCGCACATCTCCTGGAACACTGGTCTTCATGGGGCTCAGAAACCTGTCAGAACAAAAGTTCAAGAAAGAGTTTGTCCCTCGCCCAATTCTCCAAGGGCTCTGAGATCCTAAAAAGGGAAAGAGCCACTTTCAGAGAGGAAGAGGAGATAGCGTCGCCTACAGGGAGAACCTGGGTGAATGTCCCAAGACAGGATGGTAATTTGTGAGGGAATCAGGGTTCTGCCCGGGGCACGGTTGTGGGGATGGTCATGTGTGAGAACATGATGGGGGTTGGTGCTCTCCGACCATGTGAAACAACCACATTGTCTCCCGCTGACAGGGAGCTGGGACAATAAAGCAAAGATTCTTCTGGTCAAATAAGTGGTTTGGGTTGATAATATGATGCTAATGAAGACATTTGCTAATGGCTGCTTCCTTTAAGGACCCAAGATGGAGATCATGACAGATGCTAGTTTCTGGGGACACTGTGGAAACTTACTGAGAGGACAAAGGGTACTGATGTGTTTCTGGGGTGGGGAGGTTTCCTTCACTTGATGGTTCACCTGAAGCATCTTCACCATCCGTTTCTTTCTCTTTGCCTGACCTTTTCTCAGCAATAGTAAGAACCATGCACAATGACAACCACAACCAGTTCCATTTATAGGGAAAGGCTGCATACCAGGCCCCTGTGTTGAATGTGTTCTAGTTATTATTATATCTAGGTTAATGCCAACAATACTCTTCAATGTAGGCATTTTTATTATTTTACAGACAAGGAAACGGAAGCTCAGAGAGATGAACTCCCTTGCTAAGTTCCACAGTCAGTATACAGATGAGCCCAGATTCTCACGATCCTCTAACTCCAATGTCTGTGTACTGTCCTGTCACCCACCTTTACCTTCCACTCCAGTCCTACCTCACAGACTGGAGTTAAGAGTGCTTCTCTGTTAGGTCTGTCCTAGAGAAAAAGGCAAATGGGGGTATTGAGAAGAGGACCGCTCTGTCAGTGTCTGTGTGTGTTGGGGTGTGGTGTAGTGTTGGGGTATTGTATGTATGTGGGTGGTGTTGTGATGGTATGTAGTATTGGGGTGTGTTGTATGTGTGTTGGTGTACTGTGTGTATGTTGACGTATTGTGCAGTAATGGGGGTGTTTTGTGCCTGTTGTATAGTTCCGGAGGTGTTGTGTTGTGTGTGCTGAGGGTTGTGTGTGACAGGAGGACAGCAAGACTGACTCATGTTTGGTTGGTCACTCCTTGGCTGGGGACTTGACTCCTCCTGCCAAAGTCCCAACTGTTGCTGCTCCTTGTCGCCACACACCCCCAGAGTGAAGGAAATGGAGCAGCTGGCCCTGCATCTCTTTCCTCTCTGACCTTGATGTGGGGTTGGGATTGGCTGCCAGCTCAGTGCCAGGAAGCAAGAGGACAGGCTCTTAGTGAGGGCTTAGGGTACAAGCACCTTGGCATGGGCCGATGGACTTACAAAGGCTCTGTACTTGGGGCCACACTCTGTATAGAATATATATACTGGGGGTGCCAAAAAAATGTACACACATTTTAAGAGATATTTTCTATGCTCAAGCAGTAGTTTGCCATAACCAGAAGTGTCTGGACGCTGATGGTAACCACTCTGAGTACCTCTTGTAATTGCAGTAGTCAAACGTGACTTGTATTCGTCTTTTGTTATCGGTTTATATTGAGAATTACAATTAATACAGTTTTTTCCTTTCTTAAAATGTGTATACATTTTTTTTGGCACCCTCTGTATATGAAGCAATGAAGGATTTGCCCAACCCTTGCTTTGTACAGCTCATCAGAGAGGTATGTATTTTAAATCTGTTATTGGATATTACTGCAATGATAATAAAAAATGGCTAATGCTTATGCTGCATCAGACTCTGTTTTAATTGTTCTGCATAGATTATCTAATTTAATCCCTGTAACAATCCTAAGAGGTAGCTACTTTTATTATCCTCACTTTATAAATGAGAAGCCTGAGGCATTTAAGTAACCTACCCTAGCTAGCACAGCTAGAAAGGGCATTTATGCTCTTAACACTGGATTGCCTGGCCCCATTCTACCAGGCATGGTGATTTCTGTTCCAGGGGGAGGCAGCTGCACCTCCATTTCTTACAGGTCCTGAGATCCTTGAGGCTGGTGAGGCTTCATGGCTAAGGTAATTAAGACTTCAGCTGGGTTTTATTTAGACCTGAGTTTCCATTGCAGGGTTGAACAATTCACTTCTCAACTTGCTCGTCTCCAGTGTTTGCAATAAGAGACTTTTCTATTGAAAGACTAAGGGAAGATGTTCCAGTTAAGCCCCAGATAAAAAAGACAGCGAAAGGCGACATCTTTTCCTGCTGGCTTGGGAATAGTCATCTTTCTCCCCAGGAATCAATTTCTTTCCGTCCAGAATGTTGAAAGAAAAGACTTATGTCATTAAAAATAAAGTTTTTGTTTTATTTTTTAAGAATAGAAGGCTATCTTTGTCTCTTTGTGCATCTCCACACCCCCTTAGATAGGTTTTCAGAAAGCCTCCGTTAAATGAGTGCTTTCCTAGAGTGCTAAGGGACAAATAGACTGGCTACTTGGTTATTTGACAATTCTCTGTAGGGGAATAACTTAGGACAGTGTCCTGTGAGGTGCTCAGAGATGCAAAAAGGAGGATGTCAGAAGGTAAAGGTATTGTCTGTGTGTGTGTGTGAGTCGTGGGGGAGGGGGGCGTAGCAAGGGAGGAATAAAGGAAATGTATCATGAAATTATTCCAGCCTGTAAAGAGCAGGAAAAAAAACAAACCAACATTTTTAACTGCTGAGGAATTCATGCTGAGCTCAGACATCAGACAAGACAATGGATTTATTTACAGGTGCCCCATGATGCATGTTGGGACTGGGTGGCAGAGCATGCTTTTGGCTCCAAGAATTTTCCTTGACTAGAAAGTGGATTTCTTGGCAGACCTGGAACCTGGCTCATTTTAGATTTCTTAAGGACAGAAGAAATTCCCTGGGACTCATATAAAAGGGTCTGTTTCTGTGGGATAGTCAAAAGGAGCTGTCACTATATTTGTCTCAAGACTATGTGCAGGGGGGCACATCTCACTGTAATGCTGGCCCATGTTCTGGGCCCTCTGTGACTTCCTTGGGGCCATAGCAGACAGGAAGAGCCTAAGGGAAGCCACTAGGAAACCCATCGGTCTAAGTCTAGCTCCATACCCAGTTTGAGGCCATTCCTGATTTATTGAAGGCAAAGGAACCATACTCAGAAACAGATGTAGAAGAACATAAAAACAAAGAAATTCCAAAAGAAAGCCTAGAAGACCTGGACACAAGGGAAACTAAATTTGTAATAGCACTAGGGGATGAGTGTCAAGCTTATCCCCGAGTGGTCTGGAAGCTTGCCTCCTGCTCTCCACTAACCCCTACTCCAAACCTCCCCAGCCAAGAATTGGATGGTGGGTATCTGTGGGGCCCTTCCAGAATTTCTGGAAGAATTTCCTTTTCAAAAATTCTTCCAGAGTGGCCTGGGCCCTAGCCTGCCTCTCAGTGTATTCTTATCACCATAGGATTGGGCTGGAACCACAGGAGTCTTGCAGAATACCAAGAATTTCGGGGTGGGGGAGGGAAGCAAAAACTTAGAAACTTTCCTGCATGATTCCTGAACCCAACATGTCCTTTGTAAGGTATCCCATTTTCTTCTTAGGAAGCTTTCAGAGTTAGGGAGCTTTGTGTAACCTAGGCCATCTCATGCTGCAGATAACTATCCCATTTGTTCATGTTCTTAAGTGTGGGGTCTGGCGAAGGGTCTCCCCCAATCTTTTCTCAATGCCATTTTCTCTCTTTGGGTGACTACTTAATGCAGAGGCAAGCCTTGCTGCCAGTCACATGTGTGACAGTGGGCACAGATGGCGCTCTCTCACAGAATCCTGGAGCTTTGAGGAACCCTAGACAGAATCTAGAAGCTTGCAGCTTCAGAGGAAAACCAGAGTGGGCTTTCCTGATCCCCCTCACAACCATGCCCATATCACCTCTCAGATATCATCCCCTCCCACTTTCCACATTCCTTATTCTGTTCCAGCCACACTGACCCAGCTGTCCCTCGAACATGCCAACATGTTTCCAGCCCCAAGGCCTTCACACTCACCCTTTGCCTGGAACTCTTTTCAAAAATTCTCACACAACTAGATTGAAGGACAACAACTTGGAACTGATGGGTCCTGGAGAAACACACTGTTCCCCAATATTCCCCGATAAAATTTATTAAAAAAAAAATTCTCACATAGCTAACTCCCGCATCTCCTTTGAGTATCTTCAAATGTCATTTCCTCAATGAGGTTTACCCTGACCACCCCATCTAAAAATTCCAGCTCCCTCTCTCTGCCCTCTGAGAGTCTAGGGATCTCAGTTTTATTCACTGTCCCAAGCTCCTAGAACAGTTCTGGCATATAGTAGGCCCTCAAAACACATTTTTGGAATGTACAACCCTTATTAGACATGCTTCGTGATGGATAAAATAGGGAACTCATAATTAGTGTATGGGGACGCTGAGATTACATTGTTAGTAAATGGCAGGGGTAGAATTTGAATCCAGAGCAGTTGAAATCCTGATTCTCTGCCACTCATTAGCTCTGTGACCTTGGGCAACTTACTTAACCTTGCTGAATCTCCATTGTCTCTCTTGTAAAACGAGCATTTACAACCCTTCTTGCAGTTAATTGTAAAAATTAGGGTTACATCATACCATCAACTCGGTCTTGTAGTTTAGGTCTCAGCTCAAATGCCAGTTCCTCAGAAAACCTTTCCTGACTACTCAATCTAGAGAAGCTCCTAATAGTGCCTGGTATTCAGCAGGTACTCAATTAATATTTGTTTAACAAATGACTCCCCCATTTAAAACTAATCACTGACCCATAAGGGAAAGTCCAAATTCCCTTTCAGGGCTTATGGGGTCCCAGCTAGGTTCACCTTCTTCTCTGCCACCTCAAACCATCCCTCAGCCTGGAAAACGCTGAACACTCTCACGCTCCACCTTTGCACCAACACCCATCATCTACATCGGGGGTCAGCACACTACTACCCATGGACCAAATGTGGCCCACAAACTAAAAATATTTTTCAGATTTTTAAATGATAGACAGGAAAAAAAAGAAATCAAAACAAGGAAAATATTTTATGACCCTGAACATTATATGAAATTCTAATGTCAGTATCCATAAATAAAGTTCTAATGGAATGCAGCCATACTCACTCATGTCCGTATTGCCTGTGGCTGCTTTTGTGCTACTACTGGCAGAGTCGAGAGTTACGACAGACACCACAAATTCCCCAAAGCCTAAAATATTTACTCTCGCACCGTCTTACTGTCATGGGGCTGTAGGAACCTTTACAGAAAAAGTTTGCCAACCCCTGATCTAGATATTTCCTACTTATCCTTTAAGTCTCATCTGGAATCATTGCTTCATGAGAAGCCTTTGTCAATGATCCAAGACTGGGGTAGGGAGCCCTCCCGGATGTGTCCCCAATTTTCTGTTTATTCACCTGTCTTCCCCAGGGCAGGGCAGGTCCATGGAGTTCTGTAGTGTATCCCCCGATGTCTATAACCATGCCTCGGGCACGATAGGTGAGCAATAAATACATATTTGTGGCATGAATGAATGGCATTGAAGTCTCCTCCTTCCTAATTGAGGAGATACAATGTTCAAATGTGCAGCCTGGAGACAAGGCTCCAGGAGGTCTGCAGTCCTGGAGGGAAGCCTGGGGGAAGCGACATGCTCTGCTCCTCCAGCCACAGCGTTTAGGAGCTGCAGGGACCTTTGGGATTTGGGTTGGGGAAGTGAGGTGTCTATGTGGGTGAGGGGGGCTCAGAGTAGGAAATGAACAGGATGAAATAAATACCTCAGAAAAAAATAGCAGTTGTAACACTTTAACTGAACAGTCACTGATGGTGTTTGGAGGTTTGGGCAGTAGCTTGCCATTTGTCCACATTCTTAATTACTTTATACTCAAGCTTAAAGCAACAACCCCAGGAGGTTGTCGCTGTCTTCAGTCTGACAAACACTTCACTATGAAAATTACTTCCAAAATGACCCATGATTCTCTTTTGCCCTCCTGTTTCCTGTATGAAGACACTGTGATTGTTTTGATACAATCAGCTAGGCCATTTAATGTCACTCTGAGATGCACCCTGAGAAGTTCCATGTGAAGTCTCAGTACAGGCAGAGCTCTCAAGGCTGAGCTGGGAAAGGCCCTTTCATTATCCCAAACTCAAAGGCAGGAATTGATAAAGACAGCAAATAAACATTTCTCTCTTTACAAAATTTTGTCTCTGACACCTATAAGGTTGATCCAACTAGAGCAAACTGAAACTTAAAAAAAAGATTCGCTTCAGTCTAATTCATCAAAAATTTGCGATGATTGTGCAGAAGGCATGGTTTGGCGTCTAGACTAGTGTGACAGTGCAAAGATTTGACAGCCAAGGATGGACAATCTCTCCGCATTGAGAATTCATTCGCTGGGTCCAAATAACATCTCTTTTCAAGATAAAGCTTAGAGGAAAACATTTCTCTAGGGTAGCAAAATATGCCTAGAAACACAGCAAGAATAAAGATAGTCCATGCTGTAAAAAAGAAAGCCACTCTCTGGCTACTTGTCCTCCCTGAGATTCTGCCCTTCGTTTTTCAGACTGCCCTAGATGCTTTGGAAGGTTTTTGCTTCTGAGTCCAGGCAGTGGTGTGCTGGTAAATATTTAACAACTGGCTGGAGTGAAGGTGGAGTTGATTTGTAGCATTTGCCAATTAACATGGCTTAAATTCTCCCACCATGGCTGGTTTCAAGCCACCAATGTGACAACCATCTCACAAAATTCCTGAAAATTTAACAGTTGGCTCCCTTAAGCTAGTATGAGCCGGTTCCAGAATCATTTCCAGGGTACTCTGTGTGGGGGTTGGGACTTGGGACTCTCAAATCATGTGTTTACCCAGGACCGCTACCCCAGCTGTAATTTAAAACGCCAGTTTCTTAAGGGCTCAACCTCCATCACAAATGTGAAGCTGTGGTGTGGGTAAGCAGGCTTGAGGAGTCTCTAGCACCAGGCTCCTTGACTGAGTCTCCCCGGGAGGCCTGGATCCCCAGAATAGGCAGAGGCCCAGCTGCTCTGAATGCTGTGAGGGGGTGGGGTGGGGGCTATGCACAGAGGGTCCACTCCCAGGTCTGGTGGAAAACCCCAGATTGGCCTGCTTTGTGCCTGATCTTTAGCTCCATGTGCATGAGAATGGGTCTGTGGCAGGTGGCCTCGTGGTGGGTATGAATAGCTGTAATTGTCCCCCTGTCAAAAGGATGAGCCAGGAAACAGGAATGGTAATGGAGGAGGGGCCGGGGTGGGATGCAGCCCTTAGTGAATTAGGCCTTTTCTATTGATTCCAAGGGCTACATAATGAGCTACTTTTGTTGACTCCTGCCTGCCCTGCTACAGCTCTGACCTTCCTGGGGGCCAGGGGATGGCATCACCACCTCCCCCACTTAATGTGTTCTACCTTTGTTTACTTGTTATTGCTTTGGGAAGGAGGCCTGATTAGGGAATAGGCTATTAGGTGTCTATTGGAAGAAGAAAGACAAGTGTGTGGAGCCATACTTCCTCTGACACCTTTGGCAAGGAGTTGTACTTGTCTGAGTTTAGTCTCCCAATCTGTAAAATGGGAACCATAACGATCCCAGCCTCACAAGACCATTGTCATGAGGGACCCATGCCCATGGCTGTCTGGTGTAGTCTCACTAAGGCAGTTCCTTGAGGCCAACCATTATTATTTTTCTGACTTCTGGCCAAGGCCCCAGCACAGACTACACCTAAACCATGTGACTAAGTGTGTGACCCCGGGCGAGTATCTTCTACCTCTCTCCCTCTTTCTCTCTCCACCTTTCTCCCTCAGTGAAATTTGGGTAATCACATAGGGCCCTCCCTGCCTCCCAGGGACAGGAAGATTAATGAAATAATGTGAGAAACCGGCTGCTCTAGGGAAGAAAGGTGTTATGTATATTCAAGGTGTAATTATTATCCTGTAACTACATGAACGTTTACATTGTGCCTACCCTGGCAATTCGGAGGGGCTTTGACAGGCTGGAAACCGGTTCAAGGGGTGGGGACAGCAGAAAGCTTCTCTGCTTCCGACTCCAGGCAGCCTGGAGCCTCCCAGAGGAGGCTGTGTCCACGCTCCAGGCGTCACCATGCTCTAGGCTCCAGGAACTCCTTGGAAGGGAGGGGAGCCAGAGTCCCCTTACGGCTCCATACCCAGGATCTTAGATGCTAGCATGGCTGCTCAGAGCATACGAGTTGGAGTGGAAGTCCAGGCATAAGCATAGCAATTTTGTGGCTGGCAAAGATTTTGGTATAGGCTTTAGCAAATGATAGTCTTGCTCAGTTTGTCCTGCCCTGTCCCTAACGTTTCAGCCTCCTACTCCCCTCCAACTGTCATCACCACCAACGCTGTCTTCATCATCACTTAGGAAGTCCCCAAGTGGGCAGGGCCTTGTGCTGGCTTTGGCTGCTTTAGAGTTTAAAATTGAAAACAGCCGCTCCTGGGCTCCTCCCCAGATTCTTCCCTCCAGAAATAGCATGCCAGGCTTGGGGGCGGGGGGGGGGGGGGGGGGACTGGGCAAAGAAATGGGTATGAGTCACCCCCCTGGCAGCTTTTTGGGAAAGGGAAGATTAGGGGTGAGAGAGAAAAAGGAGAAGGGGGTGAGAAATGGGGTCCCAGAATGTTCTGCACCCAATTGGAAATGCAGCTGGGGATTAGAGTATTAATCCCTGGATTCACATTCTGGATCTGCCACTTGCCAACTTCTTGACCTTGACAAGGTCAAGGTTACTTATCCTCTGTGTACCTCAGGTTCTTTATCTACAAAACTGGGGTGACTGTGAAGGATGGATGTGATGATCAAATGAAACAGTGCCTATAAGGCTACAGGGTCTAGAATGCAGCAAGAGGTACAGATGGGTTAGTGGTTCGTGAAAGCCTCCCGCCAGTCCCCACTCCTGTAGCGTTTCCTGAATTGGTCTGTAGAGTCATAATCCTACCCAGAGTGACTGCTTCAGGATTTAGCCTACCTTCCCAGTGTTTCATAGTCAGGGAACTTGGAGGCCAGTGCATGCCCATAGTGGCCTGTCCAAGACTAAGCTCTCAGCATCTCATGGACGCCCTTCCTCCCATAATATCTGCAGGAGTTTATACGTACTCTACATAAGGGGAGGTGAGAAAACCCCAACTCCTAGAAAAGACCCTGAACAACGTGACTCATTAGTGGGCAGTGGAATCTAGTCTTCTCAATAATGGTGGTGATGAACGTGATGACAACAGCAATAATTACATAGAGCCTTTAACTTTCCAAACTGTTTTTACAGTTTCCTTACTTGTGAAATGATGGTTTTGGATTAGATGAATTTTGAGGTCCCTCTTCTTTCTTTCAGCTTTCCCATTTTGTGGTTCTAACTGGCAGCAAGCGAGAAAAGTTCTCAACAAGGGACAAGGTGGACCTCTCCCCGCTCCTCCATTCTTTCACCTTCCCCTCCACCAAATGGCTCCCCCAGACACCTGTGGATGGATGATGTTTCAGCATGAGCCTTGTGAAAAAAAACGTGGTCCTTTGGGTCCTGTTCTGAGGTATTTTGACAGGGTAGGAAGGAAGAAATCACAAATTTGGGGTTATCTTGGAACTGTGAAGGTGGGAGAGGGTGTGTATGTGAAGCACTTATTTAAAATACTCAACGGGAATCTGTCAGGCCTCTTAACAAGAGTGTTTGGATGCTGGGAAAATGTGAATCATCAAGCTTTCATGATTTGATGGAAACATACCCTCCAGACAACTGAATTGTTTTTCCTATTGCTCTGTGCCCACGGAACAGTCTTCTGGTTCCATCCTGGGAAAGGGGTTCTGATGTGTGTGGCCAGTCTGCTCTGCGTCTGGGATGAGCAACCTGGCATTTTGGTGGATTCAGCACTCTCAGGAACCAATTGCTTTGGGATGATTGGGCCATCATGGTCACAAGGGTTGAGAAATGAGATCTCAATCAGTGTGATGTCTTCCCCAAGAAGTGTAAGAACCTAGAGGCCCATGGGAAATAGCCTGATCTCCTTAGCAATTGGTAGCACCCCTCTCTTCCAATGGCCAGTCCTGGTTTGGGTGACACATGCCACATGGACAGGCACCCTGGAGGCAGTACCCAATGGGTCCAGAAAGATACCTCAGAGTCTGCAAATGCTGTTTATACACTTGGGTGGGATGAGTTAAAGGGTTTATTATGAAAGGTAATTGAGGTGTGAGAGGGGAGAGGGAGGCAGAGAGATTTTCATAGAGTACCTTGTCCTTCCTAGAGAGCGAGTAAATCCAGGGGTGTGACAGGCAAAATAATGGCCTCTCAATGATGTCCAGGTCCTAATTCCTAGAACCCAGGCATACGACATGTTATATGGCAAAGGGAAATTAAGGTTGCTAATCAGACTGACTTTAAGATAAAGACGTAATCCTGGATTGTCTGAGGGAGCCCAATGTAATCACAAGGCTCCATATAAGTAAAAGAGGGAGGCGGGAGGGTCAGAGTCAGTGATGTAATGCAAGAAAGACCACCGGTCACTGCTGCCTTGAAGGTGGAGGACAGGGCCAACAGCCAGGGAATGTGCACAGCTAGAAAAGCTGAAGAAATAGATCTTCCCTTGCAGCTCCCAGAAAGGAACATAGCCCTGTTCTCCCTATTGGTTTTAGGCCACTGAGACCCATGTCATACTGTTCTGATATACAGAACAGGGAGATAATAAATTTGTGTTGGTTTAAGCCACTAAATGTGTAGTAGTTTGTTGCAGTAGCAATAGGAAACTTATACAATAGGACTGGGACAATGTCTCAGGGGTGAAAGGAGGGAAAAGTCTTGAAATTATTGTCCACGTTGGTATGGACCTGATAGGGGTTATAATGCTGGTTCTTGACCTGGCTGGGTTGGGTTAAATGTCACTGAGATCCAGGGCCTTGGTCTAATGCCTGGAAGTGGGGTGGGTGAGGGAGAAAGCCAGGGTGGCTGATAAGGCAGAAAAGGGGCACACATGGGTAGTTCTGAAGCCTGTCCACCCACACAGGGCCCACGGTAACTTCTCTTGTCTCTGTCCTTCCAGAGGCTGCCCCAGCGTGTGGAGCAGCCCTGCCAAAACAGCTTTTCTCCTTCACATTCCATTCCAGGATTGCACACCGTCTGCTCTGAGTTGAGAATTGTTTATCTCAGCACAGATGCCCATACCTTGCTTGTTCCCAAGTGACCATGTGCATCTGTGGTCCTGTGGCTAGGAGCTGGGAAGTCTTCTTACCTCAGGTGAAGTCAGGGGCCTCAGAGGAGACTCCACTCCTGAGCAGGGATACGGAAGGGAGAAGGAGCCCCAGGGACACTCAGTTGGAAAATGGCTCAGGATGGTAGGAGTGGGTGAGGGCTGGGTGACGGTGTTGACTCCATTTCTCCATTCTTCCTGTCCTTCCCCGGATTTCTCCATTCCTTCTCTGAGTGCTGGTCAGTCTGTGGGGCCAGCTGGAGCAGAGACAAAGTTTTGGACCATTCTTTAAAAAGGCAGTTGTATTAGTTTGCTAGGGCTGTCATAACAAAATACCACAGATGGATGGCTTAAGAAACAGAAATTTATTTTCTCACAGTTTTAGAGACTGGGAATCCAAGATCAAGGTGTCTGCAGGTCTAGTTTCTTCTGAGGCCTCTCTCTCTGGCTTGCAGATAGCCATCTTCTCCTTGTGTCCTCACATGGCCTTTTCTCTGTTTGTGTATGTCCCTGGTGTCTCTCCCACTTCTTACAGAGACACTCGTCAGATTGGGTTAGGGCCCTCCCAAATGGCCCTGTTTTAACTTAATTACTTTCTAAAATCCCTATTTTCAAATGCAGTTATTTTCTGAGGTACTGGGGGTTAAGGCTTCAACATAAGAGTTTTGATGGGATACAATTCAGCCCAAACAAGCAGTGTAACCTGGTGATTGAAAGAAGTCACTCTAAATTTAAATCTTGGCTCCTTCATTTTCTATTTATGTGATCTTAGGCAAGTGGCTTAGCCTGTCTGGGCCTGTTTCCTCCTCGATACAATGGGATTAATAATACCTACCTCAAATAATTTTTATGAGGATTAAACGAGATGAGGATGTAACTGCTTGGCACAGTGCCTGGCACAAACTAAGTGTGTCGAGTCGTGTCCTTTAAGCCCAAACCCCCAGTGAAGAAGGGAATCAGGCAGCTAGAGGTTTCCTGGACCCAGGGGAAAAAAGCAGCAATTGAGATTGGCACAGACTCAACCCCACATGCACCGCCAACTCCACATGGCCAAGGTTGTTTGAATCATTTACAACAAACTTGTATTACTTGGTGGTAAGAAAAAATTCTGTGGAGTACGCTGGAAGGGTATTCATAGCCCCATTTTGCAGATGTACAAACAGGCTCAGTATGGGGCTTGAGCCCAAGGTCATGTAGATTAAGCATCGGAGTCAGGACAGACTCCGGTTTTAGGAATCCAAGTGCAGAGAACGTTCCACACTTGACTGTTCTTGAGCTCACATGTGTGAGTCACCAGCAGCAACTCTGCTTCTAAATGAATGGAAAGGTTGAGCTCAAGGGGAAAGCTTTGGCCTTATGGGCAAGGTGTGTGTCTAGGGAGGATTGTGGGCAGAGAATCAAAGGACAGAAGCTTGGAGACTGGGCTTGAGGTCAGATTCAGAATGTGGCAGTGAGGAAGTGGCCAGGCTGATAACTTGGTGTTGATTGGGGGTTTGAGTGGCGAGTGGGCATCCAGGACTTGGAAAAGGGCAGGTAGAGTGGGTAACCAAGGATGGCTGTGGGTGGCTCTCATCTCGGCAATTAGCCCCTTTCCCATTTTCTGGAGCCCCCTTCTGTTTTCATTTAGACCAGGATCTGGAGAGAGTGCTTTCCACTTTCCTAAGCAGCTATGCCAGGCCACTTTGCAAAGGCTGATTCTTTGGTCTTCAGAAGGCACTGGACATGTATAAGGCACTGGACATGTGTAAACTAGGCCTTAGCATTTGTCTTTGGAAACCAGAGGAGGAATGCTCAGATATGCGGAGGCTACCTCAGACAACAGGGACATTCTCAAAGTAGCCAGAAGCCCTAGCAAACAAACAAGAAAGAGGAGAATGAGCTGTTTTGATGTTCACTTTAGGCTGACCTGGGGATGTGGGACAGGCCGGTACTGGCTGGCTTTGTGCAGGTACTGCCTGGTTTTGTAGCCACAGTCACTTGCAGTCCTATTAAAACAAATGATCCTGATGGGAAAGAGAAGTGGAAAGGAGCCGGAGTGAGCTCCCACCCACCACCCACGGGAAACAGGAGAGAAATAGAAACAGATGCTTGGGGCTGGCACTCAGCATTAATGGGCAGACTGTTGTCATGCTCGACTGGTTTGGCTAGTCAGCCAGGGGGAAATAAATAAAATAAAGGACCTCTCCTCATACTGGTTGGTGGAGCAGCCTCTTGGTCCCCAGGTACTCCTCAGTCCTTAGAGAGCTGGCTTTTGGGAAGAGGGGTGATGGCCTAGGAGCAGTTGGCTGTTGCTGGGGGTTGGGAGAGAGGCAGGCTGAAACTTTCCTTCTCTCCTCAGCATGAGTGCCCGGGGAAAATGATCCAAGGCAGCAGTGCTGGCTCCCCGCCCTCCTTCCCCAGGATTCTGCAGTCAGTTTTCTCCTTTCATTTCCTTATCCTCCTGCCTGGATTCTGGCCTCCATCCCCCGGCTGCCCAGCAGAAGCTCCAAGCCCACATAGCTCTCTTGCTCCCTCTCACTCATATCAGAAGGGACTAACACAGGAAGGATTTTCACAGAATGGAGTACAGCTCAATAATGAAAAAGACTTGACCACCTCTCCATTCAACCACAGGAGCCATTGAGAGAAAGATGCACAAGAGTATGTGTGACTTCCATTGATTTGGATTCCTAGAACAGGCAAATCTACCTGTGGTGACAGAAGTCAGAAGAATAGTTATCTCTGGAGCTGGGACTTGACTAGGAAGGGGCATGAAGGAGCCCTCTGGGAATGTTCTATAGCTTCATGTTGGTTGGGCGGAGGACACGTGTGTACGCAACTGTAAAAAATCATGAAGCTGTCTACTTAAGATTTGTGCACTTTAATATATATATTCTACCTCAGTAAAAAAGTAAAAAGCATAAAACAAACAATAAGCCATAAAACAGGGTACGCATGGCCCATTCCCTCACCATCTTGAATCACTCATCTTGAGGCTCCCTGTGTGATTATTTTTCTTGGCGTCAGGATGCCTGAGAGTGAGTGTATTTCAGAGATTATGCTCACTGGCAATCTATTTAAATTCACTCTTCTTAAGAGTTCTGACCTGCCAAGCCCAGAACCCTCTGGAGGGTATGGGGCTTCATACTCTTCAAAGAAGTCCTTCTATACTGATGGATGTATGAGGTGGGCCTAATACATCCAAGTAAATCCAAGTGTGGAACACGTGAATCCTGTCTTCCCAATAACCACTCCCTCTTCATTTGGGCTTGTGGTGCAAGGAAAGGACTCATGGGTATCTTTTGTGAAGTGGGGAGTTGTGGATTCTTAGTTACAAGAACCAGTACATCTTGGGGATGCTTGGATATTCCTCAAATACCCAATTCATTGATAATTCACAGGTTCTATTGCTTCACTCACCAATTTTGCCCTTTTGGAGCTGCTGAGCAGGTGTAAGCCATACTGGTGGATGGGCTCTACATCTGGCTTTCCCCTACCCCTCCTTGCCCAGCCTTTGGTGGAACCTACTAGAGTGAAACAGATAGGAAGGTATTGGAGTGGGAATGGTTGGAGAGATGGTAGAAGAGAGTAGTTTGTTCCTGGGCAGTCATTGCTCCCAGTTGGGAGCTCCATGATTAGCAAGGAGAAGGTGAGCTCTGTCACTAGCTCCTGTTTCTCAATAACTGACCCTTCTAATTTGTTCCAGAAGTATTGGAAAGGCAGCTGAGTTTCAGGTAAATTCCCACCAACTGTTTTTGAACTGGTTGATACTGTGGGGCAGAAGAAGAGTGTAACAACCTTTTCTTCAAAGCTAGAATCCAGCTAACTCTGCCTCGGAATAGTGCTGACACACAGCCCGGATGCGATCAGACACATTTCTCCCATTTTCTGCTGCTCTCGGTGAAAGCTACTGGTGTTTGATGAGCGGAAACAAGCCGCCCTGCTGAGATTTCCTGCCAGTGCCAAGTGTTTCTGCCAAGTGTGCTGAGTCTCCGCCATGTTGAAGAGGTACCTTTGTGCAGTCTGGCTCAATGAGGCAGTCTCCCTACAGATCAGTGAGGCCAGAGGCATTTCCTGTCTGCTGCATAGACACTGGGGCTAGAGCAGAGGGGTGTGTGTGTGTGTGTGTGTGTGTGTGTGTGCATGCACGCATGTGTGCACACTGCCACATACACATACGCATCATGAGCCTCAAGGCTAATGTGAAAGGGGCAGGGTTTGACACTTTCTATGCTGCCTTAAAGCTCTGTTTGGAAATACTTTCCTTACTAGTTACACACTGCCTGATAAACCCAAGGCTTGGGAAGAGAATGATTCCACTTTGAGTTGTGTATTTTCTCTTCTTGCTGGGTTTATTTTATTTTATTCTTGAAGAACCAAGGCTTAAGACTCTTACAACCACTTCTTCTGCAGCATTTCTTGTCAATAATTTTGTGCAACTTTCTGTAGGAGACAAGAGATGCTATTAGTTATCTTCACAATTCTGTGGATAACTGAGAGGCCTCCTGTACTGTAGGAAAACCTGAAACAAAGCCCGTGGATGAGGCTGGACACACCCTCCCCTCCTACAGTTGGTGGCGTATTAATAACTGGGATAATTGTACCCATAATATTCCCAGCAACAGTAATTGCTCTGGTGCACCTAGGGCAGAGTCTGAAAAGTGAATTGACAAAATGCTGTACAATTAGGGCCCTTTTTGGGCCTTCCAGCCCAGGTCTTTGCCACATCTCTCCTTGCCAGCCTCTGCCCCTCCCACATACAGGCCTGCCGAGGTCCAAACTGCCCTGAACTGACTTTTTCTGTTTTCCCTCTCATCCACCTGTCTTCCAACAGCCATGAAGGGCTGTACGAGTATGTCCATAGGGCAGAGGAAAGAAGACCCCATACCTTTTGCCCTTCATTCTATCAATATTGTATAATATTATAATGCCTTTATAAGGCCAGGGAGGAACAGGGGAGAGCACTGCCTCTTATCTTGGCATCACAGGAATTTCCCCCAGATTTCCCTGTGAAACTTGGCTTACCTCGAAGCCCAAACGAAGAGAACAAAGGCCAAGTCAAGCAGCAGCCAGCAACACCACTCCCAAACTTCCCAGAAGTTACCATGGATAGAAACTGGAATCCCTATTGGTTTTTCTTTCTAAAACACAACTTTTACTAAATGCTGTGAGTTAGCCACTATTAAGACAATAGACCTGTCCAAGCATCTTGTCTAGGAATCAAGATGAGAAAGACGTTGTGAGGCCCAAGAGCAGATGAACTGCTCCCAAGAATGGAAAACAAATGAGCCGAGGTACAAATGGAAGGAAAAACAAAAAGAAGAGATTTCCTGAACAATGGTGACTATTGAAGGGAAAGGGGGCCATGGACAGAAGTGGGACCAGCCGAGGAGCGGCTGGATAGGGTAGTTTAGCTGTCAGTATGCAATAGAGGAGTGGTATCTTCTCCCTCTTACCTTGTGATCCATGAAAATGCTGTGCTTCTCTCATTTTCTGACTGCAACCAGTATCTGCCCTGCTGTTAGAAATTTTATGGCTCTAAAAATGAGGGTGACAATAAGGTTTACTGCCCCCCCCCCACAACACACATACACTCGCTCCTGTTCCCAACCCAGCTAGTATTGTGTTTCCACAATGGGTGCAGGCCACTCCTTTCTGGGACTGGGCTGCAGTGAGGCCTGTGGTGAGGCCTGTGGTGAATTTTAGTGGAACATATGGACTACCATGGAACTTGACCTCTTTGTCCCTCTGGACCTGTTTATAATGGAACTACCAGGAACCCAATGGTTCTGGAGTGGTGGATGGCATTTCTTTCTCTTTAGAATACACGATCACCTTGCCCGCAGGGCACATTCACAAAAGCCATTATGTGGGGATATGACTATAGATAATGAGAAACTGGGGTGTGCACGAAGGAGCCTCTTCCACCTGGAAGCTACCAAGACTCAGTCCTTTTGTGGAGAAGCGGAAGAACCCAGAAGATTTGGGGGCGGGGGACAGGGGGCGGCACGATATGCTCTCTATCGCCACCATAGGGACTGGTCAGTTTCTGGACAGTTAGCCCAGCCTGTAGTGTCTTCCTCTTGTGGTGGTTGTGGTCTCGGGACTCTGACTTTTCAGATCGCATCACAGTTAACTCAGACTGCTGGGGGAGACCCAGGCCTGAGGGAGGAGTTCAGTATTGAGAGATAAGGTCAAGGCTTTTCACTTAGGACCAGAATCATCAGCGGTCTGAGATGGAAGAAACTGTAGACAACGTTTGATTCCAACATCTTATTTCATGTTGGGCCTGAGAGGAGGGTAGGTAAGTGACCACCAGTCCCGTGATCACACATGCAGTGTCAGAAGGTGGATTAGGGCCCAGGTCTCCCTCCTGGGGCACCATGTAAATCCTCAGGTGACACAGAGCACTTGTTGAGTCCTGTAATGTGGACAGAGACAAGTGGTTTGCTCTTGCTTATACGCCTACCAAGTTTTTAAAAAAGAAGTAACTGCCCATTTAAGGAGAGACACAGACCCATCTTCAGATGGTTAGATGGGAGCCTGACAAAATTAGAGCAAACTTGTCGAAGGGCAGTCCTATCACCCAACTAGTTCTTACTGCAGGGCTGCAGCTAATAACTGTGTAGGGCTTGCTTGCTTTTTCCCTTAATGGGACTAATTTTCTCCCTAAGGGCAGAATGAGCTTCTCGTATTCTCCCACAAACCTTTCTTCCCAGGCCAGCACAGCTGAGTCCTGCCCCTCTAGCAGGGGCCTCTGTCTGCATTTTTTTCCCCTCATTATCATTCCCTTTTCACAGAGGAGGCCACTTGAGCCCAGAGAGGTGACTTTTCCAAGATTATAGCAAGGGGCAGTATCACAATTCAAACCCATGTCTGTCTGACTCCATGCCCAGGGTGCTCTCTGGGACATTTCTCTGTGGGTCCTCTGCCTTGGACTGTGGAAGGATTGTGAAGCCAGGCAGGGGGTGGGGGCTCCTGAGGGAAGGAGTCCTAGAAATCCCGCATACTGGTGCCAAATGGCAACTGTGAGGCTCTCTGCTACACAACCCAGTGTTCCTTTAAGCCACAATGTTTCTTCCAGGTCCCCTGGGATCCCCTTCTCACTTCTACTTGCTCCCCCATATGTTGTTCCTCTGTCCAGGTCTCAAAGCCATTCTTCGGAGAAAACAACTTTTTGTTATGACCAAATGGGTTAAGTTTGGTTCCACAAACTCATTCTACCAGCTCATCCCCCAGTGACCCGATCCCTGGGTCTTTGAAAATAACATGCATGCATGTGCACGCACATAGCAGAATGGCATCTCTGTGAGGAAAAAAGAAAATGAAATTACAGTTTGGAAGCAAATTTTGCGAATTCCTACATTACTGAAGAAGAAGCAAGAAAGTTTCCTACACACAGAAAATGGGAAACTTCATTCAGAAAAACTGAGTGCTCAGGGAAAACCAAGGGAGAACAGGGCAGTATGGGCATGAGAGTTTGTGTCAAGAAAAGAAGAAAACCATAGAGATGTGAGGGGGAAAGGACAGTGATGGAAGCATGAGAATAAATGCAGAAAAGCCAGTGAATGTTTACATCTCCTGAAGTTAAATCGGCATCTCTGACTATAAGTGCAGAGATGACTGGAATCTGGAAAGCAAATCTTAAACGTTCCTCCTTGGAAAGATAATGGATATGGATGGAATATCTTTGTAATGAGTCATGAGCAAGAAAACCTGAGAGAAATTCCTTCTAAGGCAAGAGCAGCTGGGTCCTATAGCAGTCATCATTTTTTGATTAGAAGTTAATCGAAGTGTTGGCTGGAGCCCTATGTGGGAAAAGACCAGAGGTAAGCTGGCATAGCTCAGGGACCTGGCGGGCTGCTCCTTGGTTTATCTGTAGCAACACTGTGGGGTTGAAGAGGGGCAGGTGTGACCGTGGGCCTGGAGATGAATGAAGATACACAGTTTAACACACACATACAGAAGCTGACTTTTTCAAAATCTTGTCATCTAAATTGGTAGATGCTTGGAAGTTTGCAAAATGCTTTTACATCATCTCATTTAAAAACCTCACCATATAGGCAGGGCAAGTGTGGGAATGAGCATTTTGTAGGTGAGAAAATGGTGTTCAAGCAGATGGAGTAACATCTAGCTCATGTTGTTTGGAAGTGGTAGGACCAGGGTGGAACCAAAGATTTCAAGTCTACCTCACTTCAGACTAATACAGGTTTCCCCTGGAGTTGGGGCTGCAAGTCTCCCTTCCCAGGGAATGGATATCTAAATGAAATTGAGTTTCTGTTAGCCAGGAAGAAAGAGGACAGATGGTGAGGAATTGGCAGCCACAGATGTCCATCACACATTCAATCAGTCCTGTACTGAGAGACCTTCTGGTTGTTTCCAGAGTTTTGGTCATGTGCACGCACACTGTAATAAATAGACTTGTACACGTATTATTACCCTCAGTGCTTTCACTTCTGTAGGTTGGATTTCCCAGGGTGGGACTGCTGGTACCAAGGGCATGTGCATTTTAAGTTTTAATATATCCTGCCTGATTATTGCCAAAAATGTTGTGGCATCCACACTCCCCAGCAATGGGTGGGAAAGCCAGTCTCCCCACATCCTCTCCGGCTTCCAGCTTCTTTTTCATTGTACTTTGCCACCACCCTTTTGGGAAGCATTTGCTGACTGCCAAGCAGACAAGTTCATAGTGACCCACTGAGTTAGCACAGATGTTCCTCAACTGACGTGGGCTTATGCCCCAATAAACCCATCATAAGTTGAAAATACTGTAAATCAAAAATGCATTTGATAACACCTAACCTACCAAACATTATAGCTCAGCCTAGCCTACCTTAAACATGCTCGGAACATTAGCTTACATGAGCCTAGAGTTGGGAAAATCATCTAACACAAAGCCTATTTTATACTAAAAGGTCGACTATCTCATGTAATTTATTGAGCACTGTATTGAAAGTGAAGACAGAGTGGTCGTGGGTGCTCACCATTAACATACACAGCTGAAAGCACACTGGGCCTGAAGAATGTTTGGAGCATTGAGCTAAAATTGATTGCGGGATGATGGGGACGCTACAATAACAGGGTCCTCAATTTCTCTCTCCTGATGACGCTTGGGAATCTGATGAGCTGTTGGAAGGTGCTGGGACATTAACACTTGGTGATAGTTGAGCGGGCGTAGAGTTCTTTAGCACTTCGCTTTTGCACCATCGAAAAGTCAAAAAATCATAAGTTGAACTATCGGAAGTCAAACTATCGTAAGTCAGGGACCATCTGTATTAGTTAATTGCCTCCAGATACTTGACTTCTGAAAGACGTCTGTTCTTAAATGACAAATGAAGCTGGTCTGGGGTTGACAGGTTTCACCAAAGCTGCAACTGCCACAATCTCTGGAACTTGAGTTTTGATTCTTGATCTGCTCCTTTCGATGGTTCTTCCTGTTCATTTGCTGGTGCATACAGTATAACCTGCTTTATCTTTACTCTGTGTATTCACTGGTCCCAAGCCACTTCTTAAAACATTCCCCATATTTCTTGTGTTTACCTTTACAGTATCTTGGAAAGTTTTTGTTCATTTTCTTATTGTTTTGATTTTGGTTTTTGCCTTTCACCAGTTCGGAGACATGTGTCAGAAATCTGGCACGTTGGTCACCTGTCTGGCTGGGAGCCGCTGCTGTTTAATAACAATTGTCTTGATATTGGAGGAATGAGGTTGTGAGAGAAGGTTGAGGTTTAGACATGTATGTACTTTGCCAATTCAAAGCCTATCTTGCAAGCAGTGGTCGAGGGTCTTTTTCAGCCTGATGATACAGCTGCTACATGTCATGATACCATTGTTCCACATGGTGACTGAGAATGATGACTGCCTGGTAAACCACAAGCCATTCAAGATCCCAACAGAGTTCTCAGATGTCCTTTGCCTCAGCACCAAAGCCTATATTTGTATGCTTATGTTAACTGTGGGTTTCTTTATCACTGGCTGTCTTGTTCTAGGGATCAGCATTTAGATACAGAAAACATCACATTTTCTGGGATCACATTAAGAATCTGAGTTTAAGAAACTTCTGATAATATTTGCAAGGCTGTTTATTCCAAGTGTTGACTTATTTTTTTGTTTTAATGGATGTAAATGCATCAATCATTGGAACTTTGTGTTTGAATGAGCATAGATTAATTACAGTGTCATCAACATTTTAGTTTGATAATTCAAGTAGAACTAAATTCTCCCTTTTTAAAATATGCATGCTTATGCCTTTCATCTAAACTTCCCTCTTTTCAGCTATCTCATACTTGAAGCTCCCTTCATGAACTTGAATGTCTAAAATTTTACGCACAAATCAGATTTTTATAACTTAAATACTTTCAACATATCTTTATTGAGTTCCTTCACTGTATGAAGTACTAAACAGGTTAGAATGAGTCACAAGAACTTTCTGGGTAAAAGAATACTGCCACTAAAATCTTAGTAAAACCAGCACCTGTTCTATGTAACTTGAGGGGTGAGAGTTGATTGATGACAATAAACCATAGTGGAATCTGGGTTTGAATTCTGCCTCCAACTCTACGACCATAGGCAAGTTCCTTTCGTTTTCTGTGCTTTGGGACTACTTATATGTAAAGTGGGGGCAATAATTGTACTCACTTCATGGGTTATTGGGAGGATTAAATGAGACAATCCACATAAAGTGCTTAGAATAGAATACTGGCCTATATTCAGTGCACAATACATATTATCATTTAGAAAGAGATGGTAGTTTTGCATACAGAGTGTTTCCTTCCTCTGGTTCATCAGTGCTAACTGGTGGGGAAGAAGGAGACCAGGAGAGTAGGTGTGGTAGACCCCAAACAGGTGTGCATGTGAGTGTGTTGCAAATGTAGGCCAAAGAGGGTTATTAGACTGTGTGAGTTACAACGGGTCAGGAAATGAGAAGAGCTAATGAGGACAAAGAACTGGTTCATGAGAGGTGAGGAAGTAGGGGATGTTGGCAGATGAGGAGGCCCCGGCTGAAGAAACAGCACCACGCCCAAAGTCTTTGGGGAAGGCAGAACCGTGAAATGTGGTCCAGCTGTGGCCACCATACTGTGGAACAAAGGTCATCAGGGTAGAGGAGGGCACAGAAGAGGGTGGTCAGGGTGCTGGACAGGTCATTGACATGAAGGCTGAGGTCACGGAGGATGATAACAGGAAAAAGAGAGAAAATGTGAACCAGGAAGCACTTAGAGTAGGTGGCGTGACCAGGTGATAAGGACATGACTGGCATGACCAAATGGTACAGACTTGTGCTTTTATGTCCCCTTTGTCCTAAAGACTTTGCCAAGAGGCATGGCAGTGAGAAATTGGATGCTGAGTAGCGTGAAGATGTTTTGGTTAAGGTGAGGGAAAAATTCAGAATAAATAGACAATGGAGGTGGTTTCTACAGGGTACTGTGGAAAGGTGGGGAGTCAAGAGAATCCCCTAAGAAAGAGTGAGTGGGAAGTTAAGCAAAGCTTGTTAGAAATGAAGATTTGTGAGGTGGTGGTGGTGGTGGTGGGTTCAAACGCATGCAGTTAGTACTGGTGGAAATGCCGAGACATAGAAAAGGAGGAGGTAGTCTAAAAGTATCTCTCCTTGAAAAGTCTTTGGCTCTGCCATAGTGAGCAAGAATAGTAAAAAAAAAAAAAAAAAAAAAAAAAAAAAAAAAAAAAAAGAGGAAATGAATCTACTGGAATATTTTCTTCCAAAGAGGAGTGGAACATTTCATTCCTTGGTGGTCTGAGCAGACACCGGGCCTCTCCCTCCCAGTGGCCTGACCCCCCTGCTCCACCCCCTTGCTTGGCCATCAGCGCTGGTGTGGTAGGTTGTTGGTTCCAGGAGGGCAGGGACCACATGCATGTGGTGTTGTCATCTGGCCCTTCCCTAGACACACAGCTGAGACCTACCTGCTGCAGGACACTCCTCGGTTTCTGCTAATGCTGAAGTGAGCTGAATGGCTAATTCATTCCTGGCACCTCTGGGGACCATGAGCTCATCGTATCATTAAAGGAAGAAGAATAAACAGGAATAGGGGAGCTGTTCTGGAGTTAAGTAAACCTCTGGCACTCCCTGCCTCCCACACATCTTTAGAGAGACAAAGGGGCCAGAAGGGCCAACAGTTCCTGGCTGCCACCCTCTCCAGCCTTTCCATCTCCACAGCCAGCTCTGGGCCAGCACTTCTCCACAGCACACAAGGACTGCAGAAGCAGCCCTGCCAGGCTTTCTTATGCATCTGTGGATACCACACCGCATCTCAAATCTGTGATGCAGTCCAAGGGCCTTTTGCCAAAAATAAAATCATCCTTCCTGATCTTGGATTTTCACACTTTTCATTCCCCAGTCCTGTTTCTCTGGCTCAACTTAACTCTTACACTTCTAAGACCCAGCCAATAAAAACCATATTCTCTGAAAACATGTTGCTGTTTCTCACCTCTGAGTCATCTGTCTTGTTCCACCTGTCTGGAGTCCCCTGCCTTCCCTATCTGAAGGGATGCCAAAAAGTACATCATCAATTGCTAGAAGATCTGTTTCTGGTTCCTTCAAGACTGAATCCTTGACTCACTTTGCTGCTGTCTTTTCAGAGACACTCCCTCTTCTCTCTTTTATTTTTGGTGCCTTCCAGATCCTCAGTGTTTTGGGTTTCTTTAGTGGGGGAGTTATGCCACCACCCCTAGGTTACTTCCTTAGTGAGGCATTCTATTTATTATATAAATCAAACTATTTAAAAATTTCACTCTCTTCTCCGACATTTTATGTCTCGCTTTATTATTTCTTAGTGTTTTCTTCTTACGTTGCTTATACAGTGAGGCCCTTTCATAGCACACTCTCTTTGCTTTAACTTGAGCAAAGAGAATATTTGATTGGCGACTGGTTCCCATCCTTGGTAGCAGGTTCACCCCTGATGTTTCATTAATATCACAATAACTCACATTTTATACAGTTGTGTTGTTTGGACTCTAATACAGTGTTATATTAGGGCCTGATTTTTACTATATATTTTCATTTATTATCTGTCTCCTCCATTGGAATGTAACATCCACAAGGATAAAGATTTTTGTCCGCTTGGCTCTCTGAGGCACTGCCAGTGTCTAAAATAGTCCCTGGTCCTTATAGACGCTCAGTGAATGTTTATTGGTTGGATAGATGGATGCACCCACCCCTCACCTCTGCCAGGGGGGGGACCCTCACACCTGCTTTCTTCATTTTTGTCCACAGGGCCTCTTCTAGTGGTTAGTGGGTTTGTAAATTTGGCTCACTAACTGGCTGGCCAACAGGAATGACGCCTCTGAGAGATGGGGGAAACCAGGCTCAGCATTAATTACTGAAGGCCAGCAGCTGCTCTGGGAAACAAACTAAGTGCTGCTAGGGTGAGGCTGTGTCCTAGGGCAGGTTTCTGCTCTCAGGAGAGCCATCATCTCTGCCTGCGAGGGGCCACTGGGTCATGAACCGTCATGTGTCGACTTTAATTTTAATAACTTCTGAGGTCCAGATCTTGAATGTACTTATGTTTAAGATGGAGACAGTGTGGCTCAGCTCTTTCTGGCCTCTGTACAGCCAGGCAGTGGATGGGACTATGGTTTTTCAGGAAGTCTGCCTGCCTGAAGCCTGGGCCTTGACAGAACCAGTGGTGGGCAGCCCCAGTGTGGACTAGGCTGGGAAAGAACCAGCCGGAAAGCACGTGCACTGCAGGCTCAGGTAAGGGTTGAGGCGGGGAAGGATAGGGAGGAATGAGCATGCTGTGGGTGTGGGAGCCAGACGGGGCTCATTATTCAACAGTCTAGGCTGAATCTAGGAGTCAAGGTGGAACAAGCCATTGACAGAGAAGCAGACTACGGCTGGCATAGCACCTTTGTGCGAATTGGCGCTGCTCTGGGCTGACAACCAGAAAGGAAGTCTCCTCACAATTGTTGGAGGTGCCTGGGGAGGGACAGGAGAAAGTCAGTCAAGCCCTGGGACAAGTCATGGATCTGACTTGTGTGAGGTCACTCAACCAGAGGAGACTGAGGTTGGAGGATAAAAATTCTGGTCCCTCAGGGAGTGGAGAAGGCAAGGAGCCCAGTTATGGCAGAAACCCATGTTACTGGGTAACAAGGCAGCAGAAACCCAATTCGTGGGAATTGATATATCAAAGCCCAAGTGTGTCAGCAGCAATAATAGTAAGAGATCCTGAGTCCCTCCCTCCCTGCACATAGATGGTGCCAGCACAAAGTGCTGCTGAAATCGTAGGTGGGCAGTCAGTGGAGGGCAGCAAAGCAGGCTCTGGATTTGTCTAACAGAGATCCATTTGGGTGGTTTACTGGAATTCACTGGCTCTCTAAGTGTGGTCCCTGGACCAGCAGAATCCTTATCATGTGGGAACTTGTTAACAATGCATATTCTCAGGCCTGGCACAGACCTGCTGAACTTGAGACTCTGGGGTTAGGACCCAGAATCGGTATTTCAACAAACCTTCCAGATGATTCTGCTACACGCTATCGTTTGAGAACACTCTTATAGCTGAAAAGCCTAAGCTCTTGTTTTAGAGGGGCTTTGGGATGGAAGAATACCCATGTCTGTTCAAAACCCAAAAGGCAGATACGTATGGGAAATGTCCACCTTGCAAAACCAAAGACTCTGGATTGAGGCTTGGAGAAGGAGCTTGTGGCTAGTGTTTCTTCCCCCTCAAACAGCATCGGGAAGGGGAGGAGCTTTTTCTTAGCTCTGATTCTAACCCTAAGGTATCGTTTCTTATAATCAGAGGGTGAGTCTTCGTATTAGAGGATACCAAATAATTATTGTTTATTTTGTTGGGCATGATAATAGTGTTGTGGTTCTGTAAGAAACGTCTTTATTTTTCTTTTGGAGATGCATATTGAAGTGTGTAGGGCCGAAATGACATACTATCATAGATGGCTTTAAATAAAACAGTTCATCAAAGGCGAAAAAGGGAAAAAAGGATAGACAAAATGTGGCAGAATCCTAATTGTAGAATCTGGGTGAGGTGTTTATGGGGGTTGAGTGCATTATTTTCTCCACTTTTTTGTATGTTTGATTTAAAAAAGTTAGCATGAGAAGCTAATGTAAAATATGGTGACTATAGGTCATAATACTGTATTTGCTTTTACTGTATTGACTGTATTGAATTGAAATTTGCTAAGAGAGTAAAACTTAAATGTTCTCACCAAAACAGACAAAGGGAGGTAATGGATGTGTTCACTAACTAGTGGGGGGAATACTTTTACAATATATGTCAAATCACTACAATAGACAATTTAAATATCTCACAATTTGATTCCTCAGTTATACCTCAAAGTTAAATTTTTTTTTCAAAACGTTAATTTGAGAGTAGCTGAGAAGCAAATAAATGTTAAAAGCTCAGCTAAAACCTCATTTTGTTCGGCTGGCTGCTGTCTGGGGTACAGTAGAGTACCCCTCAGCCTCTGCTACCCATGCAGAGAGATACCCACAATTTTCTTGTTCTGAATCCCCACCTGAAGCCTTCACAGCAGCCAGAGTGGTTCAAACCTGCACACACCTGTGGGAACCAGAAACCGCCCAGCTTGAGCTCAATTTCAGGGAAAAGGGAAGTTCTGCATCATTAAATAGCATAGGCCCCAGGGAGGAGATCAAGTGTTGCAGAAGGAAATAAAGGGAACCATCTCCCTGCTTCCACCCAGCTCCTCACCCAGCTGCTGGTAGCTGGGGCTGCCTGCTCCCCAGGGAATTCTGGTCCGGCTCAGTCTGGCTTTCAGGATTTTTCTGACGACTGCTTGGTCTTTCCCTGTAAGCCCATTTAGTACTTTTAAAATTAGGGCTTTGTTGCTATTTAACCATACAAAGCGGCCTTAGTCGTTTTCCTCATTCTGTTATTTCTCCTTAGGGATTTTTTGATGGACAATTCAGAGGCCTGGCAGGAGCTCCAGAAATTAAGCAAGGGATCCACGTTGGCTCTTTACATTAAGAATTTCTAATGTCGACTGGAAGAGTCCGTTTTGTTAGTGTTGATTTGGAGGGTTCATTTTCTTTTGTTCACTGCCTATGAAACAAGGTTTATTATTATTTTTATTATGTTGTCACTTCTTTTTCTTCTGTTTCCCCCATGGACATAGGAATCTCTCGCAGTGCACTGTCTTTATAAATTGATCCTGGCTGGAAATCTCCAGGCTTCATGCCTATTTTCAGCCTTCATCTCCTGGGCCATCTCAGCATTTTCTCATGGAGTACAACCACCTCCATGCTGGCTTGAAGGGGAAAGCTCTTTATTGTCCCATTTTTAAAAATTAAGGATCTTCTTTCGTGATAGAGGTAAGGAAACGGACCACAATTAATCACATTGGCTGCATTTTTGCATTCGCTGAGTATTTTAGAATTTCCATTGCTGATTGTCCATGATGTTTTGATGAAATAGGCTATAGGTCCACCCTTTGTTCCCAGAAGAGGAAACAGATTAGTCTACAGGCCAAGGACACAAGGAGTTCCTAGGCAGGGATGACTGGGGTTCAGGTCCTTTAGTGTGTTTATTTCACACCCTTGTTATTAAGTATCCACACAAGTCGGATGCTGTGCTAGTCCTCAAGGTGCAACTATGAGGAGATATGGACTCTGCCTTTAGATTGCTCTCAGTCTAGCAGGAAGATGCCAACATCTATACCATGCGTGGGAACTACTGATATGGAGCTATGTGTGAAGTGGATTGGGACGTAGGACCCACCACACCCTCTCCAGGAGAAAGGAAGGTGCTGATACCACGTGGGCTCAGAGCTCTGCTTTGACTAGTTTCTAGCAATTTTTTTTACTGGTTTAATCTCTGTTACTCCATCTGTAAATTGGGGATAAAGTAATGGCGATCAGATAAGCTTGATAGGAAGATGAAATAACATCATGTAGGTAAAGAGAATGCGTAATTATTAATACTATATTCACTACTTTATGCCCTGTTATGTATGTGTGACTTAAGATCTTACTAGTTTTTAAGTTTCTTAAGGATCACCACTCTGGTCCAACCAGAGTGGACCAGATGTTAAATGTTAAATGTTCCCTCCTAAAAAACCCTAAAAAATCCCCATTGCCTTCCAAATGAAGTACAAATGTCTCTTATAGGCATCTTAAATACAGTAATAATAACTAACCATTATTATGTACTTAACTGAGTGCCAGGTGATTTTCTAAGCACATTTCACATACTTATTTTATCTTCTTTTCCGTTTCTTGGTTAGAATCTTAAATTCATTTTATTTTTCAAAAAAATGCTTTATATTTTAGTATTTTTTAAAAAAAAATTTTATTTTAAGTATGTTTTTCCAGGACCCATCAGCTCCAAGTCAAGTAGTTGTTTCAATCTAGGTGTGGAGAGTGCAGCTCACAGTGGCCCAGGTGGGGATGGAACTGCAACCTTGTTGTTAAGAGCACCACGCTCTGACCAACTGAGTAAACCAGCCACCCCCTAAAATCTTAACTTCTTAACATGTACCAAACCTTCCACAGAAGAGGGTTAGGGAAAAAGTATTAAACAGGGAAGTTTGAGAATCACTGTGAGGGTTCCTCCCCCCAACATTAAAGGAACAGGCTCAATTATTCTCCTGTATCCATTTGAATGGCAGTTAATACTGGAAAGAATTTGGCTTCAGTGGCCCCCTTGCCTCCAGGGGTTCAGATAAGAATTATAATTGTTATGGAGCCAACCCTGTCCCCAAGATTGAAACAGAGATAATTCTTTGCTGTTTAACATGAAGTTGGAGTCTTTTGGAGACAAATTGGAAAAAGAGGAGGGAGGCAGCAGGGGAGAATTGAGACCTGTTTAATCTCTTTATTTTCAGGAAAACAATCATTTTAATGATTCCGTCCTTTAATTTATAAAACAAACACAGCTGTGGCTTGACGCCCTTTATCTGATTTCAAAGATGCTAACCTTTCATCACTGGGCTCCAGAGGGGCAGGCCAAAGCAGACTGATGGAGGTCACATCATGGGCTCAAAAATGCTGCCCAGTGTTGGGGACTAGGGGCTGGGAAACCAACCATGTCAGTGCTGAGGCCCCTCTGCTTGAGAACCTGAAGGTGTGTATCAGAGCTGGCATACCCGTTTGCAAATGGTTTCATATCTAAACACACAGGCCTGTATGATAAAGACTCCTTATATCTGTGTAGCATAGAGCAGACGACAAACCACTTTCCCCACCATGCCCTTTATATGCTTGTAAACCCAGCACTGTTTGGTTCATTGACTCCCCAAGATGTAGGGAGATGCCTGGCACTTAGTAGGCTTTATGAAAGGTTCTTTCAGTCAATCAAAAGACATTTATGTTAAGTGCAATGTGGAATTATGGGTAGGATACTGGAACAATAAAAGGATATTAGTGGAAAGATGGGTAGAATTGAAATGAAGTCTGTAGTTTAGTTAATAGTAATGGCCAATGTTCATTTTATTAGTTTTGACCACTGTACCATGGTTATGTAAGATGTTAACATTAGCAGAAACTGGGTATCTAGGTAATGGGTATACAGGAACTCTGTACTATCCTTGCAATGTTTCTGTAATATTCCAAAATGAAAAGTTTGTCAATAAAATCATTCTGAGGTTAGGAAAACAAAACAAAAAAAAGCCAGCTATGGAAGCTCATGACATAAAAGATAACATCATTTCCATAAAGCTTTGATAAAAAATGTGCGTATTATCAGAAAGTTGTGATAATTCAATAAGAGAATAAATGACCAGTGCTTCTCAAACTTTGGGTACCCAACTGGTTGAGAGAGAGGGTCCTACTTTGGTAGTCCAAGGGTATAAGTATTTATATTCTTTTCTTTAGGTGTTTGTTTTATATAAAATAATGTTTGTGCCCCACAATTTTAAGTAAAAATAGATTCTTTGGGAAGATTTTTTCTTTTTTTAATGATTTTAGGTACCCCTGGGTTATATATTTGTACATCACAGAAATATTTGGCCCCTGTGACAATACTGAACTTTACCTAAGCCCTGTGTTCCTGGAAAACAGCTAAGAGATCCCTTCCCCTGCTGTGTGTTCTGGAAACGGGTAACTGCTAAGGACCATTCTGTTTGCTGTCGAATATTCCTAGATAATTCTTTCATGTGATTCCCATAAAACTTGGGGGTGACTCCCTTGTCTACCTGTCTCTATAAAACCTCAGGTCCCTTCCTTTTCTTTGATACATTTTTTTTATTAATGAATGTTCCCTTTATTATAATAACCTGAATAAAATCATCTTAATTGTTCACTGCATTTTGTCTTAAAGCATATTTGAAAAATTAGAGATGTATGTCACAGAGCCTATCTCAATGGCTGGTATAGAAGATGTTTGTAAATGTTAATTAAAAGCAGTAACAACAAGGCATTAACACCAGTAGAATCAAACTATATTAGTTCGGAGCACTTCTCAGATATTGTCCAGAAACACCCCCTCACTTTACAGCTATGGAAACTGAGGTCCAGAGGGATTAAGTCAGGTCACACTGCAGGTTAATAGCAGAACAGGATTCCCAACCCAGGCTTTCCCTCACTTGGTGAAGTATCCTTCCCTCTACCCCATTACATCATGTCCTGGGACTAGCAGTGTCCGGAGGGTAGGACTGAAGTTATCATCTTTCTATAACCCAGCAAAGTGTGTGGTATGCAGTATTTTGAATGAACTGGTGATCTAAATTCTCACCTTCTTCTAGAAGTTTGAAGAGTTATGTTTTTGAAATTCTTCAAAAGAGACATAACTAGACTCTAAACTGGCACACTTTGCATCATGTCTGGCCCATGGATAAAAAAATGGGCTGACATAGTTCTAGTGAACAAATCTTCTCTGGAATTCTTAGGGGATGGAGACCAATATTATGCCCTACTTGAGACTCAGGGGGTCTGTTTCCTATGGCTTACATGGGATAGGGGTCATCAGAAAATTATGTGCTGGCCAGTGGAAGTGTACACTAGAGGGGTAGTGAATATAGACTCAGAAGCAAGAGTTCTGGGGTAGAACCACCTCTGCCACCTTGTTATCTGTGTAACCTTGGGCCAGTTACTTACCCTCTCTGAGCCTAAGTTTTCTCCTCTGTATAATCTCATTTCATTGATGAAGAAGAAGGAGAAGAAGAAGAAGGTGTGTGTGTGTGTGTGTATGCATTTGTAAGTGCTTGGATCAATACCTGGCACTTGGATAATCTGCACAAATGTCACCTATCATCATTATTTTCTACGGTGGAGACAGGGCAAAATGACTCCACTTACATACCTGTTTTAAAACTTCTCTGGTTCCTCTTAGAAATATGCAGAAAGCCAGTGTAGACTTGGCTCTAGAACCAGCCACCAGAGAAAGCATTTTCCCTGCCTTAGGATGTTTCCTGTGTCACAGGAAATGCCTTGGAGGTTCCTCACAGACCTGCCTGTCCTTGATTCTTGGTCCCACACTTTAGGCCCAAGCCAGTTAGAAGTCCATGTTGTTACAAAGAAGGGTCACCTGTGAGGAAATCTGCCCTCTGACCCTTTCTTCTTTCTCTGCTGTGGGTAGGGGAGAACTGGCTTCCTCAAAGAAGGCCAAGCTTTCTCTTCTCTCTTACAAAGTCAGGCTGGGAAGGTTGTGTCCCTCTGGACCGGCATTCCCTTTGGCTTCTGTCAGCATCACACTTGAATTCCCCAGTAGAAATTAAATAAACACAAGGACTCAGGATGTAATCCAAGGAGAGAAGGTTTTTTTTTTTTTTTTTTTTTAAACTAAGAGCTCCTGCCCCGAGCCAAATTGCTTTCTGTGGCAAGGCCATTTATAGTTAGGACCAGGAGAGGTAGCTAATAGGCATGAAAAAGAAATGTCTTGGACTTACTTTCATATGTGGACTGTATAGAATAAGTGGCTAGAATGAGACAACATGTGAGGAGCTATGTAATTTTAAGATACACCCCATTTGCTTCCAAAAATGATTTTAAGATGTTTAATGTTAAAGATATATATACAGTAAAACCATATATAGATAGCTACACATAGAGACCCATAGAGATAAAGTACATGGTAACATATATATAAATAGAAGAAAAATCAAATATATACGTACATGGTAAATGGAGATATAAGAAAAACCTATGCTAATGTATTTATTGTAATTGAGTACTAAATGTAGCTCTGGAATTTCCTGCAGCCAGTGTAAAATAGGATACATAATTTTCATCCAGTAAAAAGAATACCAGGGTGAGATACTGGGATTGCCAAGATCCACAAAGACAGGTATTAAGGAGAACACATTTCTGTGTTGCCAAATAATCCTACTAAAAATATTTAGGTCAGAAACAAAGTACCAGGTACATTCTGTCTGAGAGTTAGAAATAGCCAATTCTGGAAGTAAACATCTTCAGAAATGATGAAAACCGTATGCATCCCTCATAGACCAAAGACTGTGAGGAAATAAGGAGAAACGTACCATGACCCTAGAAAGGCTTCAGCAGGATGATAATTTAAGCAAATAATAAAGTCCTTTAGATGGCTTTGGATTATTCCACGAAGGATCCATTTTCATTGACATGAATATGTTAACACAGGCTCAGAAATGCATTCTTTGCCCAAAGAGAACACAGAGCCAATGTAAAGTACTGTTTGCTGAACAAGCCTTACAAGACTGACAAATGTTTTTTTTCTTTTGTAAAACAGAGAGGGGAAACGAAAAGGAATTCTTCTAATACACAGGCCAGATGTTTAGCAGACAAGGAGGTCAGCCCAACTTACCGCTACACCATTCTGCTTTCTGATTTCTACTTGTCTCCTAGGTAGACCCATATCCTGCCCATGCTCTCAGGAACTAGGGCCATTAGGGACTGATAATATGGCTTAAGTGGCTGCTGATGGAGGAGACTACCCCCCTCAACCCTCACCCTACCTCACCCACCAGGGGCTTCAGCTGCTGAGAATCCCTGTAGAAAGGTCGGCTTTCTTCCCCCACCCCAGTTTGGGTGGTGTCTGGGGTGGGGTCAGGTAGGGGTGAGGGGTGGAGTGGAGAAGGTGGTAGGGTGGTGGGGGGAATTCTGTGAAAGACATTATTGGGTCAGTTGAAAAAAGGATTGTACCAATGTTAAATTTACTGAAGTTGGTAATATACTGTGGTTATATAAGAGAATATTTTTGTTCTTAGTAAATACACACTGGTGTTTTTAGGGGTAAAGGGCCATGATGTGGATATTTACTCTCAAAAGATTCAGAAAAATGTTTTACATATATATGTATATGTATATTTATGTAAACATATATATTTATATATGTATACATATATATGAGAGTGCAAATGATGAAATAAATGGGCAAAATGTTAATAAAATGTTAATAAATGGGCAAAATGTTAATCTGAGTAAAAAATAAATATTCTATGTCCAATTTCTGTTCTTGTAACTTTTCTGCATGTTTGAAATTATTTTCAAATAAAAAGTTTAGAAATGTTTTACGTTCTTGGATTAACAACTCTTTAGGCCTTGTTATTGCATAAACTTAGACTGCCTTCTCTTGTTTTGTTCTTCAACAAACATCCTAAAAGAGGGATTAGCACTCTACCACACTTCCCTGCCTTCAGCTCATGCCTCAACCCGGCAAGACTTTCCTCTGCCTGCAGCTGTCTGCTGTAATTACTCTTTTTAAGGCCACCCCCCATCCACATACACACCAGTGTTCTCCAGTTCTCTACTTGGCAGTCTCCCAGTGGCCTATACCATTATCCTTTGTGATGTGGCCTCTCTATTGTACTGACATTGCTGACCAGCCTCTTCTACTTGGAACTCTTTCCAGAGTTTCTGTCCACCATGTTGTGCTGGTATTTCAATAGTTCCCTGGGCCCATGCTCCAGTGGAGGCTGTCCCAAGCTTTGGGCTTGGGTTCTCTCCTCTTTTCACTTTCTCTCTCTCTTTTTCAGCTCTTGAACCAGAGGCATGATGATGACAGTGGGGATGACTTTCAGAATTGTGTCTTTAATTTTATTGTTCTCTCAGATTCCAGAACTCCATGTCCAACAGCTTTCATATCAACCTCAGAGTGTCTCTACCAATACTCTTCCTCTTGGGCTCAATCCCAATTCTAAGGTCATTTTGTAGACCATTCAGACTCATCACCTTGCCCCATGTCCAATCTTGTCGGTCATTCTCCTCTGCAGTCCATCTCCAATCTCATCCCTCTTTACCACGGACACTTCTTTGACCTAGTCAGGCCTTTATCATTCTTGTTTTCACTGTGAAGACAGCCGTTAACTGTTCTACACACTTCCAATCCCTACACTTTTGTCCTGATAAGAACATATATTTCTAAAACTCTGATCTGATCATATCACTCTTGTGATAGTATCTCTTTATGGCTCCCCAGTACAAACAGAATAAAATCCAAATACACTAGCATTCAAAGTCCTCCATTATTTAAATACACCTTATCATTCTAACCATATCTTCAAAGCAACATACACTCCATGCTGGTGGGCTGGTCCCTATGCCCTGAATCCTCCTGAATTTTTCTGACCCTGGATCTCTGCCTCTCCCTCTGCTTATCATATCTGCACCTTCCTGTCATCCAAGGCCAAACCTGAACGCTGTCTGTATTAAGAACCTCCGAGGTCCTTCCAAGCTGAAGTAATCTCTCCCTCTGGGTTCCCTTGTCTGTTGTTATACCTCTGGTGTTTCATAGTGTCCATGTTTCTGTGTCACCTAACCTAACCCTAATGGATTGTCTGCTCCCAAGGCAGGCACCACTCCTCTTACCTTTGGCACCTTATTGTAAAGGTACTGAATCAATGTCTGTGCTCTTCAGAAGACTCTGCAGACTCAGAATCTCACATGTAAGACATAAAACACTTTCTCCAGCCTGTGACATTTTCCCCCTTGTTGACGAGAACATCTCAAGTTTGGGGATTCTGTTTGCTTTTCTGAGAGTCTGGGATCTAGGAGAAGACATTGTAGATTCTGGTTGGCAGAACCCCAGGACACACATTGCTTCTTCTGTGGGACTATGACAAGAGCAAGCAGGAAGGGGACATCTGTTGGAGAATCAGGATAGGGCTAAGAAGAAACAGAGCTAAAAAGAAACAGCCCTTTGGGTGTGAGAGAGGCCTGTGTTGGTTGGGACTTCTGAGAAGCAGATACTAAGATAGTCAGGAATGTAAACATTTTATTGAGCGGTGTTTTGGACTGAATTGTGTTTCCCCAAAATTCATATGTTGAAGCCCATGACACTAATGTAACTGTATTTGAAGATAAGGACTTAAAAAAGGTAATTAAGGTTAAATGAGCCCCAACAGGACTAGTGTCCTTATAATAAGAGACACTTTCCAGGTGCACAGAGAAAAGACCACATAAGCACAAAGTAACAAGGTAGCTGTCTACAAGCCGGGAAGAGTGTCTTTCCCAGAAACCAACCCTGATGGCACCTTGATCTTGGACATCTAGCTGTGGATTTGTAAGAACATAAATGTCTATTGTTTAAGCCACCCAGGCTGTGGTGCTTTGTTATGACAGACTGATACAGTGGATAATGCCTGTGAAAGATAAAAGGAAGAGAAAGCAGAAATGGGCAGGGAAAGTCTCAGAATTCAATGTCAGTCTGAGTCTCAGCCAACCCAACAGGGAGCTCTGGAGCCCAGACTGCCCATTAGAGGAGCCCCACATTGGCAGAGAAAGCCAGGCCCAGTTATCCTCTATGCTTAGTCACTGCCTAGGGGCTCCCAGGGAACAGCACGGCCTCAGAGCTGAGGTAGGGCCTGAAGGCTCTAACAGGGGGAGGCTGTCAGCTCACCTCAGCCTTGCAGTTGAATGACAAGTTGTTTCTTGAGTGAAGATCCCAATGGCATGCCTCCATGGCTGCCACAGAGGCACTGGAGAAGCAGCCAGATTAGCGTGGGGACATTGTCTCCCTCTCCATCCTAGCCTCCAACCCCACTGTTCTCTAGGCTTGCATATTTCCTGAACATGGTGCTCCAGGTACTTTACTGAGAAAGCATGGAAGGGACCAGGGGATCCCGAATCACCGAGCTAGTGGCATGAGAGAGGAAAGAGAAGTTTTCAAATTGTGTGTGACCTCTGCAAAGCATAGCCCAGGCTCCTGCCCTACCTGTAGGCTTCTGTCTCTAGCATTGTCCCCTAACCCCTGTTAGAGATGTGGCCCTGGGTCTCTGGCCTATCTGCAAATGTCTCATTCAACTGACAAGGCTTTGTCCCTTTGTCACCTGCCTACTTCTCCTGAGCTGCAGCTGAGAGACTGGCCGCCCCTCCCCAACTTTCCTGTGCCAGAAATCACTGAATCCTTGATGTGCTGTCCCCTTAAGAAAGAAAGAAATGGGAGTTGTGAGCAGACGTGTCCCTACAAACAGGACCCTCCTCTTGCCACTCACCCTCCCCTCACCATTCCATTCTTTCCCCCAAACCCAGTCTGGTGAGAAACTACTGAGAAGCAACATCCACAATTAAGTTCGAGGTCACGTTTAGTTCAGCACCATTGGCTGCTTAATTGGCTGATTCTATTGCTGCTCCCCTCATCTGCCAACACAGCCTCTAACAAGCTCCTGGCAAGGCAATTAATCCTCAGGTTCCCAGAGACCCGGCTGATGTGAGGATATCTTCCCTTCCTGGACATCCATCTATATGTGAGCCTGTCGGGTGGGGCCAGGGGAGTAGGTTCTCACCTAGAGGTCCTGCATGATAAAACGTAGTGGGGTTCAGAGACCAGCTATCCTAAAGAGGTGGTGGCAGGATCCAAGAAGGAAGCTCTAGCCTTTTTTTAGAGTCCCAAAAAGACAGGCCTGACCGTCCCTGTTGGGCCTTCTGGGGCCCCTCCCTGTAGTGTGGGCAAAGGGAGTGGAGAGGCAATACAGTTCAATGGTTAAAGAATGCGCAGTCAGGCAGGCCCTGGTGGTTTTGAAACCTGGCTCTGTCTCTTATTAGCCACGTAATCTTGGGAAAGTTCCAGTCACTACTGTTTTCTAGGCCTCAGATTCTCCTCATGTAAAAATGGGATAACAACAACCATTATTATACTGTCACCTACAAATAAGGATTACAAAATGTTGTATATGTAAAGTGCTTAGCATAGTGTGTGCTGATGATCATTAGGGGAGTGATGACATTGGAGAAGCAAATGAAATCATACAGCCAAAGGCAGATGTTTCCAGCCCTCAGTTGGCACAGGGAACTGTTGACGATGGGCGATAGGAAGATAGCGTGTCCCTCGGTGAGGATTGGAGGAAGCTGCAAAGTCAACCATGTTTGAGCAGAATTGAAACTTGGCTTTTTATGGGCCAATTACCCTCATGAGGGAAGGCTTTCATGGGTGCTCCAGGATGGGCCCTCCTCCCAAGCTTATTCACTTACTGTTGTGGCCACTAGAAAGAAGGCATGTACCCAGGTATCATGATTGTCATAATCATCATCCAAAGCTGGGGTGCCGTTTGCACACATCCATGCATATTCGTGCAGTGGACCCTCAGTACAACCCTGTCAGGGTTGTTGAGATTCACATTTATAGATGAGAAAACTGAGGCTCAGAGAGGTTGGGACTTTGCACAGCATGGTGCAAAGGTGAATCTGGAGTTCAGTTTTTTTCTGTTTCTGTGTCCAGCAATGCACAATGCTGCCATAACAGTCACCACTAACATTGCCGAGGGTGTGGGTTGCTTATGACCCTTCTAAACATTGCTGCGAGAGGTTGTTAGAGCGTGACATAACTCTCTGCCTACAAAGGTGCAGGTCACTTGAGCCAAGCCACATTGTCATTAAAAGGAAGTTCCAGTTCTGCTATAGACTGAATGTGTATCCCAACAAAATTCGTATGTTGAAACCTAATCCCCAATGTGATGGTATTCGGAGGTGAGGAGGTGATTAGGTCATGAGGGTGGAGCCCTCATGATGAGATTCGTGCCCTTGTAAAAGAGATACCAGAGAACTCCCTTTCCTTCCACCAAATGAAGAAACAGTGAAAAGATGAACAGATAATTGTCTATGAACCAGGAAGTGGGTCTCACCAGACACCAGAATCTGCTGGAGCCTTGATCTTGGACTTCCCAACCTCCAGAACTATGAGAAATAAATTTCTGTTCTTTATAAGATACCCCATCTATTGTTATGGCAGCCTGAATGGACTAAGACAAGCCTCCGACACCCTACCTTTTGCTAAGACATACAGGCTGAATGTGGGACCAGTGGCTTGGATTTGAAAACATTTCCCCCAGTTTCATTATTGAACTTAAAGCCTCTGGGTTACTATCACATTATGGCATGAAGGAGCTGGATCTTTCTAATAAAAACTCTTACTCTTCTTATCTAGTAGCCAAATTAGAAGTCTGTTCCACCAAGTGTGGTCAGGAGAAAGAGAAATCCCGTTTGGAAGTGGCTTGTTGTTAGATGTTGGGGGAAACAAATTTTCCTTAAAAAATAGAAAAGATATCCTTTCTCTTTTTGTTTGAATTCTGCTAAGGAAACTAAAAACTTAGGAAGTCATCACCAATTCCTGTCGAGCCTACCACTTGGGAGGAATCAGTTAGATATGGATGGTGGGTGAAAATAGTGATCAGATACTCAGTGAAGGTGAAGGAAGCACTTTGACTTGCTGGGAGGGGTTCCCAGTACCCCCACCTTGCCCCTGACCTCCTTTACTTTATTTACCTCATTGAGCAAGGGCTATTGTGCTTATTTGACTCCTAATCACTAGGAAACTAAGATATGGGGTCTGAGTTCTCAACTTGGGCAGTGGAGTCGAGCTATTATCCTTTCAACAGGTCTCAAAAATAATTGTCTTGATTAAAAAGTTTATTTTAAAAGGTTATTGAGATACCTGGGAAATGAGAGAACAAGAGCAGAATCATTTGAAATGCCTGGGTGTCTAAGGTATACTTGTATGCATTGTTTTAAATATCTCTAAGGAGGATGAGGTAGGAGTGCAAGGGGCGTGGGGAAGGAGTCAACAAAGTTATCAAAGATCACGGACTTTCAAGATAATCTCATGCCATCATTGCTTTTCAACTTCCCCCTCAAAATTTTACCAGGGTTGGTAAGGGCTAAACAGACTGATTTGAAGTTCTATTTCCTTTTTTTTTTTTTTTTTTTTTTTACCCTATCTTTTCAGGCAGGCTTGCTAATGAGCAGGGGGATGGCTAAAAGGCAGGCAGGATGTGGGAAGAAAAAGGAGGCATCCTGATAATCCACAAACTAGATAATTGGCCTGTGATTAATCAAGGGCAATATTTCAGCACTGCTTCTTTTAGGGGGAGCACAGAGAGGGAACAGAGGGAAGAGCTGGCATCTAAAAGCGCTGGAGCCTTAATGAAGAAGAAATCTGTTCATCGGAGTGTTAAGGAGTATGTGATACTATAAGTACCCAATTAAGGAAGCCCTTGCAAGATTATTCACTCCAAGGAAGTATTAAGAACGGTAGAAAATTTGTTTATTTAAGATCTAAACAACAACAACAAAACCCTATCAGTTTTGTAGACCTTTCATAGACATATTTTGGTCTGCCCCCAGTATCTATCCATTCTCCCTTTCTCCTTCTTGAAAACATCTCCAATTTCCTGTGGGAAATCACCCTTCGTCCCCTTCTCAGCTGTGTGAACCCAGGTGATTTCACACCCAGTGCTAGGAAGGGAGTATGTGATCAGCTCTGAGCCACCAGCGCGTTACACTTCTCCTGGCCTCGTGTTTGGCTCTCAGTTGGGAACATCATCCTACTCTGCCCATCAAGGCCGACAAGACTCAGTTTGGGGTACTGGCAGCCATCTTCGTGGTCATGAGAAGAGAACCTCATGTAGGTAGAGTCTGATGAGGAAATGAAGCTGAGAAATGGAGAGAGAATAAAAAAAGCCTAGCTGTATTGCTTAAGGCACTGGAACAAGCCTCCCCAGAAGCCAGTAATACTTCTAGACTTTTCAGTTAAATGGAGCTAATAAAATACCTTGATTATTTGAGCCAGTTTGGATTGGATTTTGTTTGTGACTGACAGCATCCTATCTGAAACAACGAACAATAGAAGACCGAATGGGAACAAAGGCATCATCATTACTGGGAGAGGCACACCCAGTCATGTGTGTTACCCCCCAGGTACAGAGCAGCTGATGGAAGTGTAAGCTCTAGGCTCTGTTCTTGCCTCGCATAGAGCCTCACGCTCCAGAAGTAAGTCCAGGCTAAACTCTAGGTCCAGTTCAGCAGAACTGTTCTAGGCGGTAGTCTGTACCCCTACAATGGCTAAGTACTTACCAAGACTTATTGTTGGTATGCAGGGATTATTGGGGCCCAATACAAATTAATGCACATCTCCAGGAAAACTGACTGCAAACCAGTGTCATCTCCCTTGGCATGAAGAATCTCTGTTCCTCTTCCCTCTGTTCTGAGAAGTCACCAATAAGGCCAGGCCTTAGCTCCTCTATGGTAAAATAAAATAATTCTCATTGTAGACTGTGCATGATCCTCTGTGCCAGTTGTCCTTGCCTAAGGTGGGCGGTGGATATTTTTAGAGGAAAGTGCCAACATAAATTGTCTTGTAAAAGTCTGTTCCTGGCTTGTAAGTGACCTGAGGCAGAAGATTCCTTCTTTTCCCACAGCACAGGAGGTGCTGGCTAAATATTTGGTGAGTGAATGAATGAATGAATGAATGAACTCCTTGGAATGATAGCTATAGCAAATACCTCACCCAGCTTCTCACTTTGGAGGATCCCAAGGGAAGGGGTACACAGCACAAGGGAAGGGGAAAGCCACAAGTTCATGTCCCTGGGGAACTGCTGCTAACCAACTGTGTGACCTTCAGGCAAATAACCTGAAGTCTCTGAGCTAGTGTCCTCATCAGAGAATGTAGTGCTAACATCTACGTTACAAGGTTGTTATCAGAGTTGATAAGACATAATAGATGCTCAATAAATGTCCATTCCCTTCCACCATCCCTGACCGGAGCACTCCCAGTCTTGGCCAAATATGCAGTGTTCAGGCTGTGGGAATATCTGCCCAGAAGTGCACTGATGCTCCTTTTTGTCTTCCAGCAGTCTCCCTGCCCTAAAGAGAGACCCTGAAACTGGGCTGACCCCACACTTGGCAACTATTTTTAAGTTGCCTGCTGACACAAATTACTATAAACTTAGTGGCTTAAAACAGCACAAATTTATACTTTCACAGTACTTACTAGAGGCCAGAAGTCTGAAAAATCAGTTTCATTGGGCTAAAGTCAGGTGTTAGTGGGGCTGGTTCCTTCTGGAGGCTCCAGAGGAGGGTCTGTTTCTTTGCCTTTTTCAGTTTCTAGGGGCTGGCTGCCTCTTTCCTTGGCCCAGGGCCCCTTCCTCCATTTTCAAAGATCATCCCTCCAATCTCTGCTTCGGTCTTCATATTGCTTTCTCTTCTGTAGGCTCATCTCCCTCAACCTCCCTATTAGCAGGACACGTGATTACATTCAGGGCCCACCCAGATATCGGGGTAATCGCCCCATTTTAAGTTCCTTAATTTAATCACATTTGCCAAGTCCCTTTTGCCATATCAGGTAACATTCACAGGTTCCAGGAATTAGGGCCTGGATATCTTTGGGGGTCATTATTCAGCCTACCACAGGAACCAAGCCCTGGGGGGAAGCCTGGTTGGTCCAGGCCGTATTTAGGGGTTGCTTCTCTCTCTCTTGGTGATGGCTGTGCCACTAGGGGAGATGAAATGCTCCATGGCTGCCCTGAGAGTTGTGTTTTCTTTTCTGGTGAACTCATTCTGCTAACCATCATCATTTGTCAAAGGCAGCAGGCAATAAAAGTCCTGGCTACATTCATCGTGTGTTTCCCCTCCCCCTCCAGGATGCAGGTCTATGAATACCACCGCTGCTGGTCCTAGGGTCCCCCTACAGCCCCCCAAGAAGCTTCTGAGAATGCCCAGTTGTTGGACCTGGCTCTGTTCCAGGCTACCAGCCCATCCGTTCCCCAGAGGAAGGTCAGAGCTCTCTCCAAGATTTCAAAAACATCATTCTATTCATTGGATGGGACTGGCAGTGTTTTGAGCCTGTGGTAGGTGTTCTAACTCCAGGAAAGTCTTTCTCATCCAGGCTTGGGCAACTTCATAATGGAATGGGCATTTGTGTTAGTGAAAACAAAGTGAAATTACAACGCCGGGCTTGGTGGGGCTTTGTTCTGCCAAATGTTTCTCTGACTGTTTTTTCTGAGTGACTATTTGGGCTAAAATATTAATTTTTATAACAAGAAGGATGTTCATTTTGTAACCACCTCTAAATAAAACAGAGCTAGAAAAGGATAACACCAGATGACGGGAAATGGCATTTTTAGTATATTTCTCGTGGATGAATGTAAATCAGTGTGTATTTATCGAATGTCCTCATCTGAGCAGAAATAAACATGCTTTGCTAATTCAGACTAATTGGGTAGGAGGCCTAAGTGAGATGTCTGAATTACTGACTATTTTTAAAAAGAAATGCAGTTTTATTATTTTTAAGAGTTTTGAGTAATGAAGCTAACAAGATGCTACTTAGGAGACATATTTACAACTTTATTCTTGACGTACAAAAGGTTCCAATTTAGAATTCAACTATTGGGAAATCCACAGTGGCAAATTGAAAGTATGTTTTTACTGCACACAGGGACATGTTGGGGTATTTTGATTCAGAGAAAATAACTCGTTTTGTGTTGCTTGTCCTGGACAGCAATGCTCCAGGTTGAGGTACCAGCCACCATGCAGATCCACGTCACACTACGCAGTTCTGCACCACAGAACAGAACAGAAAGATGACTTTCTGCAGTCATGTGGTCAACTTCCATCTCTCAGTCCTTGAGGAGCTTGAGGGCCAGAGAAGGGAGGTGACTTATTTAGCCCGAGCCACTTGTAGGTGGAAGGATCAGGATTGGTATGTAAATTTCCTGTTCCCAGGTCAATTCTCTTTTACTGCTACCTGGCATCCACACGCATATTAGAGAAAGGGAAAAAGAAAGGGAGTGAAAGAGAAGAAACACAGATTGAGGAAGCAATGACTCATCTGACTATAATTTCTAACTGGACTTGGAGCATGGTACTGTTTATGCTTGGTCTTCTCTGTGGGGAAGCGGGCCCTGGACTCGAGCTAATACAGCAATAACAGCAGCAGTTGCCATTTATCCAGTGCTTGCTCTGTGCCAGACACTCTTCTAAGCACTTTACATGGATTAACTCATTCCATCCTGAGAATAACCCTGGAGGTACTGTTATGAACCCCATGACATCTGTGAGAAAACTGAGGCAAAGAGAGATGAAATAACTCACCCCAGGACATCATAAGTGACTGAGCCTGGACTCGAATCCAAGCTATCTAACTTCAGAGCCTCTCCCACCTGGTGCCTCTCTGCCCTAACTATTTTGCTTCACTCTGGAGCCTCCCAATAGATGACACAAAATATTGGCTCTTCAGCTACTGGGCATTCAGGCAAGGCCTGGAGTGGCTGGAGGCATCTTGTTGGTTGCAAGCAACCTCATCTGTTTATCCAAGATTATTATTATTGTGTTATTGTATTGTATTACTGTCTCCATGTGTGATGATGTGGGAAAGGTTGGGAAGCACTGCTCTATTCTGTAACATAGTCTCACTGGATGATTCAGTCTGTTTCTATATTGTTCATGCTGTCTGGCTAGCTCAGGATAAAATATGGCCACAGGTTTAGCCTTGCATGCAAGTGAGTTAGTGTCTATGCATGGGAACCATCTCATAAACACAGGAGAGAGGACAAGAGAACGTCTGGATCTGTGTAACTCCCAGGAAAGGCTGTCGAGCGCATGCCCTCTAGGTACATGTCAGCACCCCCATCAGCATATACAAAGGATGGGACCTTTCACTCCAAGGAGGAGAAAGCATCAAAGTTGGGGCCACAGAGCATCCTTTATTTGCCTATTTCCTGGGTGTTATTTCCATTTTTAAAAAACTTCTCTACCTGTCATGTAGGGGCACCTGGGTTTTGTACTGGTATTGCAATGTTCTTTGGAGAACTACCTGTTCTGGAGATGTCAAGGTTAGAGGAGTCAGCAATTATGAGCTTATGAGATAATGACATGTGTGTTTAGTGTGATGGCAAATTATACCATAGAAAAAAATTTAAGATTCAGAGTGAACTATTTTCCCATATAAATTTACTGCCTCAGGAAATCTGTGGTTAAAATTATAAATTACCAGGAAACTTAAAATTTCCCCTAGAGAGCCAAAATAGAAATACAAGAAGAAGCATTGTTGAAATTATCCCAAATTAGAAGCAATGATTATTCAATTAAAAATAAGTGTAGTTATACTTTCTGTTTATATGGTGTCTTTTAGCAGTTTTTCAGCCAGGAGGCTCAGAGAGAAATCTAGTAATCCTAGACTTCAATCTCCTTCGCTCCATGATGGGTACATGACTCTACCCAGTGGCTATCCTAGTTCCTATAATTCTCCAAAGAAGTAGCTTCCTCTCCTTTCTCATATGAATCTGCTGCCACTTCTTGTGGCCTTCAGGTCAGAAAGTTCTTTCTAATGTCTATCCTGAAACTTCCTGCTATGATTTAAACCCACAATTTTTTGCCTTGTCCTAGGGGAAATGACAGACACGGTTAACCCTACACAGTCTTAAAGAGTACGACTAGGTCATCCCCTGACCTCCCCCTCCACCTACAAAGACAGCTCGGACTTACTTCTCATTGCTTCCATTTTGGGAGGCCGTGTTCTCTGTGCCCTTTCCAAACCCACATCATAGTGGAGTTCCAGGGTCCACACCCAAATGCAATGTGGCAATGGACAGGGTGGTCTCTGTGTTCTACAAATCTCTGTGATTCACTGTTCTATTTGCCGTCAAGGGTTGGCCAGTACCTAGTCTTGTGGGAGGATAAATTTGTGGTTTCTTCATTTCATAAAAACCCAGAAAGTGCAGGGTCTGCAGGAAGGAGTATAAGAGGCACCATTGTGCAAGGATGAGACTGGTCTGGATACCCCTGCATGCTGGCCTGGGATCTTGTGCACCTTCGGTAAGCTTTTTGTACCTCTCAGCATCCTTACCTACGTAAAGGAAAATGGCACCTACCTCACTTCACCTCACAGGGCGTTGTTAAGATCTAACTCATTAGATCTTAACTGGATGTCTCTGAAAAGCTCACTGCTCACCATTCCCTCCCCTCGGCCCAGGATAGTTAAACCGGCCCCCTTTGGCCAGAGCCCAGAGATTGAGTCTATCTTAGTGAGAAGTTGGGGTTAAGTCCAGGATACAGTGACCCAATCATTGGGCTACGCCCTACTGAGTTAAAGATTGCTGACAGCGTCACAATTGTGTGATATTTCCCTTTTATTTCATGTGGTCACAGCCTCAATGTGTGTGACAAGTCTTCTACATAGAAGGAAAAGGCAGTCACCCTCAGGGTTATGTAATTGACTATATAAGACCTGAACGACTCCAGTACAGTAATTCTTTGGATCAAGTTCTAGTCAACTGAAGACTCCCATCAGAATATACATATTTAGCCTGGGAGGGCTACCCCGTTGAGAGCTATTTCTATATTGTGACAGATAAATTAGTTAATTCCCTAGCAGATAGACCTGTAGATGGATGGTAAATATTGCTTGGGGGGAATGAGGGTGTTTGCCTCCTGCATGGGAAGGGTGCTGGGCAACAGGGAGTTGGGAATGGGAGAAAGAACCCTGAACTTCAGTCCCACATCTGCCATTTGTAAATTGTGTGACCTTAGGTACCTCACTTAACCCCTTTGAGCCTTACCTTTCTCTTCTGAAAAAAAAAGCAAGGATACACATACACCCCATAAGGCAATTCTGACCATTAAATAATGTGTGGGTGTTTGTGCTTTACAAACCAGGAAGGGAAATGCAAATGTTGGTTGTTGTCATTATTATGAACTTCGTGTGTTTCCCCAGGATCCAGGGCCAGTGGGGAGAGACATGTTAATAATAAACTAGTTACTTTGCTAGGACGTGGGGTGTGTCTGACCTGGTATGTATATGTGGAGCTGGGACGAGGGGCGGGGTGTCTGTGAAGAGCATCAGACCCTAAGATCAGCATAACCATAATGGCTTTCATCATGGAGCCCCCAGTGGGTGTCAGGCACTGTGCTAACCACCTATGTGAGTTACTCTGTGTCCTCATAACAACCCCAACATTATTAGTATTTCTGGATTTTTGATGAGGACATGAGCTCAGAGAAGGCAAGTAATGGTCCAAGATCATACAACTTGTGAGAGGTGAAGCTAAAACTCAGACTCAGGCTGGGTGACTCTGAGGCTCATGCGCTTTGCACTCACTCCTCCATAAGTCTCTTTTGAGATTCTCTGCACCCCAAAACCTTCATCAGGGAAGCCTTGTTTTGAACAGAAGATAGGCAGATCCCAGCACTGCTCCAACTCTACTACCAGAGGCAGCAACCTGGCCCTGCAATCAAACTGGGGGTTCCCCCGGATGTTCATTGGTCTGGGCAATCCCAAAGTAGTAACCATCATGTTTGATGTTACCCCAAAGTGCCTGTCCCTCCTTTGGGGCATTGGTGGTTTTAACAGAGTAGTAGCATTTCAACGACAGTGGTGATTAGTCACAGAAGGAACCAAGTGGTAGCTCATCTCCGTGTAAAAGCTCTCCAGGCCCTTGTGCCTTCTGGCCTGTGCTGTCCCGTGTCAGTAGGGTGCATGTTCCCTGCCTAGTACCCAGCTGGCAGCAGCAGCACTGTTGTGACACAAACCCCTTCAAACTCAAAGAGTTGTTAATCAGAGAGAGAGAGAGAGAGAAGTAGAAGAAGCGCAATAAGAACACAGAAGCAAGCACAAGAGTGGGGGTGGCAGAACACCCCCCTCCCCCGAGGGAATTAACCCTTAGTGCACACACTGGAACCCCACTCTCTTCCCTGCTGAGACAATACGAGCAGGGTGGGAGTGTGGAGATCGGGCTGAAAGGAGACAAATCTGGAAGTCCCAACATGTATTTTTAAATTCTGGAGTCTCAGCCCAGTCTGGATTTGATGTCACTTGCTCGTTCACTCTCAGCTGCTGGGTTAGGCATGTATGACTTGGGAAGAGAAATGAGGGCGTGATTTGTTTCAATCACATAATCCTTTATCCACAGGAAATGGAGGGACTGTTGGTTTCCTCTTGGGGCCTCCTGAACCAGAAGGCCAACTCTGGAGGTGTGCAGTTTCATACCTGAGGTGTCTACCACCAGGGGACCAACGGGGGCAGACGGGAAGGAAAATATCCCGTGATCTGGCTGGGGTCACCTCCTGCTCCGTGGGCGGGTTGGGAACCAGCCAGGATGGAGGCCTGGGCCAGGGCAAGGAGGGGTGTTACTGGGTGGCAGGAGCCAGAACAAATGTGGGTGAAGTGGATGAGGTTTAATTTAGCAAGGGAAGTGTCATAACTGTCTCTTCAGTAACCACAAGGTACACACTCTGGGAAAGAAGACTGTCTGCATGCCCTTATTTAAAGATCCATATATACCCATGGGTATTAATAATGCAACACTGGAGTGTCTCTCTCTCTCTCTCTCTCTCTCTCTCTCTCTCTCTCTCTCTCTCTCTCTCTCTCTCTCTCTCTCTTTCTTTTTGCTTTAGTGCTAAGATTTTTGGCCAAAAAAATCACTGTGTTCATGCTAAAGATTTTTCTGAAGCTGCCCAGTTCCAATCAAGATTAAAAACAACAATATTCTGTCTTTATTTCCCCAACTTCTAATCTTTCTTTCTCTACTCCTAAACATCGGATCATGCCCATGTTACAGTTTCTGTATATTTTCCTCCCATGGAGAAAGTTCTCAATCCATCAACAGACTTTATTGATCTAACAGATACTACCAAGCCTATTTATTGTATGTCAGAACAGAAGGGTGCCTGCCTTAAAGTCCTGTGTTCCAAGTGAAAAGACACAAACAAAGTACAGAAGGCAAATACTGAGATGACCAGAAGGCTGGGAATATCTGAGCTTCCTTCTCTCACCCCAAGGTACTTTCTCTGTGCCACTCTTAGTGACTTCCCACATTTAACCCCATTTATGTTCTGATATTTTATATCATGAATACTAATGGCTACCATTACTGAGTGTTGACCATGTGCTAAGCACTGTGCTAAACCAATTACTTACATTTTCTCTTGATGTTTTCATGTTAAGCTGGTGTTCCTGTCCCATTTTTCAGGTGAGGAGACTCAGAGGCACCCACTGATTGGCTGGAAGGCACATGGCTCAGAGCTGGCAAGGCCTGTGCTTGGGCCTCCGTGGCTCCTTGTCTCCAAATCTTACGTACTTTTTACTGCACGAATCCCCTCTACAGCAATCCTGTGAAATAGGTGTTCTTCATCCTGTTAGCCAGTAGGGACACTGAGGCTGAGAGAGTTCGAAGGATTTTTTGCCCAATTTTACCACTAGGAAATGGCAAAGCTGGAACTGGGACTTGAGTTTTTTTGACTCCAAATTCAGTGCTCTTCCCCTGACCCCTGCAGCAGCCCTGGGTCACTTGCAAATTAAGAAAGGAGAGAAAGCGGAGTGCACAGTTCCTCCAGGGCCCTTTGCTTTGACCTGTATCATCTAAGCCCTGAACTCAGCTACTTGTGTCTTCTTAGCCCTTGGGCTGAGCAAGCTAAGTCAGGTGACCCTCAAGGCACTTCAAAAATCACTTTTCAGTGCAATTTAACCACAGTCGTCCTCACCTTGGTTTGACTACATTCTTTCTCAGGGTCCCTCTTGGGTCCTCCTCCTTAAGATTCCCCTTAAAAGTCCAATCTCTCCAGGAACACTTCCTTCTCTCTTTAGCTCAGGTTACTGCTCTGCTTGAAACTTTCCTGTGAAGTTGGCTGTTCTCCCCTTCGCTTTCCTGGGCCATGCATGTGAGTGTATGCTACATTTCAGATATGGCCTCCTTAGAACATAAAATCTCCCAGGGCCTCCCGTGAAGTCTACGGTGAGGTAGATAACCCAATGGGCCTTCTCTCCTGAACTTTCTCCTGGCCCCTCCCCCACTCCTGCTGATACCACCTTGGGTTCCCCTCCTGGAAAAGCTTTGAGGTGGTAATGGAGTTAACACAATCCAATCCTTGCCTGTGAGGGAGAGCTTGGCGTTAGCTATAAATCTCGTCATTGCCAGGGTGGCCCTGTTCTCCATTATCCTTTGATCCTTCTCCCCAATAAAATGACCCCTTTAAACCAGATTTTTCTTTTTAACAAGCTTTCTACTAAATGGTTCAGCTGTACGGCTTAGAAAGCACAGCAGTGCCCGTTCCCATGGGTCCAAGGGCCTAGTCTTGTTCCGGTGACATTGTGGGAGGGCACCCTCCAAGTGGCATCTCCAGAGAGCTGCTTTTTCTTTTTTTAATGAATTTTATTGGGGAATATTGGGGAACAGTATGCTTCTCCAGGGCCCATTCGCTCCAAGTTGTCCTTCAATCCAGCAGTGGAGGGCGCAGCTCAGCTCCAAGTCCAGTTGCTGTTTTCAATCTTTAGTTGCAGGGGGCACAGCCCACCATCCCATGCGGGAATTGAACCGGCAACCCTGTTGTCCAGAGGTCGCACTCTAACCAACTGAGCCATCTGTCCGCCCCGAGAGAGCTTCTTTTTCAATATTTTTATCTTTTATATGTTCAAACACACAAAATTAGAGAAAAGAATAAATATAATGGAACCCCTTGAACCATCACCTTGCCAAATTTGTTTTACCTGCTTTTCCCCACTTCCTAAACTCCCACCACCAGCTACATTATTTTAAATGAACTACAAAACACTTTATCATTTCATCCATGAATATTTCAGTGTATTTTCTAAGTGACAAAGACTACCTGGTATTTTAACATAACCACAATAACATGATCACATTTTTATCCACTCTGTTCAAACTTTCTTGATTGTCCCATAATTTGATTCATTTAAATCAGGATCTAATTAATATTCCCAGTTGCATTTGATTAATATGACTTATGTTTCTTTTTAATATATAACAGTTTCCCTTCTCTCTCTCTTTCTCTGTCTTTTCTTTTTTTTTTTTTCAGGGTCATCTTGATGTAGGCAAGTTTTCAAAATATATGTACACTGTGCCATTACCAATAAGGAAATCCTGAAAGCATCCTTGTCAGCAGAGACCTTCCTTATACCATGGCTTATTTGTTCCCTTAGGTATGGCCTTAACCCACAGACTCTGCCTACTGTCCCTCAGAACACCTTAAGAGGTTAAATCGTCTTATCCTAACACTTGTTGCTATACCACTGGGATCTTAAAGTGCTGAGCAGTTAGCAGCCCATTCACCCCAGCAATAACCCATTTATTAGCACATAAGTGTTTACCACAACCCACTAGGATTGGTCTTTTACTATGCCTATTTTCCAGATGAAGAAATAGAGTGATAGGAGAAAATGCTCTACTCTTTCTGATCAGTGGATTTGGGCTTTGAACTCAGGTTGTCTGATGGACTCACCCACTTGCTTAATCCCCCAGAGACCCTGCCTCATGGTACAAGGTCTCATTTCCCACAAGAGGCTTTGCTGGGCTTGCAGGCTCCTCTCAGGCAGGGCCAACAGGGAAAGATGAGAAATCTTGATCAGTAGGATGTGTTTGCAGTTCTGGGTAAAAGTTAGGGCAAGGAGGCAGTGGAGAGGCGTAGCTGACAGAGCTTCTGATCTTCTGTGGATTGCCTTTGTCCAAGCGGGGCTTGTGCCCATCCCCAAGAGTTCCCTGAGGGAGGCTGTGAACAGGCTTCCCCACCTCCTCTCTTTCACAAGTCCGCACAAACCATCATTACCACACTCTCTCAAGCCCACACAAATACCACATCCACATGCCCTCAGACCCACACCACTCAGCTTGCAGACCAGCCCCCACATGGCTCATTCCTACTTGCACAAACTTGCCGACATACACACCTCACTGTGCTGAATAAACACAGACTCTGGAGGCGGTGTGGGGAGGGGAGGAGGGATGGTACTTTCCTGGTAGCAGCCAAAACTAAAGGCTACCTAACTTCAGATAGAAAGGTTATCTATCTATCTATCTATCTATCTATCTATCTATCTATCTATCTATCTATCTATCTATCATCTATCACCTATCTATCTATCTATCTATCTAATCAATCATCTATGTCTTTAATAGGTCTTCTTTAGTTCTAGAAAAGACAAAAGCTTTGGACCTCGTGGTCTATGTAGACCCAGGGAGTCTGGAAGGAGTTTGAGGGTTAGTGAGTGAGGGGGAGGCTGGAGTGGGGTGAGGAACTGACTGGTTAAATAGGGCTAAATCGAAACCAAACCACCCCCCACCCCCACACCCTCAACCCCCCACCCGCCCTGAGAAGAAGAGTTCTCATCTGTGGTTCTAAGACATAGAAAAACACCAACTGCTAGCAAGATAATCCAATTTCCTTTCTCCTTCCTCTGAAGGGGACTGCCCTGGCCCGCCTGCTCCAACTTCCTGCTGGGTCTCAGTCTGGCTAGAACTCTTTACCCCTCCAGCAGAATTCATATCAAAGCCTTAGCCCCCCAGGGTTCATTAGGAGGCATTTATTTCTGCATATTCTTGGAGAGCAGGAGGGAGGATAACTTGATTCGCAATGCAAATTGCTTGGCTGTAATTTCAACTCTCCCTCCTTTCTCACAGGGAGATTTTGCAGGTCATTAAAAATATATGATTGCTTCCAAAACAGCAGTGACAGCCGCTGTGCTGGGCAGGGGCAGATGCTGGTGCTTAAGGCCCACTGAATAGATGCCCAGGCTAATGGAGCCAGGTCCTTGCTTCTGTTCCAGTCTCGAGGCTCCAGGGCACTGGGATGGTGTCTCAGTTCTGAGGCCAGTCTGGGGACTCAACCTACCCCTGTCTTGAGTTCAGTTTTGCCTTTTACTGCTGCTGGACACCTGAGCTCTTGGTGTCCCATCTCCCAGGTCTTGGCTTCCCTTCTATAAAAAAGGCCAAAAATAGGAGCTAGACCCAGAGCCCCTGGTGTAGCAGGTGGGCAATCTGCTCTGCAATCCAGGCCATTCCCTACCCCAGGTTTGCTGCCTGGCTCAGTGACACCCTTCTTTATCCCATTTCCCTCCCCAGTTGGGCTACAGGGACCCAACCAATCAAAGAAGAATTGTACATATCTTCTGGTCATGATGAGGGTCTCACTTGATGTTTCCTTAGCTGTCTTGCCATTGGAATTCAGAAGCCCCAGAACTACCTAAGACTTTCCGTTCACCCTAATTGACCCCATCGACATTGGTCAATCAATGTATAGGGGAGGGAGGATCTAAGGGATGTGAGTGTTGATCAAAGCCAATACCTCTATATAAAACCAAGAAAAGATTTTAGGCCTAGCAGGAAGGAAACTATTCTTCCACGAGCCTGAGGCACTAACCTGGGATCTCTTGGGAGGATGGAGATCCCTTTAGGCTTAGGCCACCCAAGTAAAGATGTCCGTTTCGTATGATAAACACAACCCTGGATGAGCACAGATTGCTGTGTACAATTGTCGGAAGGAAGGCATATCTGTTGAAGGTTTAAAGTTAACTTTTAATTCGGATTTTAAAAGGTATATGAAAACAGCTTGGCAGTTCCTCAAAATGTCAAACAGAGTTACCATATGATCCAGTAATTCCAATCCTATGACTATACCCTAAAGGGTATAAAGCCCCATGAAAATGTGTACATAAATGTTCGTAGCAACATTATTCAAAATAGCTCAAAAGTGAAAACAACCCAAATGTCCATCAAAGAATGAGTGGATAAATCACACACACACACACCTGCCTGCATTCTGGTTTAGGTTCTATAGGTTCTACAGTGTGATAAAAAACATCGGGAGTCTTCTCCACAGAACGCGTCTGGAGCCAGGTACACCCCAGGAGCCTGGGAAGAGAGGTCCCTTCTCCAAGTTTCACCCCGTGCTGTTCCTCCTCCACATGCATCTTGTGCTTCAGCACCTTCAACTTTTTGCTGATGGACTTCTGGAAGTCCTCCAAGACTGTGCATCCTGACCATGGAATGCCTTTGTCCTGCTTCTCTGCCCATTGACCACCTACTTGTCTTCCAGAGCTTTCCCTGACCTTCCATTTCCCTGGAAGTTCCCTGACCTTCCCTTCCCTGTACCACAGCTCCTCCTCTGGCTGTGGTACAGTTTGTGGCTGTCACTTGGGTGGGGAATGAGCACAGCCCCTACTGTACTGTGCACTCTTCAGGTGTAGGGACCGTGCCTCACTCATTTGAATTCTGGGACAATGAGGGACATATAGCAGCAGATGCTCAAGTGAGGAGGGGAAGGTAAAAAGAAAAAGAAGGTAGAGGGACAGAAGGAAAAGGGAGATCAATTTTGAAAATATTTTAAAATTTTTATATACTAACATTTAAAAAGAACATATGATCTCACTTATATATGGAATCTAAAGAAAAGACTATGTGAATAAACTAATCAGAAACAGTTTTGGGGACACAAAGGAAAAACCGAGAGTTGTTAGATGGGTGTGTGGGGGGGGTTGGGGATAAGGGGAAAGGTGAAGGGATTTGGAAGCAGCTGGTAACCACAAGATGGCCTCAGGGTTTTTTTGAAAATTAATTTGGGGAAGGTATTCAATAATGTTGTAAAGATTTTGTTGGGTATCCGATGGACATGCGTCCTATTTGGGAGACCACCTCAGGGATACTGTGGATACCTGATCATGGCATTGTACACCAGAAGCTAAACATTAATGAATGCCAACTATAATTTTATATATATAATGTGATGGTTCAGTGTGAGGTCGGAGGGATAGTGGATGGGGGGAGGGGGGTTCACAGTGTGAGGGATATAAATGATGAACGTCTAAGTATTACCTTGTCTTGTACACCTGAAACTAATAAATAAATAAAATAAAAATAAAAAAAAACATTTAAAAAGAAGAAAAAGGAATTGGTTACAAAAATTCTCTGAGTTCTATGTTGATATGTAATTTAATTTATTAATAAAGTGGAGAAGGAGAAACTCAGGCATATTTTACATTCTAATGAAATGCAAATAGATTTGAGCATTTAAAAATGGTTATGTTTTACAGTCAATGTTCATTGCTCCCCTGTAGAATAATAATTTTTCTCCCCCAGAAAGACCTTGGTCCTTAACTGTTTCCGGAAAAATGGTGTTTGAATATGGAGCTCCTTTTCTCTTTGTTCGAGTGGAAAGTACACATACAGTCATTCCCTTTCAAATCAGAAGGGGCTTAACTTCTTTTCTTTGGTACAAACCCATCCCCCTCTACCCTTCTTGTGTACAAATGCATCAAGTTTATAGACTTCAAAGGGCATTCCACATGAGGTGAGCGCTGGAGATATGGGGGTTCGGGAGGTGGGAATGGCCCCTTTATTAGTTAGCATTTACTAAGCCTTTATAATCATTAACTACGATACCCTGATGGAGTAATTCCCACAGGCACTGATGAGGATTGTCTGAACATATCAGGACAGAAACTGACCTGCTGACTTGGTAATCTTAGTCCTGTGTCTAAACAGATCCTTTTATGAAGCGTTTTTCAGAACTGGGGGCAGTAGGGGAGAGAGGAAATCACGTTGAACTGATTCTTGTTGCAACTTTGTCATTAACCAGCTATGTGACCTTGACTGCAGCCTCAACTGTACTATGGCTGGCTTCAATCAGAGAAAGCCAATAGGTAGCATATGTGCCATCACTGATTCCCTCCTGTCACCAGGGCAGACATTGTTAATCAATCCCGGCTCTTTTCCTGAGCCTAGACAGAGCTCCATAATCCCACGCATCCACTGTTGATTAGACTGCCTTCTGAGCAGTGGCTTATTTACCATGCCGGGACTAGATGGTCTTTTTACTGGCCCTTCCAAGACTAACATTCAATCATTTTAAATATTACAGCTATTTGTTTTGTTGTGGCAACCACCACCACAGACTCCATAAAATTGTGCTATTCAATTCCAAGGATCACAAAGAATTTCACTCCTCAAAACGCTCCTAAGAAACAGAGAAATAAGCATTCCATTCCAAACGTCCCAGAGGTTGAAGCTGCCTGAAACAAAGGGGGGTGGAGTGGTGGCCTACACACTCTAAAACAGTTCCAAGCAGGACTGAAACCAAAGACAGCCACGGCAAACACTTCCTACTTCTTCCCTCAGGATTCAGGGCCAGGAGCCAGTCCTTTATCCACAGGGGAATTCCTACAGGAGTTAATGAGAATTTGGCATTAAAATGAATAGGTTTCTCTCATACACTGCTGGTGGGAATGTGAAGTGGTGCCACTGCTTTGGAAAACAGTGGCAGTTCTTCAAAATGTTAAACATAGCGATACCACATGACCCAGCAATTCTACTTCTAGGTATATACCCAAGAGAAATAAAAACGTGTCTATGTAAAATCTTGTACATGAATGTTCATATAGCATTGTTCATAATAGCCAAAAAGTAGAAAAAAAAACTAAAATGTGCATTCACTGATGAATGGCTAAATCAAATCCATACAATGGAATATTATTCAGTTATAAAAAGGAATGAAGTACTGATACACAACATGTATGAACCTTGAAAACATACTAAGTGAAAGAAGTCGGTCACAAAAGATTGCAAATTATATTATTTCATTTATATGAAATGTTCAGAATGGGCAAATCTATAAAGACAGAAAGTAGATCAGTGGTTGCCTAGGGCTGAGGGGGATCCGCAGTCGTGGGGTGATGGCTAAGGTCCGTGAGGTTTCTTTTTGCATGTGATGAAAATATTCTAACATTGAGCCGGCCAGGTGGCTCAGGTGGTCGGAGCTCCATGCTCCTAACTTCAAAGGCTGCCGGTTCGATTCCCACATGGGCCAGTGGGCTCTCAACCACAAGGTTGCCAGTTCAATTCCTCGAGTTCCGCAAGGGATGGTGGGCAGCGCCCCCTGCAACTAAGATTGAACACGGTACCTTGAGCTGAGCTGCCTCCCGGATGGCTCAGTTGATTAGAGCACGTCCTCTCAACCACAAGATTGCCAGTTCGATTCCTTGACTTCCGCAAGGGATGGTGGGCTGTGCCCCCTGCAACTAGCAACGGCAACTGGACCTGGAGCTGAGCTGCGCCCTCCACAACTAAGATTGAAAGGACAACTTGATTTGGAAAAAAAGTCCTGGAAGTATACACTGTTCCCCAATAAAGGCCTGTTCCCCTTCCCCAATAAAAATCTTAAAAACAAACAAACAAAGAGAATGTTCTAATACTGCTGTGACTATACCAAACACCATTGAACTGTACACTTTAAATGACTGAATTGTATGTTATGTGAATTATATTTCAATACAACTGTTAAGAAAAAGCTGTTATATTTTAAAAAATTTAATAAAATGAACTTTATTAAATTCAGTTGTGCGGAAATCTTACTGTGGCAAGTTAAAGGTGGTGTTGTGTTTGTGTGTGTGTGTGTGTGTGTGTGTGTGTTCTGTAATAGTGACAATAGAATAACATCCTACAAAATGTCCTATAATCTTCTGGTAATTAACACCAACTAAACACTGATCTGATTTTTTTAAGGTTTGATTAACATGTCCCAGGCCATCCCCAATACCTTTAACCTGATGATGAAAAAAAAGGGAAAAATATATGTTTAATCTTCAGGGTGATACCCCACTGCACTATCATGTCTGTCTCCTATTTATAAGCCTTCAATCCCTCTCCTTTACTTATAAGATAAAGTCAGAACACAGGCAACTCTTAACAAGCTGCCCCTACTTAACTTACTAGGTCATCTCTGGACACTTTCCTTAACACCCTCTATTCTCTAGTCATTCCAAATGGTGCACCCGTATTATCCACTCATCCCCTACAATTCCATACCTCCATCCTTCCACAGATAAGCTTCCCTCTGTCCTGAATGCTTTATTCCATCCACTCTACTCTTCCTTATCTGGCAAAATTCAACTCACTCCTTAGGAAGCTAAAACCTCTGGGAATCATTCTCCGGATCCCAAGGCAGTTTATTTGTGCCCAGAACTCTGTACAAATTTCATTGCTTGACACACGCTTTGTTGACTTGTCCATCTCCCCCATGCCACTGTAAGCACGTCAAGAGCAGGGATGAAGTCATGGGGATTTATTAATTCCCAGGGCCTAGCGACATGCCTGACATATAGTGAGCCCTCAGAACATAAGTGAATGGGTAAACACTCAGTGGCCCTAAGGTTGTGACAGTAAAACTGCATCAATTTAGTAGGTTATATGTTTGTTTGTTTTTCGTTTAGAATGGAGGAGAGGCAACTTTGTTCACGTACAAACAGAACCTTCAAGAGTTTGGTTTTATTCCAATGGTAGTTGTTTTTTTTCCCTACAAAAACCCAATTGTGGTATGGAACATAGACACACCACTCACCTAATTAGGGATGTCTTCTCCCTCTGACTCAGGATAACCCTCTCCAACCTTGAGGAAAATTCTTGGTCATTTCAGTTTGTAGAAGGTAGAGAAAAGAATGAAAGCTATGGTTTCTCTGGGTCTAATTCTGACCAGTGAAGAGGAAGTGGTTGGAGAAGTGATGGAAACCTTGTGAGAAAACCATCACATGTCCAATGGTTGACCAATACCTTCTGCAGCGTAAGTCTGCAGCTACTGTAGCTACCTACTGTAGCTATGTGTCTACAGTGCAGTGGCTCTGGCAGCTTACCCTAATACACATGTAGTTACAAATTATGTGTGTACTACTGCACTCATTGTATACATGCAAAATCACGCAAGGGTTTTATATATAAATATATACATATATACAATATAGATCTAATCCTTGTGTGAATTAAAGTTATATATTTGATAAATATTTATATTTATTAATATGTATATAATAATATTATAAAATCATATAAATGTAATAATGTTCATATATATTCTAATTTTTTTTCCAAAAGCTTAAAAAAAATCTTACTCTGTATTGCTACTCGGCACTCTGCTTTCAAATTTGGGGACTACCGATCTAACTTAACACAATTCCACATTCTCCTCACTTAAAGATGAAAAACATTGGCTCGGGGAATTAAAAGAATGGCCCCAAGCCCCACAGCTAGTAGGTGATAGAGCTAGGCCCCAAACCTTCCTAGATAGTCTCGTGCTCATTCCACTAGCCCCAGCTGCAGGGGAGGGTGCTGGGGGGGTACGTGGGAAGGGTCTGCAAGAAACTGGAAAGGCAGCTAGAAGTTGTGCAGAGCCAGAAAGGCTGTGTAAATCATTTAGAAACAAATAGGAACCGACCCTCATCTCCCTTTGAAAATATTAGAACATGCAAGAATATGTGTTTTAGTGAAGCATCTCTGCTTCATACACTTCCAGGGTTTGAAACCTTATACGTAGCAAGTGAGGTCTGAGGGAAAAGCAGCCTTGTGTGGTGTGTATACAGAATACTGGATGGCCCCATAAAACATGGATTTCTTTAATCTACTGAGGGAGCGTCACTGACAAGACACCACGAGGGCACAGCTGTGTTTACTTCAGGGTCACCTTGTGTTGTTTATAATAAATGCTTTCGCTTTTGCACTCTCGTGACCACCTTCTCCTTTCCAGGATATGAAGTATGTTTCCATAGAACCAGACGCTGTTAATGGGCCCACACGGCTAACGAACACCTCAGCCAGTCCGCATTTTTATAGCATCCATCACGGGACACCAGGATCCTTATTAAAGAGGAGAGCTCTTACAGTGTTTTTCAGAGCACTATATTTTCTAATTCCAGCCCGCCGGGAGAGTGCTTCAGTGAGTGATATTGCATTTTAGGCCGTTAGACGGGGTCTGAGCCATGACTGTAAGGGAAGAAAATCATCAAACAGTATTTATTATGTGCCGTCCTGTGTTGACGTGGTGCTAGGGGCCATACAAGGAAAGGTAGACCGTCTTGATGTTTTTCCCCAAGGAGCTTCCATTCTGAAAGCGAACACTGCGGCATACGTAAAAATTATGACTCAATTCACTATGCACAATGTGGAGCAAAAATGTAATTAACTTTGATTTACAACGTGTAGTACAAACCTTGATCTACTCAATCCTCTGGGCCACCAGAAGTTCCTTTTCATTTCAACCCTTGTTTAATATCTTATCAGTTGGTCTCAGGCTCCTTTTCCTATTTAGGAAGTAGAGTTTACCGAATATAATCTTATCTTTCTTTGAGGGCCAAGAATTGTGTGGTGTCAGATGGATGTTTGTAAACGTTAATTTGCTTCCTGAGGACATGCTCCATGTGCTCTGTGGTAGATGGGGATTAAGTGGGCCGACTTAGATGGCTTTGATGTCAAAACCTGGCTCTGCCACTTAACAAGCTGGGTGGCCTGGGACAAGTTGCTCTACCAGTCTGAACTTCTGAGCCTCTGTGTCTTCATCTGTAAAATGGAACTAGTCATCATTACTCTTCTAGTTTTAGGGATGATGAGTGTAAAGTTTGTAAGCATAGTATCTGCTACAGAAGAAATACCAAACAATAATATTTCTCACCTGTCATATCAAACTGAGTTGGAATACAGATGACTTTCAGGACCTACACCAGAAACATTCATTGCTTGCAATGAATACTATAGTGGCTGCCCAGACCCCTTCTTGGACCGACCCACCTGTCCCCCAGAAGCTGGGAATTTCTGCTTCGGCTGATTCAGTGTGTTCCTCTGCCACTAGGAACTGTCTGGCCCAAGTCCCTCCCAGACTGGATGATGTGGATACAAAAGTCTAGCCCCATTGCCTCAATTCGGGACAACTTTGAAGGGCTACCCAGCTCCAAATTTGCCTCCAGGATTGGTTGAGACCTCAGATGCAGCTGCAAGACAGACCAGCATCTTCCTCTACTGGGTCCCCACCCCTTAGAGGTGCATCTCCCAAGAGCGCTCTGCAAGAAACCTGTGGTCCCCAACTTTCCACATCACAGACTGTTTCAAGAGACTTACAGACGCAATCTAATATCTTGCTTAAAAGTAAATTGTTGATTTAAACTTTCTTGAGATTTGGATATTTCTCTCAAAAGTAATAAGCAGGAAATATGCCAGTGAATTATGTTTTCTGGTTGTTTAGGTCCTAGCTAACTGTATTTGGTTCCTCTTGCTTTACAACAAATCACAAAATCATAAATTTAGTGGCTTAAGACAACACAAATTTATTACCTTAAATTCTGTAGTTCATAAGTCTAAAAAGAGTCTCAGTGGGCTAAAATCAAAGTCTCAGCAGGACTATGTTCCGTTTGGAGGCTCTTGGGGAGAATCTGCATCCTTGCCTTTTCCAGCTTCTAGAAGCTGCCCATACTCTTTGGTTCATGGCCTTCCTCCTCCATCTTCAAAGCCAGCAAGAGTGGGTTCACTTTTGTTTTGCATCGCTCTGACTTCCTCTTTGGCCTCTGTATTACACTTTTAATGACCTTGTGATAGCATTAGGCCTACCTGGATAATCCAGGATAGCTTCCTGTTTTAAGGTCAGCTGATTAGCAACCTTGATTCCATCTGCAACTTTAATTCACCTTTGTCATGTAATATAACATATTCACAATTTCCTGGATTAGGATATGGACATCTTTGAGGGACCATTATCCTGCCTATCATTCTAATCAAAGTTTTACTATTTAACTGGTAAGACAAATGAGAACCAGACCAAAGTAAGTGAAGATGGACTGACTTGGACAATTACAATGTGTATACATTTTGTCATCTGGGATATGTCAGGGTTGTGAACATCTGGAAAACACAGTATGGTGGAGGGGGGAGCTTTGGAAGAAACTGGGCAGCAGTGTAGACAAAATTAAAAGGGACAAAAGCTTAATGAAACCAAAATTATGCTATTGCAAAAAGTCAAAGGGCTGTGCTTTGAGTAAAATTCAAAAGGAGGGATTTAAGTAGGGTCTGATGTAATGACTAACCCAATTAGAATGTCTTTGGGCTGGGCTAGCCACCCTGGCTCATCGAATGTTGGAGATTGAGAAAGACTATGGAAGGAAGATGGTCCCATGTGCCTGACATTAAATTGAGTATGAAATATAAAAAATTACATGGAGAAATTTTTGTCAAAAGTTATCTGGCACTAGCTAAGATCAGATGTAACACTAGGTTTCTAGCTATTGGGAAGCATTTAAGTTTAGGGTAGTTCCATGAATGAGAGAACTGCTGAGTTCCTATAAAAAAAAAAAAAAAAAAACCTTCAGCCAATACTCTCATTTGTCTCTTCAAAGCCCAAGGCTCTCTTTCTAGCTACTAACTACCATTTCGGATTTAGGGCTCAGCATTGTAGAACTGAGAGCAGGTTCAAGATGTATATGTGTGGGAGTCTCTGTTTAGGCAGGGGGTCCCTTTCCTCAAAGAACCCTTTTGCTCATGTTTTTAATCCACTGAATAAAAATGTAAAAGTCCATATGAGACACAATTGAAAAGGACTCGGTGACTTGATCAATTTCCCCTGCCTTAGCAGAGTTGAGTATCTGGGGCTTCCAGGCAAGTTACTTCTGAATATATATAAGGAAATTTAAGGTATGTTTTAAATAAACATACCAGAGCTTATACATCCCACATGAGTCTCCCCTTCAAAGCAGTCCTTGGAAAACAAATCACTTATTCCAAAGATACTGTTAAAAACACTCTGGATCATTTCTTTTTAGACACTTAAGTGCATTCTTTGGAGTATCCTGATGGTGGCAAATATTTATGCTTCAAAGGTGGATTTGATTTTTAACAACAGCCAAAATTCATTTAGATCAAAGTCTGGGGAATAAGGTGAATAATCGAGTTAAGTAATACCATTTTAGATTAAAAGATGAGGCTGATATAATTGAATGGGACTAGTTTTCTCGTGAGGGATGTGGATGGTTCTGAGGGCCAAAGAGTAAGAACAATGGCAGCATTGATGGGATAAGTTGGCACCTTTCAAAGCAATTTCTTTAAAAGATTATACCATTGAAGATAGCAACTTTTGAATTTTTTTTTTAATTTATTACTTCAGCGAGACATTATATCTTAGTAGTTAGATGCTAGATTCTGTAGTCAGTCCTGGAACCAAAGTTTAGCAACATTTTTCAGTTATGTGACCTCAAGCAAGTCACGTAATCTCTGAGCTTCACTTTCTTCATCTGAACAGGAGGATTATAATATTAACTATCTCAGAGGATGACTCATAGTCACATACATAAAACACAAAGTCATGTATATAAAGCACCTAGTCTACTACATGACACATAGTAAGTACTCAATAAATAATGTCTATTTTTCTTCATTAACACATTGTGTACACACACACACACACACACACACACACCTCTATTCATCCGTAGGTGGGAGCAAATCCCTAATATTGATTGAAATTGTGATGATATGATAATACTAGTAACTATCATTTACTGAACATTCTTGGTGGGTCAGAACTTTTCAACCCTCACTACAACTCCCTTAGAGGTAGGTGCTGTTTTGGACCCATTTTTATAGATGAGAAAATTGAAGCCTAACGAAGTTAAATAACTTGCCCAAACCATCCAGCTACAAAGCTGTGGAGTCTAACCCAAATACTCTCACTCCTAAATTAGCACCTTTAACCCTTTCTCATACAGCTACTTATGAAGACTTAGTCCTTTGCCCATGAGGACAGCATGAGTAGGTGTTTGAGCATTTACTTTGGAACCATATGGGCTGGATTTGAGTTTAAAACCCAGCTCACCCACTTATCTGTCCTGTGGTCCCTCCCAAGTTTTCTCAATTGTAATGTGCACTAAAGAAAAGATGCTGTAGGAGCAGGATGTAGCAGAAGTCAATATTCCAGGAAACTGGGGTTGTAATTAAATGTGAATGGAAACCTCAATGAACAGAACATTCTGCCTAGAGTGGTCTTTGGCCCCATATCCCCCATCCTTGAGGTATACATGCCTCCCAGGGGGAGAGCAGTACCGCTGTTCTGAAAGACTTTGTGATAGCCTAAGTATGAAAAACAGCCTTACTGATAGTGGAAAATTCTCCTGAAAGTGGATAAAGTGTTTCCATCAGATTATGGCTGAATTCCAGTGGGGGTGGAGGAGGTGACAGACAAAACCACTTAGTGTTTCTACTCAGCCCACAAGTTGACACTCTGATCAAGCACTTTTCCTAACATGTGTTTCTGGAGAGCAGCTTGTTATCTGGGGCTGGGGGATGCCTGCCGACCCCTTCTCCTGCCTGGGACTCCCCTCTTCTCCCCAACTCCCTTCAAATAGTGCCTTCTAATATAGTGACATTAAGAAAAACCCTGAGTGGCCAGAGGAAAACCTAACATTCTTTGCAGCTTAGTGTCTGGCTGTTCTAGAGCATGCATTCATTCATTCATTCATTCATTCATTCATTCATCTTCTGTGAGAGAGAACTAAGCAGCCAGTTTTGCAGCTAAGAGACTGATTATGGGCTGAATTGTGTTTTCCCAAAATCCATATGTTGATGTGCTAACCTCCAATATCTCAGAATGTGACTGTATTTGGAGGCAGGACGTTTAAAAAGGTAATTAAGGTAAAATGAGGTCATATAGGTGGGCTCTAATCCAATCTGACTGGTGTCCATATAAGAACACGAGATTAAGACAGACATGGCCAGAGGAAAGACAGTGTGAAAACAGGGAGAAAATAGCCATTTAAAAGCCAAAACCTTTCCACGTTACCCAGAAAGTGGTCCATGAGGCATTGCTCTGGGTTCCCATCATAACATAAAGGGAAACTTTCTCAATGTCCATAGCCCTCAATGTCCTGCAAATGAAGGAGGAGGACATTAGGACACAGATAAAACAGACTGAGGGATGACCAGGTGAGAAGGTGCCATCCGCAAGCTAAGAAGAAGCTTCAGAAGAAACTAACCCTGTGACACCTTGATCATGAACTTTCAGCCTCCGGAATTATGAGAAAATAAATTTATGTGGTTTAAGCCACCAGGTCTGTGGTATTTTGTTATGGCAACCCCAGCAAACTAATACAAGGCCTATATTTCATTTTTGGCATGCACATGGGGTTAGGGGAGGGTGTGGGTGCCTCCCAGAGAGGGCTTTGCATGGAGATGCTCCCTGGAGACCAAGGCACCCAGGCCGATTGGTGCTGGGCATTTGGCACAGAAAACCTAGATTTCCCTCCCGCACATCTGTGACCAACGCTCCTGGCTGTCACCTTGGTACCACAAGAGCAGCCTTCCTGACCTCCAAGTCTGCTCACTCCAGCTCAAAGTGGATTTCAGACCTTTTGGGAGTGTCTCAGATCTCTGGACAGGTCTATTGAGGTGATTACTTTTTAAAAGAGGCTTATTTACCTAATTATATCTGCTAACTGCTTTTATCCATTCTTTGTTGTTGCTTAAATAATACCCGTCAAATGACCCAAACTGTGCCTTTAACTGCCTTCAGAAAAGACAGAGTAACATAAATGGAAATGCACATTGGGTAAAAGGTGTTTTATTTTCCAAGAGACGAACTATGTAATCTGGAATTGGTAATATTCAAAGGGACTGCCGGTGATTTTCACCCCTAAAATTCTTCTCAACCTCCCAGTTTCTCAGCACATGAAAAATCAGATGCCGTCCTACTTACTACTCATTCAACAAGTCACTGTTAGGGCCAACTTTTACAAACATGGACTGGTATTCCTACTCGGGTAGTATCAATTTGTAATCCAGAAATTCTTTATTAAATATTGAAATTAAAATGGCTGTCCTGGTTGGTTAGCTCCATTTCCTCACATGTAAATAAAGAGCTTTAAAGATGATCTCTAATATACAATTTAACTTATATGTGGAATTTGAAGAACAAAATAGATGAACAAACAAAACAGAAATAGACTCATAGATACAGATAGCAAATCAATGATTGCCAGATAGGAGGTGAGCTGGGGGCTGGGTGAGAAAGGTGAGAGGATTAAGAAGTACAAATTGGAGTTACAAAATAGTTATGGCAATGTAAAGTACAGTATAGGGAATATAGTCAATAATATTGTAATAACTATGTATGGTGCCAGGTGGGTACTAGACCTACAGGGCTATCACTTTGTGAGTTATATAAACGTCTAACCAATATGCTGTACACCTGAAACTAACATAAAATAATATTGAATGTCAATTTTAATTGAAAAATAAGTAAATAAATAAATGTAATTATAAATTCAAAAGAAAAAAAAAGATACCTTCTAGCTGCCAAGATTGTGATTCTGTTTTGTAAGATGAACAAATGTGCAAGTAAGTCTTTCTATGCCCCCAAACAGCAAGCCATTATTTTGACCCAATAGTATTCATTTCATTCATTAGCTTAATAAATGCTATTGACTGAGGGACTGAATTAATGAATGCCACTGGGTTCCGGCCCCAGGGAACACACAGATAAATAAGACAGTTTCTGCCTGTCAAGAGCTCACACTCAGAAGGGGGAGACAGATATATAAACAGATACGCTGCTCAGTTAAACTTTGTTCTTTTTCAGTTAGTTTTACTTATAACAATAATAAAAACTTTAGTGCTCACTCTGTGTCAAACATGCTGCTGGGTGTTATACAATAAATCCTCATACTCTATAAAGTAGATATTATTGACGCTATTTCAAAGATTAAAAACTGAAGGGCTGCAAGGGACAAAACATAGGTCTGTTTGACTCTTTGTCATATATATAATACGAGCTATATGAGCTTTACTGTTTCTAGAAAGCTGAATGGCACCATGATTTGCTCTCAACAAAAGGCAGCAAATGTTATTGATTATATATTTTCAATTCGTTCACTTAACCCACATTTACTGAGCATCTTCTCAGTGTCCAATCTACACTAGACATTGGGGATAAAATTAAAAAGCTAAGCATTCTTCTGACTTGCTGCTGATGCAGTCAGTCCTAGTGAAGGTGAAAGAAGTGTTACTAATAATTACAATGAAATAGGACCAATACTACGATGTAATAGCACCGAAGTGCTCTGAGAAGAGGACAATTAACTCTGTAATGGAGCAGTCGGGGAAGATGACCTTTGAGCTGAGTCTCAAAGGATGAGGAATTTACCAAGCAGGAAGAAAGAGAAGGACATTCCAGGCAGAGGAAACAGAAAGTGCAAAAATCTAGGGATATGAACATAATACTGCATTTGGGGAATGATGAGAAATTCTGTGTGGCTGAATATAGAGGAAATGAGTGAGACTTGAGGATGATGGAGCCAGCTGGAGAGGTTGGCTGGGGTCATGTTGAAGAGTCCATTCACAATTATCCTATGACTGACGGAGATTTTTCTGGGGAAGGAAAAGTGACATCATCTGATTTGTCTTTAACAGGAAAGCCCTGGCTTCAGTGTGGAGCAGGAATTATCAGTGCTGGCTGCACTTCAGAATAACATGGGGAGCTTTAAAAAATTCTGATACCTAATGCTGCACCCTAGATCAATTAAACAAGAGTTCCCAGGAGTGGGACCCAGACATAGGTATTGAAAAACAAAACAAACAAACACACAAAAAACAACCAAAAAAACTCTCTAGGTAATTTCAGTGTGCAACCAAGGTTGAGAACCACTGGTATGGAGAATATGCCAGAGAAGAAAGATTGGTGTCTAGGAGATCGGTGAGGGGACTACTTGATAAGGCCTGGAGAACACTGCCAGGGCAGTGGTTCTCAAATGTCAGTGTATCAGAATCACCTGCAAGTCTTTATAAAAATGCAGACTTTAGTGAAGGAGAAGGGCCCCAGTTCACAGCTTCTGAATCTGTAAGTCTGGGGATGGAAAATAGGCACTTTTAACCACTTCCTAGGTCATGCTGATGCTGCTGGTGCAGGCATCTCACTTTGCAAACCACAGGTCTGTGGCCTGGCAGTGGAGATGGAGAGGAGAAAACAGACTAGAAGGTATTTCAGAGGTAGGGAAAGGGGGACCAGGAGACTGGGCCAATGGTGATGTTATTGACCAAAATGGAAATGAAGAAGCCCTTTTTGCTTTATTTATGGTATGAGGGAGAAGACGTTTGGATATAGAGCACTTGACATACTTGTTGGGAATATCTAGGTGAAGACACCTACTCAGCAGCTAGAAATACTTTTCAAGCTATCAGGAAGAAGCAAGGCCATTTCTGGCATAAATCAGGATCTCAGACTTAGCCTAATACAAGATAGATATGGACTAATGACTATCTATAGCTTGAAAATATATATTATTTCTACTGGAGCCACTTTTTTTCCTGATGACAACATGTCTAATCAATAAGTCTATAATGATATCTTTTTAGCCACTCTGCAAAAAAAAAAAGATCACATTATACATAAGCCATTAAACCTGGTTGTTAAGTACATGTAGGTCAAAATGTTATACTGCCTCCACCAGTTCTTTTTTCCTCCCACTTATCTTCACACATGAACTTGAAAAGCAAATACTTGTATATTTCTCTGTATACATTGATAGTTATTATGTTTGCCTCTTATTTGTTAGATGAGTCCAAAGAATTGGGCTGAGCCTCAGTTTCCCCAGTGGTGAATAGTGGGGGATGGATTTAGTGACTGCCAAGGACCCTTCCAACTCCAGCAATTCCGTGGGTTTGTCTTTGATTTTGTGTAATTTTTGCCAGAAGGATCTCCAGGAGCTGGTAACACTGGAAAAGTTTTTTTTGCTCTTTTTAATTTAACTTTTCTAGAGCACAATTTCTATCAAAAAATAGTAAGGCCTTATTGTCAGAGCTATGTCTTAAAGGTATTTCCAAGCTTGTTTCTTATTTCTCACTTGACAAGTGCTGTCATAGGGCTCCATCACTCCTAGGCTAACAGCTACCAATAAACAGAAAATTATTTCCAACCAGCTAACATGCTGTTTACTTTCCAGAAAAATTGCACTTTCCAATCTGACAGCTGATCAAGGGGTACCCCGCTGCTGTCAGCAGGGAGAAATGTTTAAACACAGAGATGGGAGTTTAAACATTTTCTCATTATCACAGCATAAGGGGAAAAAAACACAAATAAATAAATAAGTAAAAATGGCATCCAGACTCTCTAACCCCCCGCTGGGAGAGTAATGAAGCTGTATCACATGACCAGAAGGAGTGGGCTTTTATCTCTGGCCCCAGTACCGTTACTCAAGTGACACCTGTCACATGACCCAACTTCGGTCTTTTATCTGCCTTCCCCGTCACACTTTTGGGGAATTGTGTTTTCCAGAGATGTGTGGTCCGTTGTGGCCATTGTAGTGGGCTCTGTTAGTGCTATTAGCCTGGTCTTCTGCTTTTCCTGCCGCAAATCCCCTAGATCTTTCCTCATACATTGTTTAAACATAATGCATTACAAAACACCTACAAAACTAAAACAAAGGAAAAGAAGTCTCTGAGAAGACAAAAAAGTCAATGCAGTTATTACATTTCACACAGTTTACAGGAATTAAAATTTATCTGGAAAGAAAAATATCTGTATTTTAAAGCACCAATCTTCATTTGTGAATGTTAACTAGAGCAGGAGGTTAATATAACACAAATACACTTAGTGACAAAAGTGCCTGCAACCTTAACTAGCCAGGCTCACCACGGTGACTCATTGTCAGAAACAGAACCGGAACCAGGTATTCACCTTTCCCTCAACAACTTCGTTCCAAACCCTAAACTCCTTTACTCTTTAACTTGGTTTTTTCTCATCCCCTTGGACTTCTGCCTTACCTTACTAGCTAGAACCCAATGGCTTTGGCACCTTTACTTCCCTTGTGTTCTTTTTTTTCCACTTTACTGTGACCAGCACTACTATCACCATCACCACCACCACCACCACCATCCCCATCACCACCACCACCATCTCAACCACTACCACTACCACCACTATTACCTAATTTTTATGGTGCTTACTCTGTCAGGCAGTGTTTGAAATACCTTAAATATATTAACTCATTTAATCCTCATAAGTAATTCTATGAAATAGAGATCATCCCCATTTTACAAAGGAGGAAATGAAAGCACAGAAAATTGAAGTAACTTGCTCAAGTTCACACAGGTAGTTTAATGCAGAGCTAGATTTAAACAAAAGATGTCTGGCTCTTGATTCTGCATGCTCTTCAGTGGCTGAGCAACCTTCAGAACTTTTCTAAATCTTTACCCATGTACTTTTCTTTTTTCTTATCTCAGAGGATATATAGCTCTTGTCTTTTCTCAGGTAAACAAGGCCTTTAATCCCATTTCTTTCAATCTCTGAATCTTTATTGATTTATTCATTAATTATTTCACGAATATTTATTAAACACTGATGTGTGTCATGCACAATTCTAGATGCTTAGGATACATCAGCGAACAGAACCTAACAATGTTCTTGCTGCTGTGGGGCTTACTTTCTAGTGGGGGTGATAGAAAATAAACAATAAATGTAGAACTACAATGTCATGTATGGAAAAAAAAAACACACAGAACAGTTCAAGGTAGTAAAGGAGTGCTGAGGTGTGGTTGAAAACATGGTCGAGGAGTTCATTACTCAAAAGACATTTATTGAGGACCTACCATGTGCAAGAGACTGTTCAAGGTGCTTGAGATAATTCAGTGAATAAAACAAAGTTCCTTTCCTCATGGAGCTTACATTTTAGAAGGGGCAAGGGAAATAATAAACATTACAAATAAATAAACCATAAATTATACAGCATGAAATCCAGTGATAACATGTTTTAGGAAATTGAGCCGGGTAAGGGAAACTGGTGTGCAGGAGGCTTGGGTGTTAAATAGTGTGGCTGGGGGAGGCTTCCTTGACAGGCAGCAGAGGAGCAAAGGCTTGAAGCAGGCTGTGTGGATGTTTGGGAGAAAGGGTTACAGGCAGAGGGAAGAGCCAGGCAAAAGCCCAAGAAAGGAGCATGCCTGATGTATTTAGACTACCCATTGATTCTTCCAACTTACTGTATTTCCTTTTTCTTCAGCTCATAAAAATGCATAGATCTCTCCAGTGATCAAAACAAGAATCCTCTTAGCCCTTCCACATTGTAGCAGCACTCCATCTTTTCCATCCTTTAGTGACAGAGTTTCTGAAAGATATTCCCTGCTCTGCTTTCTTACAACTTTCTCTTTCATCAATTATATTTTGCTATGAGCACCATTCCACAGAAATTACTCCCTTATAGTCATCAATGACCAGTAGCCACCAAAATCCATGGCCTGCCTTAGTTTACACCTTTCTAACAATTCTCTCTGTAGGCCACTCCATCTTGGAATGTGCTTCTCTTAATTTCAGTCACAGAATGATTCTAGTTTTCTGCCCTACCCTTACCCCCCAACAAATTTCTAGCCACTCATGCTTTGAATCCTTTGCTGATTCCTCTTTCTTCCAGTCTGTGCTTCTTCTCTTTGTATTTGTTCTCTTGAGCAATCGTATCTTTGGGACTTCAAGGACATCACTATGTAGGTGATGCCCACATGTAACCAGTCCTTATTTCTTGGTCTCAATTGTGTGATGCACACTGCAAATTCATATGTCTAGAAATGAGCTCATCATCATCTTTCCCAAACTCATTGCCTGACTCTGAATGATCTAACAAGTCATGCAATCCCCCACACTGGATACCTTGCAGCCATGCCTCACCCCCAGCTGCTCCCCGCACCATGAGAACCCACAGCTGGTTAGTTGCTGTGGCAGATTCTATCGGTTGTGTGCCCAACCATCCGTCTCCACTTCTTCTGCAGTTAAAAAAAGACAAAAAACAAACAAACAAAATGATTATTCAGGAATGTGAACCACAGGAAAGGTGATCTTAGCTTCAGATCAGGAGTAAATCCTGACCTTTCTAAAGCAGTTATCTAATGTCCCTTGCTAGTGGTTTAGGAGTGGATATGTGACAGTCTAAACAGTAAGATGTGAAGAGAATGGTACTTGCTTTGAAAAAGAAGCACACAGGAAGAGATATCCTCTTCTTCAACTGGACACTGTTGTGCTTGCATGTGATGCCAGGAACTGTGGCAGCATCTTGTGACCATAATAGGAACCAGCCTGAGAATTAAGGCTAAAGGGTACCAAAGATGCAGTGAAGATGGAAAGAACCTGGGTTGTTGATGTTGACCCATCAAATTAATCAGTCCTGGAACCAGCTACTTCTGAACGTATGGGAAAATATCCTCATGGATTAAGCTCTTGAATTGGGGTTTTCAATTCCTTACAGCCAGAAACAGCCTGTCCCTTCTCTATTTTCCTCACAAAGGGCTATCTTCTCACCGCTTTGATTATCTGCCTAGCAAACTCTCACTTCAAGATAAGGCTTAACTATCATCTCCTGTGTGATAGGGCACACTGATATGTTGTCATTAGATCTTGTATTTATTTCCATCAAAATCTCCATTAGACTGTAAGAGCCCTGGAGGCACTGTTATTTTTTTTGTATTTCTAGAGCCTAGATGTTTGTTGAATGAATTAATGAATAGATGGGAAAATTTATTTTGTACTTGGGTTCAGTTTTTGGCTCCCACAAGATTTTCTTGTAATATCCAAGGATAGTTCTTACAATAGAAACAAAATTTTACAAGGATGATAATAAACTTGGATGAATTCATTACTGAGCACCTCAGATCTCATACCAGGTGCCCATTAGCCTACGTACTTAGGGAGAGAGAAGAGTCAGGAGTAGAGAATGTGAATAGGATCAGAGGATGGACTAAAATAAAACTATGGGAATTCATTTACGAAAGGTGTCAAGAGTAACAGAAAGGTGTTAATCCTGTGCATCAATGTAACCTTCAGAAAAAGACCTTGGGTTCTAAGAAACGTAACTGCTCAGAGTGATTAATATTCTTCCAGAGGGAACTTCCACCGGACGCTCCCAGAAATTCCATTTTTTTGATTATTATTTTTTTAATTTATTTTTATTTTAAATTAATTGGGGTGAAATTACATAGATTTCGGGTGTACAATTCTGTATTACATCATCTATAAATCCCATTGTGTGTTCACCACCCAGAATCAGTTCTCCTTCCATCACCATATATTTGACCCCCCTTACCCTTCTCTCCCTCCCCCCAAGGGATTTCATTTTAAAAAGGGAAAAACATTTCTAGAATAACTCCAAGGGGATGTTAGATGCACACTTAAAACATTAAGAAATGTTAGAAGATTATTTAAGAAATGTTAGAAGATAGTGTTATTATCAACTCATAAAAATGCTAGCATCCTGTGTCAACAGAATTTTCTGTAGATAGTTTCTATATGCCTCGTGCCTTTATGGTAGCCTTTAGCCACGTGTGGCTATTGAGCTCTTGAAATGTGGCTAGTGGGACTGAGGAATTGAATGTTTAACTTAATTAAATGTATATTTAAATAGTCACATGTAGCTAGTGATTACCATGTTGGACAGTGCAGGTGTATATTTTATGTGCCCTGTGCTAGTCAAGATAGACTAGGTTAGATTGCAGTAACAACCGCAAAATATTAGTGGCTTAAGACAATAAAACTTTATTTCTCTTTCTTACTACTCATCCATCATATGTCTTCTGGGACTCTGTTCTACATCTCCTCATTCTGGGACCATCTTGAATGCTGCTGGTAATTGTAACAAAGGAAAAAATAAAAAAAGATCTGGAGGGTCTTGCACCAGCAGTCAAATGAATGCTTGGTCAGAAGTAACACATATCACTTCCACTCACAATTCGCTGGCCAGCACGAACCATACAACTCTATCCACCCACCAGAGGGCCAAGAAATGCCACCCAATTATGGAGCCTGGGAGACAAATATTAGGTGAGTAGCACTAGTGACTGAATAAGTAAGCATCATTAAAATAATTAATATACCAAACTGAACAAAAATAATTTGTTTTTAAAAGTCAGGTGTATGTCTATATAAAGGAATCAACAAAAACATGGGAGGAAAAAACATATGCACAAACAGTAGGAATTCTCCTTTTACAAAATCAAGGAAGGATGATTAGAATGATGTTTTGGTGTTTTACATATAATTTTTATTAAGCTTTTCAATAAGCAAATCTATTAATTACAGGAGAAAGCATAAGCATAATTTATCTTCCATTATAATTAAAGATGATAATTTTATCAATTTCCACATTTTCAATAATCCTTTTTGAAAAATAAAACGAGTCTACCCCAGACTATAAGCCCAAGTATAGTCTGTCTACGTTCAAAAGTCATTGTTAGACATTCCTGGAATTAGATGGAACCTTAGAGGTCAGTTGTTCTAATCTCCAATATGGGGAATCCCTCCTACAGCTTTTCGTATCTTCCAGGTGCAGAGGAAGGCCATTACTGTTATGGGAACTCATTCCATTAGTGGACAGGTGAAATTGTTCTAGAACTCTTCCTGCTGTGTCAAAAGCAGTGTCTCTGAACTTTCAATATATTTGTCCTGGCTCCGTAGCCACCCAGCAGAGGGCCAGTCCCTTTGCTCTATGAGAACCCTCAACCATCTGAAAGGAATTTTTCTGACCCATAGGTTTTCTTTTGGGCTATTCCTCCTTGTGCCTTGCTTCTCATGCCCTCTACTCTCGTAGTAGCCGTTCTTGAACCATGCAGCACAGAGTTGGGGGTGGGGTACAAAAAGCACGGACTGTGCGGACAGAGTCTGAGCATCATTCTAGCTACAGTGGTACCTCGGTTTTCTTTTTTTTATATATATATATATATATATATATATATATATTTTTTTTTTTTTTTTTTTTTTTTTTTTTTTGTTGAGAGCCCACTGGCCCATGTGAGAATCGAACCGGCAGCCTTCGGAGTTAGAAGCATGGAGCTCTAACCACCTGCGCCACCGGGCCAGCCCGTACCTCGGTTTTCTAACATAATCTGTTCTGGAAGACCGTTTGAGTTCTGCAACGTTCAAAAACCGAGGCACGGTTTCCCTGTAGAAAGTAATGCAATTTCAGACCTTTAAAATCAACCCCTAAAACTGCAAATTTAGCATGAATTTTACTATCTAATGATACCATAGATCCATAAAATTTATGGTGTTCGTAAACGGAAATATTCATCAACAGAGACGTTTGAAAACCGAGGTACTACTGTACTTTAATTTGATTCTGTGTTCTTGTCTGTAAAGTGGGGAATAACTCCACCTACCTCTTAGTCTTGTTAAGAGGATTAAACAGAATTAGATCTGTAAACTAATAGATACACAATAAACAACTTCATTATGTTGTTTCTTTTAATGTGTGATAGATAGAGTTAAACTTAATAATTTTGATGGGATCTGATCAGTAGAGAGTAAACTACTTTCCCTTTCTGGGACATCATCCTATTCTTTCATTTGTGTCACCTAAAAGTATTAACATTATCTTTTGTGGGCATGCAGACATACCGTGTTTCCCCGAAAATAAGACCTAGCCGGATCATCAGCTCTAATGTATCTTTTGGAGGAAAAATTAATAAGACCTGGTCTTATATTATGTTAGATAAGACCCGGTCTTATAGTAAAATAAGACTGGTATTTTCGGGGAAACACGGTACTATTAATTTATATTGCACTTAAAAGTACCGATTTCTACTAGTATGTCACACATAGCCTTACTTGTTGACATTTTAAGCCTAAAGTGTAAGAAGTTAATCAGATGAAATTTGATAGGAATGAAGGTTATGTTGGCTTGTTGCTCATTAATTTTTTGTTTGGTTTATTTTGTTTTTAATATACTTTATTTTTTAGAGCAGGTTTAGGTTCACAGTAAAATTGAGAGCAAGTTACAGAGATTTCCCATATGCCCCCTGCCCCACACATGCACAGCCTCCATTATCAGCATCCCCTATGGGAGTGGGACATTCGTTACAATTGATGAACCTACATTGACACGTCATAATCATCAAAGTCAATACTTTACATAACGATCACTCTTGGTTTTGTACATTCTAGGAGACAAATGTATAATAACATGTATCCAGCATTATAGTATCATACAAAGTATTTTTACTGCCCTGAAAATCTTCGGTGTTCCATATATTCATCCCTTCTTCCCCATCCCTTGGCAACCACTGAACTTTTTGCTGTCTCCATAGTTTTGTCTTTTCCGGAATGTCAAATAGTGTAATCATATAGTAAGTAGCCTTTTCAGATTGGCTTCTTTCATTTAGTAATATACATTTAAGTTTCCCCCTTGTCTTTTCATGGCTTGATAGCTCATTTCATTTTAGTGCTGAATAATATTCAATTGTCTGTATATACCACAGTATATCCATTCGCATACTGAAGGACGTCTTGAATTATTTCCAGGTTTGGGCTATTTTGAATAAAGCTGCTATAAACATGTGTGCAGATTTTTCTGTGGATATAAATCTTCAGCTCCTTTGGGTAAATACCAAGGAGTGGGATTGCTGGATCATATGATAAGAATATGTTTAGTTTTGTAAGAAACCACCAAACTGTCTTCCAAAGTGGCTGTACAACTTTGCATTCTCACCAGAAATGAGAGAGTTCCTGCTGCTATACACCCAACCAGCATTTGGTGTTGTCAGTGTTCTGGAATTTGGTCATTCAGATAGGTGTATAATGGTACACATTAACTTTTAGCAAGTGCTCGGTTTTTTGAATCATGATGCAAAGCTAAATATCAGCTGCCTCAGAGTTGTATATGCTACAGATTTGATAGGTATGTGATTACTGGAAAGATCATAGACATTGGAGGCAGCCAGACCTGAGGTTTCTACCTTAACTCTGGTGTACTAGTATGGAGAGTTATTTAACTTCTTGAGGCCAGTTTCCTCTTTTGTAAAATGGAAGTCATAAATCAATAATAACAGTACTTACTTCGGTGAGTTGTATGAATAAATTGTGTACCCTCTCTGATTTTATTCAAGTGATTAATAAAAATATTTGACCAGAATGGGACCCAAGACTGAACCTTTCATCACACCACTATTCGCTTTTCTCTAGGTCGAATAACCACCCTTCTTTGAGTACAGATATCTGCCTCATCATCCAGCCTACACAGTTTCATCTTTCAGGTATATCTGGACAGGCTTTGTCAAATGCTTTACTAAAATCAAATACTCACTAAGGTATTTGTACACCTTTTCTCTTCTTCCATCTCAGATTTTGGGTGGATAGGTACCATTTTTTAAATTCTCTCTTAATTAGTTCCTCCTTGTTCTTCTAAAGAATATATAGAGGTCTCTGGTTTCTAGGTTACTATATTTCCTGAGTAGATGATCCCTAGATGAAGTAATTTGAGTTTCCCTGGCTTCTTCTAGAAGGAGTCATTGTAGAAAATGATACATGTGTTAGCCGAGACAAATCTCTCATTTTATTTGAGGGTTATGTGTGTGCGCACATGCATGTGTGTCTGATGGTGCGACAGGGCTTGAATTACACCTTTGGAACTCTTTGTTCCTATCTATCTATTCAGTATCTCTACCATCAAATCAGAGCTTAGATTCCTCATCACTTTTGCTATCACAGACAATTAGAATTCAGTAGAAGGAGATAGCCTGGAATTCTAACCAGTAGCTCAATCCAAACTCCTAAAATCTGGCTGGGGTGGGTGGTAATGTGTTTTGATAATACGATTAGTGAAGGAAGAAGCACCCCCTAGGAAATCATAACCAAAAGTCTTAAGCAAGTCCTTTTGTTGACAACTTTATCCAAGAAACCATCTTCTCTGGAGACTTTTCTAAACTTTAGACTAATCCTCTCCTTGCCACAGAAATCCTTTTGTTAGGAGAAACTGTAAGCGAACGCAGGGGTGACAGGCCTCTGTAAACACCAGTTCTGTCTCCAAATTCTTTCAATTGTCAGTCTCCCATCTGTGCTGCTGTACCCAGGGATCTATCAAGTGTTGAAATGAATGCAATTATTCAGAAGTCCTCTTCTCAGACTATTTCAACCTATGTCTAATTTTTGAGCCAATCACTATGAAATTCTAGGCAAATGACAACAGCAATAACCTTCGATTGCTTTTTTTTCAAGTATTATGTACCGTTGCCTTGGACAGCATATTTAAAATATTCCAGGTCACAGGTGATGGTATAAAACCTCTGGTCCAGTGTGGAGTTAAATTTGAAGCTTCTTAGTAGTTGAAGCAAATTAAAACTGAAATAGCAGTAATGTAGTCCTGGAAATAAATGAAGAATAATAAATAATAAATGAAATTGTAATAAGGAAAACCTATTATATATTACTGCAAAGTTATTTATGGAATTATATGTTGATAGAAAAGGTGATAGTAAATTATAATAGAAGCAGCATCTTACCTGTGGTAACAAGAACCAAATAAGCTTTACAAGTAATCACAATCTATCTTTGGATGTACAAACGACAGTTTACCTCACCACACCCCACTGTTCAAAACACACCAAGCTTTGAAATAATATGTGTAAAGTGCCAGCACAGGGTATGTACCCAGTAAATTTTAGTGCCCCTCTATTTCTCTACTGTAAACGTCAGTATACATTTTTACCACACCTGAAATTGACATTTTGAGGATCCTTTAAGAGGCACTGCTGCCAGTTACAAGTCCTAATATCCCAATTTACATTTTGAATCTTCTAAAAAGTGAATATTTTAACATAAATTCAATTTACTGGAAAAGATTTACAGGCCCCAAGTGTCTGTTGATTACCACTTTTAGTCTCTTTAACTCCAGCACTCCCAGATTTTCTGATCCCAAGCCATTTATTAAACAGTTTAATTGCTCTAGCTTTTCCCTTTTGTGGTTCATCTCCTACAGGTTTTATCTCCTTACATTAGTTCCAAGGGCCTAGGGACATCATGAGATTACTCCAATAGAGGCTAAATCTGCCTCCTCCCTTTTTCGATTGGTGGCACAGGCACCAAGTTTGACACACTGCATTTAACTGATTTTCTATTGTTACCAGTTTACATCTATAGGGAACAATTCTTTGTGAAACGTCACAATAGACAGAGAAGCAGGGTTATCTATCTTCTGGCTGCTTAATAAAACAAGAGTGACAACAATAGACAGGATAATTATGCTTACGGAGCACCACTATCTGAGACGATTTCCATCAATGTCTTCTATAATTTTATGAAGCACAAATCTTTTACTGGACAGAATGTAGCTGAAGTACAAACTATTGGGTTTAAAATGGCATAATTGCACAGTAAAATCTCTGCTATAGAAAAACTATTTTGCTGGTGAAATACCATATTATTGTATTGTCTATTATAATTCCCATGGTATATTGTCAAAATACAAACTCGCATCTTTCATAAAATGCTGAGGAACAGCTATAATTCTAAACAGCCCTAATCTTGCCAAATTTCTAAATACAATGATCTTAGAAGATCCAGAAGGTAGACATTCTTGATATGTACATGCCTTTAAATATCAACAGCGAAAGAGAGATTCAAGAGAAAATGGCAGAGTTGAATCCTGTTGTGTGAATGACATTGGGGGAGAGTACAGGGAGTATGCCAGTGGTTACTATTTAGGTCCCAAAAGTTCTGTTAGGAAGCACAGCCAAACTGTGGTTGCAAAAATGGGTGGCCAAATCATAGCCTAATGTTTGTGGCTTGGTTATAGCCAGATCACCTAAAGACCTAGCTGGTTGGCTCTATGCATGGGTCCCAACTTGATTCCTCTCTCTTGATTACTGTCCCCACTACCCACCATGGGAGGCCCCATATGGGAAGTGCTCTTGTAACATCTTGGGGTATCTGTATTATGGTAGCTTTTGGAGGTGTCCCACATGGCTACCTGTGCCTACCAGCAGAACTCCCTTTAGGGCATGGTAGCTTTGGGAAAATACTCCACAGCACCCCTTCCTCCTAAAGATTACCTTGGAAGGCTGGGCTTCCGTGAGCTGGTTGAGGAGAGCAGCTGTGTCTGTGACATTTGTGGATGGTTCCTGCCTGTCCATAAAGCCCTCATGGTTCCCAGAATTCACCCTGAATGAGAGGACTCCCTGTAACCAACTATGCAGAAGGCGTAGCCGAAGAAGCCTGTAGCAGTAATGACTTGATTCTCATACACCTCTAAAACCATCTCCTGGGCAGGACCAGACTCTGAACCAGGTCTTCTTTGGCAGCTGGGAGCAAGCCTGCTGGTAACTGGTACCACTATGGTGACCAAGCATCCTGGTTTACCTGGGATTATGTTAATTTTAGGACCGAACGTACTGCGTCCCAGAACACCGCTCAGTCTCAAGCAAATGGGAATGGCTGGTCACCTTGATCTCTGATTTTGTCCTATCAGCTGACAAAGATAACTATGTAGTTAAGGGATTACAATATGCCAGCTGTAATCCTTTATTCCATGTGAGTCAGCTGAAGGCCTCACAATGACCTGTAAGTTCTGTCTTAGAAGTCTTACCACTCCTTTGGGAGTGTGAGAGACAGGTAAGGCACATTATTATCCTCCTTTCACAGCCTGAAGAGGTTAGGCCACCTGTCTCTAGAGTGGGAATGAAGAGCCAGACAGAGAAAAGAGGTGCTCTGTATCCATGAACCATGTCCTCTCCACCTGGGAGCGATTGCTTTTCAGTTCTGTCCATACGGAGCCTCACTGTTGGGACCACTTACCTGGAAGGATTTTGGTGATGTCACCCTTTCTTTTCACCAGCATTTGCTAAACTGGGCTGGGTGGTGACCTTTCTGGTAGGAGGCCAAAAGGTCACACATTTCTGGTTTCAGCCTCACTCCTGAAACTGTAAACAAAGACTCTTCTGTAGGGAGAAAATGAGAAAAGCACAAACATATTATTTCCTGGGATCGTTCATGGTGTATTTTTAACGTCTTTGTAATATTTTCACCTGAAGAGATGTCAAAACGTGAGCCAGACTTACCCACCAATAACTTATACTGACTCATGGATAACCTACTGTATTCAATCTACTAATAGTTGTCAAGTGCCTCCTACTTAATCCAATTGGGTGTATATTTACCAAAAGAACACTTGGGTAAGGCATTATGCTAGGTGTTGAAGATGGTAAAAATAGGAATAGAACTGGGAGACCCACACACACACTGACAGACAAGGACCAAAGTGAGGTGCAAACAAAGAACCATGGCACCCCCTCTCCTAAGTCTGAGAAGCATCAGAAAAGCATGGACTCGGGCCCTTTGAGTCTTAAAGGATGACTACGTCAAGAGTCAAGGACTTCCAGGGAGGACATTCCTGGCTGAGGGATCAGCATGAGCAAAGGCATGGAGGGAGGAAAGTGTTTGAGAGAACTGCATGTAATCTTGCAGGGTTAGAGCAAAGCTAACTGGAAGATCAAGTTGGAAAAATGGGTTAGAACCAGGCAGTGAAGGGAAGTACTATCAAGCCAGGGAGTCTGAATATTATCCCTAGTGAGGATAGGCAATAAGCATCGTGCCCGGCTAGATGTGTTTTGGAAAGTTTCAAATCCTGTTACATTAGATACAATGGGCAATCTATTTAAATAGACTCTCAGGTGCAACTTTTACACACACACACACACACACACACAGACACACACACACACACACACAAAACGTTTGTCTTCTGATTCATGTATTTGGTTAGTTCAGAATGCTGGCTGTTTGCATTTTTATAAATGCCTGTGTTTGTTAAGTGTGTTATTCCTGGGTGTTCCCTATGCTAAAGTTATGGGCCAACTCCTCCAAAAGTTAACGTTTTAAGGGACTCATCTGTAAAATGGGGATAATAAAACTCTCTGGCAGATTGCTCTAAGTTTAAAGAAGATAATGTATGCAAAACATCTTGGTTTGTTACTGATACACAATATATTTTTAATAACTGGTAGCCGTTGTTACAAGCATCAGCAGAGATACCAACTGAGAAACATAGCAAGAGGCAAAGACGACATTTCAATCTGCATAAACCTGGGTTGCTCTAAATATTGCACAGTTTAACAGTTTAAAAAGAGAAGCTTTGGCGTGCTGAAGGTATAAAATGCCTTAATGATATTGTTTGCTGGAAGCTGCTCACATCCAAAGGGAAAAAAATAAACCTGCAATGCCAGCTCTGCCTCACTTGGCATAGACCTATGCTCTGGGTAACCTGTGGCCCTGACTCCTTTGGTTTGGAATTACATATTTGCTAGGCTGGAAATGGGAGACATCAAGTTTTGTTGCTATGCATAATACATTTTCAGAGGTATATTATAATACACAAGTTTGTATTCTACTTTTGTATTCTACATGTCAAAGCATAAACAAACTGCTAAAATAAACAGTTGCAGAAACTTCACAGATTACTCTCAAGTCAAGTACAAACCATCCTGGGAACGTCCCTCAGGGAGAAGTGTCCTCTTGCCTTGGGGACAGTGGCATGAAAATTTCCCTCAGGCTTCCTTGCCCCTCAAAAGCAGCAGCTCCTCAAAAAGCAAGGAGGGAAGGAGTGGAGGGGAGAGAGAGAAAGAAAGAGAGGGAAAAAGAGGAAGAGGAGAGAAAGGGAGAGATGGAAAAAATAAGGAGGAGAGAGTGAGAAAGAGAAAGAGGGAGAGAGGGAGGGAGAGAGGGAGTGAAGAAGAGGGCGAGATATCTGGCAGAACAGTGCTGGGAAAGCAACTAGTTAATCAAAGGGAATACAATTTGTCTATGAACTGCCCGACTCTCCTTCCCAATTTATAGGGAAAACAGAAAGAAAGGAAGAAAAAGAAAAGAAAGAAGGAAAAAACAAAACAGAAGGAAGGGAAAAAGGAGCAGAGTGACTCGCCTGCAACAATCACACAAATGCAAAATCTTCCTTGGCTGATTCCTCATTAGCTTACTGAATCTGACAGCATAATTATCGCAGCTGCTTCACGCTTGGAATAAATAAATACGAAAGTGGGTGTTTAAAATTTTTTTTGAGAAGGGAAATTCAGTCATTTAGACAGTCAGTAGGACAAGTTTATTTAAAACTTTTAGATTCTTATGTATTTAGATCATTTCGGAACAAGATAATGAGATAGTTGTCTTTCATTCTAATTGAGTTCCTAAGCTCCTGGCTGTTGGCTGTCACCCCTTTCAAATTTTGCTTTAACTTTCCTTCCTTTAGAAATCTGATCCTGGTGTCTCCATTTACTCTTCCTGGGCTGAGAACCTGGTGAGGGCTCGGTGCACTGGAGTGCAGAGAGTGACTTAATGGGATTGAGGAGCTAAATAACCTTTCACAGGAAACAAGATAATCAAATCTCTTTTACTTGCCTGTAATGGCTAAAAGAGAAAGCACAAGTTAAAAAGAAAGCTTGGAAATTAAACCATCATTTCAAAATGTCTTGTAATTTCACTTGTCACGTGGTTTTTACACTGCTCTTACGCATCATCAATCCATCAGCTGGAGTTGCTTAGTGCATTTAATTATTCAGAGTGCACACAGCCTCGTGACTACGTGGTAATTTTAGCTCATGTGTATGTATATAGGCTTCATATCTTCAAAGCCCAAAGGATCACACCGTACTTTAAATTGAAGTTGCTAACTAACAAGAAGTGCACTTAAAACTCTGACTAGGGGCACAGCATACTATATGCATTTCCGATTAAAGCAGATGATCTTTCCTTTTAAAATTAATTAGTGCCTATTTATCTTTTCCTCTCCCTCCCACCCCTCATTCTCCCAGGACCAAATTTATATGAACCCTTGTATTCAGTGAGTTAAAAGCTTTATAAAATAAACATTCTGTCAATCTGGGGTAAAGGAAATGAGTATTAACCCATTGTGCAGGTTGAGAAATTGAGGTTTATGAAGGCCAATAATGCATGTTACATTGGGAAAAAAAGAAAACCCAGGTCTTTTAACTCTCAGTCCAGAGCTTGGACTCCCTATTCCATTTGTCTGACCTCAAGGAAATAGAACATCAACATTAAAGAAAACTTTAAAAAAGGAAAAAAATTATTCACAATCCCCCTGAACTGGAAGAGCATTTTTCTATAATACTTTTCAGCTTTGTTAAAATGTATAATACATTTTCACAGGTACATTATAATATATAATTTTGTATCCTACTTTCTTTTAGTGCATGCCATAGCATAAACATTTCCATATTACTACACACTCTTGTGAATGATCATATTGACCATATGCTGAGTCAATAGGCCAACATGTGTCCAATGGGTTCCCTGCTGTGGAATATTTAGATTGCTTCTTTTATTTTTATTTTGTAAATTTAAAAAATTATAGGCAACACTACAAGGAACATTTTTAGCATCTAGGAGTTTTGTTTTCTTCTGTTCAATCGTTTCTTTGTATAATTTCCAGGAACCAAAGTACAGGATTGAAGGTTGTGACCGTTTTATGGCTCCTGATATGTATGCCAACTGACACCACCGTCATCAGAGAATCATTTTACCCACAATATCGTAAACACTGGGAGTCATGAGGCTAAGGGCAAAAAATAACTAATTTAACAATTATTTGTAGTTATTTAATCATTAGTAAGGCTGTCTATTTATTCCATGTGTTGATACACTCTTTTCTGTTTCCTTTGCAGAAATTGGTATGTTATGCCTTTGCCCAATTTTTCACTGAATTCCTGGTATATTTCTTATGAAATTGAATGGGTTATAGTGAAACAAAAAATAAACCACCATTGTTTAAGAAATTTTAAAACCCAAAGTTGACTGTGTATTAAAAACAAAGAACAAAAACTAAGACAAAAGGTCAGCGGTCTCCGTTATACATAAAATCAAGCCCTCTTAATTGTGAGATATTAAACATGTTACCTGGGGACATGTGGAATCTTTCCTGGGAAGGCTTTAAAATAAACACAGATAGAGCATGAGACAGTGGAAAGGTCATGGGACTGGGAATAAAAATCTTGGTTCCAATTCTCATTTTGCTACTAAGTTCCCATGTGATCTTTAGTGAGAAGCAATGAGTAGTGGGAAGAGAGTGCCTTGGGAGTCTGACCTAAAGTCAAATCTTGGCTCTCCCACTTACTGGCTTTATTACTTTGAGCAATTAATCTCTCTCAATCCAATTTTCTAATAAGTAATATGAGGATAATAACTCTACCCTACCAGTTGGTGTAAAGATTGAACAAGAATTTATGTAAAGCACATAGCCACCCAACAAATGACAACCACTATTAGGCCCCCCTGGGTGTCAGGGATTCGTCTACAGAATAAAGATATGGAATAGAGAGTCTAAGATCCTTTCCTACTGGAAGGTCTCACTCTTTCCTGAAGAGTTTATCTTTACTTGGAGGCTCTTTCATGACTAACAAATTTAACCAATTTAAGGACTTGGTGGGTCTGAGGGACTTGGTTTACCCAGACTTCTCATAGCAACACAACTCTGCAACACCCTGAGCCATGTCTCAACTCAATATGTTGTCTAATGTACTGGAATGGGTTGAGCACAACTTTGAGCATAGAAAGTGAAGAGGTGTGTTATGGAGGAAACTTCCATGCTTGTTAATGTATTGCTTCTTCAGTACTGACTAATGGAGGATTTAAAAGGTATAAAGAGTGGTCTGAGTTAGGTTACAAACTCCTAGAAGCAGAATAGAGTTGAGAGACCTAGCTCAGAATACCCCTTCCGTTTTCCCCATAATCCCCAACCCATGAAACCTGGCCTGCAGCATGACAAAATATTCTGGTTAAATTTTGAATAGACTAGACAATATAAGCAATAAACAGAATAGATTTGAAATGATTAGCCTACAAAGAGCTAAACTGAATTTCACTATTACATGTTTAAAATGTTTAGATTGTTGCAAGAAGGCATATAGTGATAGGAGCAAAAACAAGGATGAAATATGAGTCAGAACTGCACCACTATTATTAAAAAAAGACACCTTCAGAATAATGTTAGATGGTATTAGGAGGAGGATGACATTCCTCTCCCTGGACATTCTTCCTCCCCAACCATCCAGACTCCATCATTTTTCATGACCCACTCACAAAGCCATCCTGGATCCCCACAGCTGGAATTAATCTCACCTCCTGTGAACATCCAGAGCACTTCACCCTTGATCTGCAGCTGTTTATATAGTTTATATACTTGTCTCATTTCCTAAAGGATTGTAAGCTCTTTGAGGACAGGGTCCATGACTAATTCATTTTTTGTATCCCTTAATATCACATCTACTAGACCTTCTGGAAATCTCCGATGAATAAACTGGAATGTAATTCTTCTACTATATTAGAAACTTGAGTCTACGTTGGGTCCATAGACGCAGAGATAAACAAAATAATTGAAACAGGTTCAGAATAGGATCATGAAACAAAATGAATAAAGAGTGAGAAAAACAGAATCTATATTTGGGGTTGGGGAGGAAGGTCAAAGGAATTCAGCCTAGAGAAGTGAGCTTTGGAAAGTGCTATCATATGATCCTCAAACATATTAAAGAGATAACATTAAAAGAAGGCCTGAAGTTCTTTTTTTGGAGCAAAACAAAAAAATTACTCAGATTTTAATGAAGCAATGTGAATAAAGCTTGCTGAAGAACTATCAGAGTACAGATACTAGGGTGGTGTGTTGAAGGGTAGAGGTGAATGCTAGGCCTTCTACCATCCCTACAAGTATGAAAGTACAGGGTGACACAAAGGACTCTGGCAAACTGTTTTTACAAAATTACTTGTGAAACAATCGCAAGCTTTTAAAATTTTAGGGTTTTTTCCCCCCCAAGATGCTGAAAACTATTTTAAAGGAGAAGAGGGATTTAGTCCAGGAGGGAATGGAAGAGACTCAAGCCTGGGATTTGGAAAGCAGAATGGGACCAAGCCACAGAGAAACAGCCTTTGATGTCCTGATGATCAAGGACCAGGGCTGAAGGACCAGACTCTTAAATCACGTGGCATTTATTGCCCCAGATAAAATAATACTTTTGTAGATCAGTGTCTGTGGTTCAAAATGGCTGGGTTCCAAAATCAGTCTTAACTCTCCAAGGGTAACATTTGGAAGGCTCCCTGAAAGAACGAAGTGGAACCAGTTTTTAGAAGGGGCAGCTTAATGATTTTCTACTCCCCCTACCCCCAAATCATTAAACAGTGTTCCTTTCCCAGAGTCCAAGTTCATACTGAGGGCAAAGGGAATTAAACAAAGAAGCTGAAATTGCAGCTAAGATTAGGGAGTTGCCAAGGGCCTAATTTTAGGTCCTAGCTGACCCAGCTGACGTCCTGCACTGCTGGCTCAGCCATGAGGACCACAAGCGTGGCCATAATCCGGTGACTGAGTGAGAAGAGCGTCTCCCTAGACATCTGCGAAAGCAATTAGCTTGCTGTTGGGTGTGTTTTCAGAGAGACTACCAATAATTTTTCCTTCAACAAATGTTTCTTCAGGTGTTCAAGAGTCAATAAGGGAATATGTCAGTGCCTGGCAGAAGTTCCCACATACTTGCCATTCTAATATTCACGCTTCTCCAGTTCAGAGTGCTCTCTACAAGGGAACTAATCCTGGAATTCCTGGATTTTCATGACAAGTAAGCCCTGAATTTCCCCTGCCAATAAGCTCAATGCCATAACCTGGAGAAAGTGCTGCTCGGGACATCTCAGGCTTTGCAAAAATAAACATGGATGGATGGGAGCAATTCTTGCATTTTGCAGGGAATGTCACTGTCACTCTTCTCTGGGATTTAGGCTGTCCTTCTACTCTTCACATATTTCTCAGCCACAGGTTTCATGCTTCAAGTGTCTTCTTCAGAGGGCAGACAATAAGAGCTGGCATCTCCCAGATCAAAGGGGAAACAGAATATATTTTAAAGTGACAACTTTGTTATCCTGCAACCAGAATAAAAGCAGAATAATAAAATAATATAAGTATAAGCCTCTAAACGATTCCATACTGAAATGTCACCAGAGGGCAAAATTTCTTGCATAATTATGGCAGGAAAACTCTCTTTACAAACTGTCCACAAGAGCATCTCTTATTTTTGCACAATTCTTACGCCTGGGGCAGCCCACCAGGGACGAGGATATAGATTCTGTGTCCCTGCAGGTTGGAAACTGTGATAACTGATTGGTACTCCCTGTATGCAAAGAAGAGCCTTAATAAAGGCTCATTGCTACGGGCAATGAAAAAGGAGGCTGGCACGGCCAGGCCAAGGGCACGCATCCCTTAGCTGATGTGCCCTCGGTGAGGGCCACTGTTGTCAAGGAGCATAAACTGACCCAAGCCGCTTCTTTCTCTTCCTCTATTTTTCTTCCCAATTTTCCTGATAGATTTGCTTTCCCTGTCTACTTGTCCCAAGTCCTATCTGTCGGTCTGTCTCTAAACCTATTTCTGCACCCCCTCCCACATGCACACATACATACATACCGCCCCCCCACCTTCCCCTGTCTCTTGGCGCTGGCCCTTTCATCTTCTCCCTCGGGGATTTGAGATGTCGCTGCAGGAAGTGCTTGTCGGTGGAGGCAGCAGCGGCAGAGCCCTGTGGCTTTGACAAACCTCATTTAATTGGGAGGAAGCCAGGAGAATTTGAAAGAACTGAAACATCCACGAAACTCCTTTTATCAGGCATAATTTAAACTCTGCATGGAAAAACCCCTATATGTATAAAGAAAAGTCAACTTCCCTCCTGCTGCGAGCACTCTTCGTCTCCCCCCAGTGCAGGCAGGCTCCTGCAAGATTCCAGCTTTTCATTTTTCTAAAAGTGTCAAAGTAGATTTGGGCTCTGTGGCTGGGTGAACAGAGAAGGAATACAGATCGGCCTCTCTCTTTCACCCACATGTGCGTGCAAACACACACACACACACACACACACACACACACACACACACACACGTGGCGGAGCCCCTTTCTTGGTGGCTTTGCTTCAGATGGCCAGGAAAAATCAAAACCCAAGTTTCTACCAACACATCACTTTGGACAGTGATTGTTTCTTCCTAATTACCGTTCATCAGGCAAAACCTGGTGCCCAGAAAACTTTGAAGATCCCCAGCGATTCTCAGTATGTAGAATGATAGATCCTGGAGGAGGGCAGATGGGAGAAGTTTGTTTAAGTGGAGAGAGGGAAGTGAGAGTGTGTGTGTGTGCGTGTGTGTGTGTGTGTGTGTGTGTGTGTGTGTACACCTGAGCATGTATGCTTGCCTGAAGTAGTAGTTAGAAGTCCCACGCTCCTGAGAAGAAAGCTAAGAAGGGGAGATCTAGGGGCTTAGACTGGGAAGAGGATATGGGATGGGAGTGGGGAAGAGGCTGAGGACGAAGTGCGTGTGTGGAGGCGTGAGGCACCAGGAAGGGAGTAAGAACTATAGGATGCCTGGAATGTTTTGTATTCCACCCATATGCCAAACCATGTCCCTCCACTCCTACCAAATTCCACTCCAGATTCACCTCCAGTCTAATCCACTCACTTGAGTTATTCTAGTTCCTCCAAAGAATTGCCTTTAGCACACACATATTCTCTGAACATCTGCAACTGATTATGCACAGACTTCAGCTGTTTAGATATAATTTGTGCTACTATGTGTATGAGGGTGCCCTGTTTCCTCTTCCTCACCCTCTTTTCCTCCCACGCCATAGGATCCTTGGGGTCAAGGGCAAGCCTCTTTTTTCCCTTAATTTTTATGGCACTTAATATGTTCCTGACACTTAATGGCAACTTCATAAATACTGATGACTGACTCTTCTCACAGGGTTAAGAAAGACACAGTAAGCCCAGTAGTATGATTATGGTTAGTTTCAAAGATCCTAAATGACTCCCTTTAATAATAAAATACCTCAATAAGTCCCACACTAAAAGCTTTGAATTGCTGCAGGACAATGTCCTAGATATAGAGGGGATGCCTTTGGAAACCACGGAGACTTTGGCCAGACCGGCTGTCGAAGACTCTTGGACAGTAGCTCCCCGCCCCATCCCAGTACCTTCTTCCAGGTAGGAGCCCATAGACCTTCCTTCTTAGTTTTCGTCTCTCCCACTGAGGACTTCTAAAAACTATTTTCAGTTGAATAGTCCCTCCCAGAGAGCCCAGGCCACGCTTGCCCTGCCCACATCCTCCACATAGCCCTTCCTGGCCACATTCTGGGAAACAGGGCACTCCAGCCACAGGATACCTCCGCAGATTTCAGATTTGGGAGATGACTTCAGGCCCAGGCAGTAAAGCTGATTTCAGGGTAACTTGTGTTTCCCGTGGGCGCCTGGCCAGGGAGGACGCTCCCCTCCCCACAGCGTCCTGCCCTGGTCCTTCCCTTGGCAGCATCAGGTTACCAATGGAGACAGGCCCAGCTCTCCTCTCTGACATATCCATGTCACCTATCATCTTACTCTCTCATGGAAGGAGAGACGGGGGTTGTTAGAAACTTTGGTTGTGCTTCTCCTGGCATATGCCAGTGAAAGCAAACAACTCAGAGGCAACTTTCATCTCATCCAATTTCTAAGTGTGAGTGTGTATATGGGAAATGTTTGCATTATTACAAGGAGGTCTGTGTCACCTCAATCTACCAGTGCTCTTGAGTTTTAGAGCATCTCATGCGACACTCAAGTAAGATTGGGTCCCATCTTGCTTCTCCCAGGCAAATTGATCTCTAAGCTCACTTCTGATTGCAAATTCTATGATTCTCTAGTACTCAGAGGAAACACTTAGACACCAAGACTGACATGTGTACACATACGCACACACTCCCTCACTCACCATCAGGAAGCTGGTGTAGCTGAGACGGCAGGGTGCTGAAATAATCATGAACCAGTGCTTCCTGGGCGGAGACACGATCTCTAGGAAAACCCTTCAGCATTTGTGAGGCCAGGTCTTCAGCTTCAGGAACTCTGCCCAACCTAGAAAAGTGGGAGAGAAAAAGAGAGTTTTTCCAGAGTCCTCCCTTCTGAAAAATAAAAGGGGAAAGAAGATGGCTAGAAGAGTGTTTCAAATATAATTTTCCTGGGATTAGTAACGTTGATGGCAAATGGAAAAATAACCTCCATACTGAAACTCTTATGTGTCCTGTTACGAAAATGAAGGGGGAAAATCTCAGTATTCTATCATTCAGCTCCCCCAAAGCCTCCACAGTGTCTCTGGCACCTTGCATACATAAAGGATGCAGAATTATAATTATAGAAGCAGAACTATATAATTAGGGAATCTCCTTTGAGGGACACAGCAGCTCCCACCGAGCAGAAAAGACCGAATGGAAATACGCTCCAAGTGTTGCAAGCATAGAATCCTAGAAGGGGAAGAGGAAGAAAGGTGATTCTGGAGGGTGAAGCTTGAGGGGAAAATGTTTCTGAAGCTCAGTTCCCAGCGCTATTAGCTAAGGTGCTCTCTTGGTTCCCCCTGAGATGGAGCATAGGAAGAGGGGTACTTAAGTATCCAAATTACAATAAGGATAAGTCCTCAAGTTGATCTTATGCTGAATTATAGATTTGGAGATGAGTGAATCCATTAATTGATCAACTATTATGTGCTAGTAGGTGGTTGGCTCTGGGAGATACAGGCAAGACCCTGTCCTCTGGCAGGTTAGTCTAGTAGAGGAGTCAGATACTAGTTAAATTATCCTACAAATGCACAAGTACAACTGTGAAAAAAAGGCCCAGATACCTGACTTAGAGTGGAAGGAGCTGGTGAGGGAAGGCTTCACTGAGGAAGTGGCATTTGAGCTGAGAGCTGAGGAACTGGGGCAGGGGAGGGTAGGTGATGTAGGCAGAGATCTGCGGTTCATACAGGCTAGAGAGCAGGGGGTGGGGGAGAGGAGAAGAATGAGTTTAAAGAAGGGAAGAAAGGCCAGTTGGCTGGCCTGGGACAAAGGGGGAGAGGGGCAGGATATGAAGCTAGGGAGGGTGCCAGAGGCTGATCCTGCAGGCCTTGTGGGTCTTCATGGTTCTTTTTTACTTATAATGTTTGAAAGTCTTTGCTAATCTAGTGCCAATCACTTAAGTACACCCATCTCAAGAGCCCACAGACAGGTTTACAAATGGAAAGCCTCAAGACGGAAAACTGCAGTTCCCAGGAGGCAATTAACTGCAGGACTGATGTCTGTTATTCAGAATTAAGTTGCATGGCCATGCAAATCCCCAACTGAGCAAAAATAGACGGGCTTATTTAATGTCAAATATACATACCAACCTGAAACGACAAAGCACTGATACCCTTTCCCTACCCAGGTGCCATGAGGCAGTGATACTGGAAATCCTGGCCCAGAGGACTTTGCCTAATTTGACTAATTTTTGCATACGATTTACATAAGAAACTTTCAGGTATCTGATTCCCATGACATAAAACTGTTTCTACAAACAGGTAACTTTACCCTCAAACTTTGGAGTAATTTAATTGCTTTACAGACTCAAGATAAAGAGACATTTGCAAATCCCCAGTCCTTGCAAATTTCCAGGCCAGTTAGGAGAGCAGGGAGTCTGGCGTGAGGTCTGCTCAGTAGCTAGTGGCCTGAAGAAGGGCTGGTGCGGAAAATGTCCCCAACCTGGTGTTCTTCCCAGGCACAGGTTTACAGGGTCAATTAAATGGGGGGTTGGAAAAGGGAAGCAGGTACCAATCACTAGGAGCTGGTATCAGTCTGGAAGGAGATTCAGGGAAAATCTTGTGAGAAAAATATAGTTGGTCCACCGTTGCTATGAGGTGGTGGGTGGGATATGTGCCTAGTTTGGGGCCTGAACCCACTCTATGAATTTCCAAGGGATAGGTGGGTAGAAAGGTGGTTATGTTGAGGGGAGGAGCAATGCATCTGTCAGTGTCCACCTCCATACTCCTACCCCAATCAGCAGTTTGTTCTTCCCACACACTGACCCTTACAAGTGAATTGTTACAGACTTGCTCTGTAGAAGGGGTTAAGGAGTTGCAATCTGATTGGATAAGGAAGGCTAGGGGACCTATTGTGAACTCATGTTAGCATGGCATGCATACTGTTTTTATTTAGACCAAATGTTTCTGTCGGTGGCTGGGAAAGCCAGGAGAGGCTGATGGAACTTAGTGGGGAATTAGAGACACATACAGGAAGAACAGGCCACTTTTACTAGATAAATGAAAGAAAGTGGGTAATGAACAGTGATAGGAGGACTTCTTTTTTAGGACTTTCCTCTTCAACTAATCAACCTTTCCTCCCACCCTGCACACAAGGTTGCATCAAGGCTTTTAGTGGTGTTGAGATTTGTTCCAGTCCCATGGCCTCCAAACTATGACTGCCACCAGCCACTTTTCTTGCATCTCAGCTGGCAGAGACAGTGACCAGGGCAAAGTATGTTAGTGAAGACTTTTCCTCCCATAAGCCATATTCATGTTGGTCTTCTCTGTGTGAGTCATATCTGTGGCCTCCTGAATAGAAGCCTTTACTAGCAGCAAATTCATACTGAGATCACCTGGCCTGGATAAACATGGTAATACTCAGTTGCTGTTGGCACATTGCATTCTTATATGGGAACGGAGGGAGAACCCCAGAAATACAAATGCCATTTCTTTGGGCACATGTGTTAATTTTCTTCCCTGTTTATATCATTTTGCTTCTTTCCGCTATTTATAGTCTTGCTAACTACTCACTGCCTTTATTTTCACATATTTCTACAATTTGCCACGTCCTCCAACACCTACTGGAATAATTCTTCACTGGTTACAACCTCTACTTTAAATATGAAAGTTGGCATGACAAGTGAACATCACAAATGTTAATTGGCCTACCAGCACCTTCCCATATAGGCTAAATGTTAATAAATGTTATTTGTTAGACTTGTGATGTTAACTACCAAATAAGCCAAGAGTATCTTGCACAATTAGGAGAACCCACCCATCCAATTAATGAGAGTCTTAATAAAGACAAAGACTCCTTAATAAAGACAAAGACTCCTTAATAAAGACAAAGACTCCTCAGATGAACCTCTCCTTCCAGTAACATTTCAAGAAGTGAGAAGCTTCGAGGCCAACATACTTATTGTAGATCAATTAGAAAATGCAGAGAAAGAAACTTAAAACTATTCCATAACTCTGAGATAACCCCTTTCGCTCAAAGATAATCACCATTGCTTTGGTGTTCATGTTTTTCTTCTTTAGTCCTTTAGTTTTATATGGATATATTTTTTGTTTTGCTGGGAAAATGGGCTCATACTCTACATGCTGTTATAACATGCTGTTATAACTCACTTTTTCCACTTGACTACCTTGGTCATCTTCCCAGGACTTGGAACAGCCTTCCAGGACATAATCGTAATGGCTGCGTAGCATTCCATTATATAGACATACCACAATCCACATAGCCAGACACTTTCTGAAGTTGTGTCCTTTTCTCATTAGGGCGTGAGGGGGTACTATTAAAGTCATCCTGTGACAAATATCCTCAAAGAGAAATCTTTGAGTACTTGAGCAATGATTTTCTTAGTATAAATTCTGAGACTTGAAATCCCCGGGTCAAAGGACATACATGTTCAAGTTTTTGATTACAAACATCAGCTAGTTGTACCAATTTCCATGTCCACCAGCAGCCCGGGAGAGCTCCTGTCTCTGTGTGCATGGAAAACAAATTCATTCCAGCCGATATAGATTGACACAGGTCCCACTGCTTAGAAAAGTTGTAGAAAGGATGAAAATTATAAATTGATCCTAAAAGATGTGCTGGGTGCAAGGACATCCACATTTAGTTTTAGAAGTCCAGAATAGAAACACAAACAATAAGAAAAAATAAAAGCAGGCTTTGTGGTTGTGTAAAGTCCCATTAACTAGCCTATCCCTCAACCCATCTAAAATCTGGTGGTCCTCGAGGACCTGAGATAACAGCACAGCCTGGCACTAAATACAGAAATCTCCCACGGCCATTGCTGCCATCAGCCTTGATAGTGGAAGGGCTTTATCTGTTGGCAGCACCAGGCTGGTCGCTGTGAGTTCAATTGGGTTCTTTGCTGCAGTTTTTCCCCTCGATCCACAGAAAGAGAAAAAGGCAGGGACACAGTGGGCCCTACTTTTTTTTTTTCAATTTTTCAATTTGTTTTTATTTTGAAGTAATTTTAGGTTTATGGAAGAGTGGCAGGTGTAATACAGACAGTGACCTTAGGTTTTACCAGCTTCCCCTAATGTTAACATTTTACATAACTGCAGTGAAATTATCAAAACTAAGCAGTTAATATTGGCACAATACCTTTTTCCTAAGCTGCTAAGACTTTACTAAGTCTTTTTAGTAAGACTTTATGCAAATATCATTGGTTTTTTTCAATAATGACCTTTTTGTTGTTGTTCCATGTGAGTAGGTACTTTTTAATGCTGTCAGTTTAGCATACCCCCAATAAGAAATGTATCCAAGACTACGAAGAAACAACTGGAAAGACGCTATAATTTTCCAATCAGTCTAACAAGTGAGTGTGCACTTACTAGGCCCAAGTTAATCAGGTCACCATTAAACCCCAGGCAAGTCCTTGGGGAGGCATTTACAATCCCTGCACAGATACAATACACCTCTGCAGAAATTTTATAGAAAAGCCAGTGACACCTCTGCTGCTCTTTACTCGTCACATTTGCAACCTGACTCAACTAACAAAGCCACAGAGACCTGTCTACTACTTGAATCCTGACTCTATCACTTACTTAGCTTGATGAACTTGGCCAAGTTACTCAACTTCTTTGAGCCTATGTCCTTCTTTTTGAAATGGGAATGAGATTTGGGAGGAATAAATGAAATACTATATGCAGCACCTTGCTAGGCACATACCAGGCATCCCACCGACCATTAGTACTTTTTCAACAACAAAGCCCTTCCCAGAGCCAAGAAATTTCTCACGTGATAATCTAGGCCACTGCTGTCCAATAGAACTTTCCATGGTGATGGAAATGTTTTATGTCTGCCCCGTCTCATAGTGTACCCAAAGTTCACCTGTGGCTACCGAGCCCTTGAAATTGGACTAGTGCAAGTGAGCAACTGAATTTTAAATTTAATCTTAATTACTTTAAACTGAAATAGCCACATGTGGCTAGTGGCTATTGTGTTAGACATTATACCTTGCCCTGAGCAAAGAGAAGCCAGGAGTCTAAGCTAAGACAAAGGTATTGCTGGGAGCCAGGCGATGGGCAGAGGTAGTGGGTGTTACGTGTGGTCAGAAAAGCCAGAAAGATATTTGGCTAATTCAAGTCCTGCTCAGCCCTAGAAGGAAGGGTTGGTGGGATGATAGCAGGAGGTTGGTGGCACTTTCTTCAACCATGTGACAGTGCCAACAGCGGCAGCACAGGGTATTAAGGTGGTATGCAGGTTTGGAATTACCACTTATTTTAGAAGCCAGTAGTGACATGAAAGAAAGCCAGAGGGAAGCTCTAAAATCCAAATATCTCTATCTAGAGGTTAGGGGTCCTAACGATGCTGGCAAGAGAACGTTTGCACATTGTGAATGAAATGCTCAACGGCAGTTCCCTGGAGCCTGTCTCCAAAATGACAGGGAGTTTTAGGTACTACAGTCCATCTGAAAATAAGTGTGGAGTGTATGCACATACCTCTTACTGGCGAGGTAAGTCCCTCCCAGTAAGAGACTTTGGTAATCCATACATAGGTCTATGTTCTGACCTATTTTACTCTTTATGCTCTGATAGTCACTCTACAAGGAGGCTTTTTGAAGCGCGTGAACAATAAGTCTGGAGAAATCAAACAAAATTTGGTTGGGTTAAACTCGACCACATTTTCAGGGAAGAACAACATTCAAATGTTCAGTTAGGATCTCTTCCCTTCTCCCCACCTGCGAGAGTGCGATTTTCTTTGACATTTGAGCTCGTTTCTCCTGTCTCTGATGTTTTCCTCACTGCCCTTTTTGCCTCTTCACTGAAGCAAAAAGAACAGAGCCTCGGCTAATTACTCTCAGATCAAATAATACTGGTTATTGTAATTGGTCATTGTCCGAAAACACTGAGTTCTTCTTAGCCCTGAGGTTGCCTGGCAGGGCTTAGTTAGCTAACTATTCCGGGAATGTCTCTATTATCTGTTTTACTTTGCAAAAGAAACTAGGGATTTGTTGAAAGCTGGTAATAAAAGTCTGCCCTGGTCTGAGCTGAGACTGCGTAGAGAGGGCCTGGGAAAGCATGACCTCCATGAATCAAGTTGCCCCCCACCCCCCAATAGCCACTCAATGATGTTATTTGGTTTCTCTGTGTTGGAGAATAATAAACCCACTAGGTTTTCTTGCAGGTCAACACTCCCTCGTTCTCAGGGCCTCGGGCATGGTTGAGGGGCACAAAACAATTTTAATGACCAAACTCTCTGAAAGTAAAATGATTCATAGAGAAAAACTAACAGACTCACAGGTGGCTGGCTCTCCTAGAGGCATCTTCCTGGGGCTTAGGTCCCCAGATTGCAGTGTTCAGTGGACTGAGGTCCAGGGAAATGTCCCTTCAACCCTGCTGAAAGATAAATTTTCCAAAGTGGTGCTTACCTGTTCCAGACATTCTGAAGGCTCTGAGGCTTAGGCAGTGGGAACCATTCTGAAAGACACACACAGACAAGTGAAAAAACAAAACAACCCTAAAATCCTGCTTCCAAAAATATTAAAATTCTAAGCGTTCTTCTTGGCTTTTGGCATAAGAGAGAATTCAGCTATCAGGTAGACAAACTAAATGATGTTTAAGGCCTCTTCTCACTATGTACTTCTATGATTCTGTGTAGGGTCACTATTATGAGTTGAATTGTGTCCCCTCCAAAATTCGTAAATTGAAGTCCTAACCCCGAGTACCTCAAAATTTGACCTTATATGGAAGTAGATTCAGTGCAGATATCATTATTTAAAATGAGGTCCCTAGGGTGGGCTCTAATCTAATTATGGCTGGTATCCTCATAAAAAGGGAAAATTTGGACACAGAGGCAGACATGTACAAGGGAAGATGATGTGAAGAGACACAAGGAGGAGTCGGCCATCCATAAGCCCAGGGGAGAGGCCTGGAGCAGATCCTTCCTTCAGAGCCCTCAGACGGAACCAATCCTGCCAGTACCTCAGTTTCAGGCCTTCTCTCCAGAACTGTGAAATAATAATACATTTCTGCGTTTTAACTCATCCAGTTTGTGGTACTTTGTTACCATAGCCTTAGCAAACTAATGCAGTCACAATATTCAGTAAAGTCAATAAACATTTATTTAGCATTTACTGTGTGCAGAGCACGTACCAAGTTCTGGGGAGCACACAAAAGAAATCTCCCCACCCTCTTTGAGCTTACAATTCATTTGAGAGAACAAAGTCATGTGATGGATGATGGGGCAAAGTCTCAAAAGTGGTTAAAAAGTAACAGGGCTAATTTTATGTCACTAGCAGTAAAAATGGAAGTGAATCCTGGCTTGAATGATCCAAAATGGATAATAATAAAATTTGTAATTTTCTTTGGAGCACTCATTATAATATTTACATGTGCATACATAGATTTCAGTTATTCTAGGTGTTGATACTATTCAGCCCGAGATAAAACCATGAAAGGGGACAATTGATCATTCAGTCAGGAAATACTAATTGAATGCTTACGCTATGTAAAGTCCATAAGAGGAGCTACAGGGGACATATGCAGATGCTCTTTATCAAATCCCTCTACTTCCTACTCCAATGAGAAAAAAGGATGTCGACTCTCAGTTAAAACGATGTTTCTGCTTTATACTTTTCTTGGGCCTGAAATGTAATTGTTTTCGTTTTAAAAGAACTCTTCTTCCAGCTCCTACAGGAATGGAAATACATGAAGACTGTTTACCCAACAAAAAAATTTTTATCATAGTTGGGCAAAAAAATAATTCGGATAATACTGACAAATTCATGTTTATATGTGCACATAAAAGGCCTGGAAGACTACTCACAGGCTAGTGATAGTGTCTATAGGGGCTTTACCTTTTGTATTTCTATGTTTATTTTCTTAAATTTATTTTTTAATAAAAATGACATTATTTTGTAACTTCGAAAGCGAGTTCAATTAAAAATGGAATTTATAGTGCTAAAAGTTGTAGAATAAAAGGAGTGGTCAAAGAAAGTGATTTAAGCTGAGTTTTCAAGGTCAGAAGCAACCAAATTGTTGCTTCACGTTTTATAGTCCCAGGTGGGCACTAAGGAATGTATGTACAGGTTATTTACTCTCTGTTCAGATGATCGTGCCCAAATTCAAATAACCAGTAAAAAAGATAAGACTATCTGGTGTCTGTTTAGAATGTGTATTTCCAAACCACTTCTGCTGCCTATTTAGAGTTTTACCCTGGCCAAACAAAATTAAAATACTTCTTCATTCAGTCATATCCCAATTTCCATCAACACAGTGAAATCCATTTCAATCCCCTCCTATGTTCTGTTTTTCCCTACTTAGAGCCCTATGCGCTGTGTTCTTTTGGCCTTTAATATTTCAACACTGTTTCTAACTTTAGTGTTTCTTGTGGAACATGGGTCTGGAAGAAACTGAATTAGGGTTGGAACACCAAACCTAGGATTTGAAACTGCTGCTCAGTTGAAACTGCTGCTCTCAGTTTCACTGAGACCTTAAGCAAGATACTTTAACCATGGCCAGCCTACACCCTTGACTTAAGTTGGAGGTCGCATTCTCCTCACAAGGATGAAGTGATTCACTGAATTCATTGATTCATTGAATTAATGAATGTAAAGTGCCTTACTGGGAGCATTGAAAAAATAAATCCTACGTTTCTCCTTCTTCCTCTTCCTTTGAAAAGTGATGGGCAATGTAAACCATGTGTGATTAGGACCCTGAAAAAAAAGTTTTGAACCCACACCATGCCACGTAATGCTGTGTAACCTGAGTGTGTTGCTTAACCTCACTGGACCTCAGTTTTCCCACCTGCAGAAGACAGATAATTATAGTTCCCAATGCATAGGACTGTTGTGAGAATTCGGATAGTGAGTGTAATTAATTATTTCTTCATGCTTTGCCTCTTTTCTTTCTGTCTCTTTCTCTTGTCTGAGGAACCATCGTTTCTCTTTCCTCTCAGGTATTTCTGCCTTATTCTCCTTGGAAACCTTTTATAACTTGCTGTTGCAGTCTACTGAAATTCTAACGTGCTCCAAGCTTGAGTTCTTATAAGCCTGGCTTGATTTCTTTTGAGTCCTCACTGTAAGCCAGAGGCATGCTCCTTAGCTGTGTGGTGTAGAGTAACATAAACACAACCCAGGGCTCAAATCTCCTACCTGCCCTTTATGAGCTCTGTGATTTGTGGTAAATTATTTAACCTCTCTGGAAGTTTCCAAATCTGTAAAATGGAAAATATTTTCCAGTTGCTTTGGGAGGGTTAGATAAGATTAAGCACTTGGCATTAATAAATGTTAGTCGTATACCTTATTTTTTATTTCTTGTTTTTAATCGTTCATTTTGGAGAAGTAGCATGGTCCTGCACAGTGGTTCTCAAGCCAAGCTACATATTAGCATCTGACGCCTGGGACAGTTTTGAAATGAAAGGAAGCCCTGGCTCTACCCCCCAGAGAGTCTGAGTCACCAAGCCTGGGGAGGGCCCAGCATCAGTGCATTGTTGCCTTGTTATTATTGTCTTTAATGGTCTCCAGGTGCTAAGTGAGGCAGAGCACACTAGTCTAGCAAGGAGGGCAGGGTGGACCACTCACCAGCGACTCCCACACACTTCTTTAAGGCTCATTTCCTCAAGTGAGTTTGTTATGAGAATTCAATTTACATATACATTTTTTTTCCTTATCGTGATTTTTTATATATATATAAATATATATAAAATATATATATTTTTTCCTTATCATGATTTTTAAATATATTATATATATATATATATATATATATATATATATATATATATATATACACACACACAGAATATAGTGTCTGGTGCATATGTTTTTCAAGGATGTGGAAGAGGAAGCATGATAAGGAAAACAATCAGTTCTCATAAAGTCTACCGGTAAAGAATGACCTGCAAGAGTTGCTCCGGAGGCAATGCAACAACATTGAACTTGAGGTTCCATGTCTTGCACCCCCTGTGCCTGACTCTCTTCCCACATCTATGTTGTAGCTGCATTAGTTGAGATAGAGGGATTGATGTGTCCAGGGTCAGTCAGGTTGATGTGAGGAAGCCCAGCCAAAGCCCACTGTCTGTTTGTGACCTGCCCTCCTGCTCTTATGCAGATAACCTGATGTTGAATGACCTTGCCTCTCTCTCATTGATTTTTTCCCCAGTAGTTAAGCTGCAAGCGATCAATGAGAGAATGATCCACAAACAGATAGGCATGGTACACAGCACCATTTCAAGAGTGGTTTGTTTCTCTGGCTTCCGTAGTGTCTAAAAATAATAAATCTGTAGGTAGCTTATTTCCCTGCTCCTTCCAAAGATGGTAGTAAATCAGATTTTTCTCCATCTTCTGCAGTTCTCTTTAAAAGAGTTCTCATTGGAGTTCAATTGGAATTCGATGTAGGAAAAGGAAAGAAGCTGCAAAAGGATATTTAAAAGGCTGAACATTTTAATTTCTCAACTAAATGGCATAATATTAAAATGACGGCAGGACTGCGGCTATGATAGTCAAATAATACATTTTTCCATAAATGTTTAAGAAAGCTCATTTTACAACTGATGCAAGTACGGTAACCTTAGTAAACAGAGATTTGTTGGTTGATTGATAAAACATAACCAGGAACATTTTGAGTCTTAGCTCAAGGTAAAACATTTTCTAGTTACCATAGTCTTACCACAATTACCTTAACGTTATCTTATAGTGCTGTCTACTGAACTACACCTCTGGAATGTCCCGAATACAATGCATCCTCGAGATATCATATATTTAAATAGTTGATAAAGTTGTCAGCCTTTTTCACTATCTCAAGCAGTAACTTTAAAACTGCACCACAAAAATCTGTAGTTATTCCCCTATCTCCGCCTTCCCCCACCCCAAATACACACATTCCCACCTTCGTGGCTGCTTGCTTCCCTTTTTTTTTCAAGTAGCTGGTTTGGAAGCTTCCTTAGTCTTTGGCTCAAGGAGTCTAAACTTGATCCTTCCGGTGCTTTGTATTACCAGGCCTTAGATTCCTGTTTGGGTATCATCAGGATGCCAAAAGCAGTGCTGTCACCATGGGTGCACCGTGGCATTTGAGCCTGGCACTCCAACTCATATTTGTGACTTATCACTTTTCCAAATCTGCATCAAAGCTTTCTGTGGATTCTAAGAAAACATCCCATCCTCTGAAGCCTGTTCTTAACTAAGGTAACGGTCTTGGTAGAGGAAGGGTGAATGAAGAAGTGGAAGGAATGGGCAACAGTCAGGAGTCTCTCTTCTCTCCCGGGTGCAGTACCATGTCTGATGTCTATCCACCCCCACAAATGATGTTCGAGCTATAGTTTGACTATGACATTAGGTGTTTATGATATTTAACAACGCATCATTTGACAACATTTACCATTCCCCGTAGTCTCTACAAATGCTTAAGGGCTACCACATGCAGGCATTATGCTCAGCACTAGGAATATGCAGATGTGGTACTTGGCCCTCTCCCCAACAAGGTTGTGACCATGTGATTTCTGTGGTCTATCATCATCATCATCATCATCATCATCATCATCATCATCATCATCATTTCCCGGTCTTCTCCAGCCCTTCTGTCTATTTTTTCTTGGCTTCCAAATACCCCAGCCCCTCTGCCTGATCCTTAGCATTGGTCCTCTAGGGTTCCATCATAGTCTTTCTCTACACACTCTTCCTTGGGCAACTGAATTCACATCTGGGACTTTAAATACCACTTTAAATAGATGGCTTCCACTTTCGTATTTCTAGATTTGACTCTTGTAACCACAGACTTATATTTCTAATTGCTTTTAGGACATCTCTATTTGGAGGCCTCACATATGTCTTCATCTGAAAATGTTCTAACCTTATACTCATTATCTACCCCACTAATCTGTTTCTTCCCCCTTTTATTTTCCCCTTGAACTAGGAAAGAGCATAGCAAGGTTTTACTTGAAAAAAAAATTTTTTTTTAACCTGCTCTCATTTGCAATTTTTCCTAATCTTAACCACTTTAAGATTATCTAGTCCCCCTCAATGAAAACTAATAATTACCACCAAATGTCAGTGAGTGGTGCTATAATTCTCTTACCCACTGGAGATAGGTCTCTCCTTCACAACTCAAGTCCAATCAGTCACAACTTCCCCTTCACTCTACCTCCTAGATGCTTTTTTAGATTTGTCCCCTCCATTCTTTATCCATTGCCATGGCTCTAGTTGAGACTTCCTATTTGTCTTCTAGAATGTAGAGCATTGCCACCTGATTTCTGGCTAATTTAATTCTACTTGTAGTCTTCCAAGCAATAATTTAAATCCTCCCATATCACTTCCTTGCTAACAATCATCCAATGCCTTCACTTTGTTTATTAGTCAAGTCCAAATCCTTAGAATGATTACAAAACACTTTCCAATCTGGTCCCTGTCTACCCTTCCATGTTAATCTCCAATGATGTCCCACCACAAAGCCAACATTCTAGCTTCCCTGAGCAATTTATCTGCTTGGTATCTTACCAAATATACTTGCTTTCCTATTCCTCTGTATCAAGTTCTTTGGCTGGAATGTCCTTCCCCTCTTGCTCACCTGGATAAAGCCCACTTAATCATCTTTGAGACTCAGCTCATGTATCTTTTTCTCAAACAGTCCTTAAATTTCCCAGAAAAGCCAACTGGGTCTTCTCCCTACTATTCCTCAAGGTCCCCAAGGGGTGCTGCTATATTATATTATTTATTGTTTCCCCCTCCAGACTGTATACCTTGAAGACAGGTATCAATGTCTTATTTATTCTTGAATCTCCCTGTCCCAGCACTTAGCATTCAATAAATATTTGTTGAATGAATGAAAAATTGATGCTTGGATGAAAAATAAAAATAAAATAAATGTACTAAACCTTATTCTTAAAATGCAAAAGTAAAAAATAAAAAAAAATGCAAAACTAACTCAAGAAAGCCCACTTGTGTATCCTGTTGTCTATATCTTACAAAGATCGATGACACAAGGCCACAAAGGTGGGGAAGGAGTCTCTGGCTCAAGCCAGTTCCATGATATTTGAATTTTAAGGCCCCTTTTTTGAACTAGGAAAGAGCATAGCAAATTTTTTAACTTGCTCTCATTTGCAATTTTTCCTAATCTTAACCACTTTAAGATTATATAGTCCCCCTCAATGAAAACTAATAATTGCCACCAAATAAATTAAAGATGAGAAAACTAAAAATAAATGTAGAAACTAGAAGAAACTATTAATGAAGATCAAAGTGGGCTGTGTATCTAAATGAATTTCACTGACTGATTTGGGGGACGGGTTAATAAAGATGTTAATAGCAACTCCCCAGGAGCTTTCGGCAGCGCTCCAGAAGTGCAGCAGTAATGAGCCCAATCGTGGTTCAGAGATTCAGAGATTTGGTGAACGGTGAACGCTGGGGGCTTCATTAGCTGGAGCAAGGGAGGGCTGCTGGAGTCTCAAGGTAGGGATTCCACTCACAGTACATTCCAGAAACAGGTCACCGAGCTCACAGATTCTAAAATCAAGTGTGGATGGAAGAACACAATCATTTAGAAATGAACTTGGAAAAGTGTAATTTAGCTGCTCCCCAATCAAGGTCATTGCTTTATTACCAAATCGTTACATTTGCCCTTTGATAGTTAGAAGGTAATTTGGAATACTGTGAGAGCCCTACCTTGGATTCTAGCAGGTCTGGATATTCTGAGTCACCCCCCTCCTGGCTAGGTGACCCTAGGCAAGGTACGTACCTCCCTAAGCCTCAGCTCTCTTATGTTAAAGGTGGGATGATGACATTGCGCCTATCTGACAGGGCTGTTGTGAATCAAAGTAGAATAATGCATGCAAAGTGCCCGCCAAACTCATAGTGCTCAATAAACCAGTTATTATCACCCAGTAATAAGGTGAATAATAACTGACATGCTTGGCAAAGCAGGCAGAACAGGATTATCAGAGGGTACAATTGGAACTAGAATCCAGGTTCTCTAACTCTTAGTCATTAAGTTCATTTAACTCCTAGTCACTGATTTCATTTAACAATTATTTAGTGACTATTATGTGTCTTTTAGGGGGCGTACGTAAAATGCTAGAAACACTAAAAGTGGTCAGGTTTGCTATGTAGAAAACTTAGGCACTCTTTCCACTATGTCATATTTTGGGTAAAATCAACAACGATAATATTAATATCGAATGCTATCTGTGATGGGGTGGCCCTTACTGGATACCCCCGTTATGTAGCATGCAGATACTAAGGGTCCTCCCAGGGAGGAAGCCCGTGGCCATACAGTAGCAGGCATCTCCTAGCAGTTCAGGAGGTGAAGCAGAATGGAGCCTTTCCTAGCTGAGGCAGCCGTAACAGGCCCTCAAACTGACTTAGGGAGGAGTTTGAAAACAGCTGGTCAGCTCTTAGGGTGTGTGAATTCAAACAATGTTTAGGTCCAAGCAAGTGAAAACAAAACTCAGTTCTAAAGTGAGGAGGTGTGCCTGACATCTAGAAATAAGCCAAGAATTCAAGGGAGCTAAACATAAAGAAACAGGCCTAGCTTTAGTTCTCACACACCTGTCCCTGAGTTTGAACCTTCACAAGCCACTGAGCAGCTGAATGAACTCTTCCACACTGTAAAAAACAGAATGGGCACTAACTTTTTGCTGAGTGCCTACTAAAAGTTAAGCACCCATGTGTTCTGATGGATGTTAACTGAACTTATTGTGGTGATCATTTGGCAATATATACATGTATCAAATCATAATCTTGTCCACCTAAAACTAATACAATGTAACATGTCAAATAGATCTCAAAAGAAAAAAAAGAAGAAGAAGAAAGAAAGCTAGGCACCTGCCCTGCAGAATGAGACCGACGGGCACAACACGGTTAACGGAGGAGAACAGGTTTGGCTGCAGATCGACCTTTCGCCAATGTAGGCAATGCTTCTGTGTGGACCTGAAATGAAGCCTCCACTTCTTCGCGTAAAATTGTGCTGCTCCCACCAGCATGAATCCAGGGCAATAGCAAGGATTAGCAATTATGTGTGTCTGTGCCTGGCACATAGGGAACCTGTTTTTCAATGCTCCCATTTTGCTGATTAGGGAAGTGGAAGATAAGTAACTTCCTTAAGTGCCCCCAGGTAGTACAAGGTGAAGCTTGGACTTGCCCTTCCATGTAAGAGCTGGTGCTCATAGTTAAAACCTCTCTTGTCAATATCTTTCCCCTCAGTTCAGCCCACTGAATAATTCCCTTGGCTAATATCTCATGTGACTGAGCGAATGCTGACGCCAATCCCAACAAACACACAAAGACATGCTCAGAACCCTTTGAGCCCAAAGCGTGGTAGCTCTTTATCATCCCAATAGGAACAAGGATCACTTTAGATTTTAATTATCATCTGTTCCATAGTGGTGTCAGAGGAAGTGAAGCTCTTACACTGGATTTCAGGTCAAAATAAAACATTCCAAGAGAAAGGCTAGATTGCTCTGTTATAAGGCTGTCTGATGTCAGCATCCCTGTTATTTCTTGCTTCCACCTGGTGGTCAAAAGTTGAAAAAGCAGGCATACTGAAAATAACTAGGTGTCAGCAGGATCCATTTGCCTATCCTTTCTAGGACATCTGAGTCTGGGTCCCTGCAGGACTTTTAGTACTGCTTTCCTGCCTTTTGATTTCCAGTAAGTTCCTCCAGTGGAAAATCTTTCCATGTGCAATGTTCCTTCCTGGGGCTGAAAGAACCAGGATAATCCCGGATGCTTCCCTGCAGCTGAGCTCATGTCACAAATCAGGCATGATTTTCAGCAGATATTTCTTTAAAAGTTTGAAGGCCTCTGTGGACTCTATTCCCTTCTCAATGGGAACAAGCATCAAAGAGACAGGAATAAGATGCTTTGCACGCACATCAGGAACTAATTGCCAATTTGGCAAATGCATTGACTAATGTCATGCACTGTTATTTCTAAATCCTCTCCTGTCCTTGACCCCAGTATCTAGATGTAAACTTGGAACCATTAGTGGAGAAGGATAAAGTCTTCTGGTGCCTCAAATGGAATTGAGAGGGATTTAAACTCAGCGCTTTTGAGTGTGGTGAAATGAACCCAGCAGTACATTAATGCTAGGATTTGAGCTCACACAGCATGAGTGCTTTCAAAAACCATGTTTAAGGAAGCAAACAGAGCCACGACAGACCCTTTCAGTGGAGCAAAAGGACTTGGATGAAACAATCAATGACACATTAAAAACCACAACTGGGCTGCAATCATGTGGGCAGAAAAAAAAGTTTTTCTTTATCACAGGATCTTTGCATCTAATGAGATGGTGACTGGACAACCTCCAGAGAAGTAAGGCCTCTGTTTACTTTAGCAAAGAAATGTCTAAATATTTAGTTGATTTTCTTAAAAGCCTTACATGATTCTGTAGCAAACTCCTCTCTAAGGTATGATCTTATTAGCTCTAGATTGCCTTTGGAAAATCTATTTAAAAGGATTTTGGAAAAGAAAAGATATTACCATTAAAAGCACAAATGTTAACTCGTTTTTTTCTCTCAAAATTAACTATTTTGAATACGTTCCAAATACTGAGTTTAAAACCAATATCTTGTCAGTTAATAACACCTTCTCTTGATTGATTCTAAATTGTTCTCTATTTCTTATATATGACTTACTCCTGTTGGTTCCAGTTGGACACAAAGTGCTTGCGGCCGAAAAGGAGACTGCTGAGTGCATTTTCTTGGGGGCAGGATGGGAAACTAAGAGGGCGGAGGAACTTTGTAAAACTGTGTATAGGGGTCCACCCTTTAAATTCACACTACTGTCTCGTATTAGCAGATTTTAGCCAAGACCAATATCCAGTTTGTTCTATGCTTCTGTGATCCTGTGTCACAAACCCAGTGCATCGTAGATATTGTTTCAACTGGGGCTTTCACCTTTTTAGACTTTCTGATCCGAGAACCCCCTCTAGCATGCTGTCCTTTATTATTGCTTCCTGTGGACGCTTATTACAATCACCAAAACTTCTCCCCCTCCCCCACTGCAGGAGGCCAGCCCAGCTCCAGTTCCCCGCCAGTTTGATTAATGTGTCTTGGCTAATTGTGTGAAGGATGGCAGGCCTTTAGCAAGTGTGACCAGCTTATTGTTCAGCCAATCACAGGCGCCTCAGTTAGCATGTGAAAAGGGGGTGTGTTGAGGGGGGGAGGCTGAGTGTTCTGGCGGCTGAGTCAAAGAAGGAGCATTTTGGGGGTCACAGAGCAACACCCACTTCTTTGAGGGGATGTTACTATGCTCTACTAAACCTGTAAACCTCTTACTCAAAGCACTTTTTTTTCTCCACCCTCTTTTTTCAAGGAGATCTTTTTTTCCCATGGTGCAAGCAGGCAAGACACTGGCTACTCTGCAGATGGAGTTCACGTTCCAGGGTTTTTAATATTTCACTTTTATATTTCTGTTAGAGAATGATCCTGCTGAGAGTCTGAGAATCCGTGCCCGTCAGAATCCCCTCTCTGACACTTGGATATATTGCTCTGAAAGCTATCCCAGGAGAAAAGATTAAACAAAACAAAAAAAAGAGCCTACTTTTCAAAGCCTACTTCTCAATCTGCCCACATCAAAATAAGACAACTGGCCCTTTGAAGTAGAGGACACAGAGTTCTCAACCAGCTTGCTTAAAATGGGTGGGGTAGGGGAGGGAGCGAGGAGAGAAGGAAGGAAGGAAGGAAGGAAGGAAGGAAGGAAGGAAGGAAGGAAGGAAGGAAGGAAGGAAGGAAGGAAGGAAGGAAGGAAGGAAGGAAGGAAGGGCTAGTCTCTAAAATTATATATCTCTCTTACATTGCCCAGATTTAATCGGGCACAAGAGTCTGAATTGATGGCTAGAAAACCTACAACCCTGCTCACTAGGATCCCAACCTCAGAGAAATCTGTTCAGCTGGGTTAGGTTTTATTTTAACCTGTACAAAGAGAAACTGCTTGTCCTCTTAGATATAGTCCAGACAAAGCCTGGAAACAGCAGTGTGGGCACAGATGAACACTGGATGATTCTCCCAAGTTTTGAGCTCTCTGGCTTCCTCAAAATTGTTGTACCGACTGAATTCAAAGCTCGGGGGCTCTTATTACTACTTAGCAGGAAAAGGAAAGGAATGGAAATGTAATCCAGAATGGTGGTGTTAGTGGTTCTGTTCAGTGACATTTGTTTTGGCTCCCATCCCCTCTTCTGTTCCCTGGCTCCTATACCCTCTTCTGTTCCCTTCTGTTCCAATGAACTCCTCATCATTGGAGTTCAAGGGTGAGGGAGCAGCAGCAGCTCACAGACAGGGCTGGGTGGCTGGGGTGGCTCAAAGTGACTTCTTGATTCACCTAGGGGGATGTTCCTGGAACACAGACATGATGACCCTTTTAAAACATAGTCTTTATGATTGAGTTATCAATGGTATCGGCCCCATGCCCAGATACACTGGACTTTAAAGATTTGCAAATACAGAGTTGCCATTCATAAGCTTAGCCCATAAGCTACACACTGCTCAAGCTCATGGAAGCAAAGCTCACAAATGAGCACCCCATTAATAAGGAGAGCTGGTGATAGAGTGTGGATGAATAAATACAAACCCAAGCCCTTAAAAATGCAAGAATAGACGATATCCATCTGTGCAGACCCAGCCCATAACACAGTGCCTGGCGGATGGTAGGTGCTTAAAAATTTTTGACTCATTTGAATTAAATTGAATCCTTACTACAAAAACAATGCAAAGTATGAACCCTATTGATGTTGTACCTGGAGATTTCTCTTCATAAATAAAAAATTGCACATTACTTTGAAATGACAGCAAAATGAAAAATGCAACATATTTCTCACTGTTTTATTGGAACCCAGTTACCTTATTTAGTACAGAATCTGGCAGGGAAGCATTTTAGCCAAGTTTCTATCATGACTGTTCTCATCAAGGCATTCTGTATTAAGGAGCTGTTTATTTATTGCCTGAACCAACCTGAAACCCAAATGTTTAAAATTTGAGGGAACGGCTCACTGTGGCAGCTTTGAATTAACATTATCCAAATTGTCCTCTACAACCCATCTGTGACTTTGAATTTCTGCTTGCATCCATGTTAGGAAGCTAAGGGGTCCCATTTTCACTTGGAGAGTGGGTAGGGAGAGATATAGGAAAGATAGGAAAAGATAAGAGCCAGGTTCTTCTAGAAACCATGGCGACTGGGGATAGGACCTACTGCAGACTGGATCATGGTCTCCACAAGAAGCCTTTTCTTTTTCTTCTCTGGCTCAGACCAAAGGGAAAAGGCACTGTTCCAAGTCGAGTGGCCAGACAGCAACAATTTCTGCAGGTGCTAAACTAGCAAAATAGAAATGGTAAACTATTTGTAAATGACCCTAAAGTCATTTTAGCAATGCATAGGGGCATTCACAAAACAGCTAAAATGATTTTTGCAGTTAATATTTAGCTTGCTGTATGTTTTCCATAATCCTGTTTAGTTCAAGATACTTGATTCTTATGTATAGCTATTTGAGAAAAAATATTAGATGCTGGAGAAGAGAAGAAAAAGAAATCCCTAACCTCCTATGACTTTTGTTTTTCTCTTTAATCATCTTTTTAATCTCTCTACAGTTTCTTGCTCTCAAGAAACACTTCCAGGCTAATCTCATACCAAAGTTAGTAATGACAACAATTTGGGGAAAATCTAGTTTTAGTAATGGGACAAGGTAAAACTATGAAGACTAGAAAATGTGACTTGGACCACATTTATCCTCTTCTTGTCCTTATCTGCATATATAATATCTATCTCCCCTTTAATCCTGCTAGCCTCTGATACATCTCTTCATCCTATAGCTCACTGCTTGTCTCCTCCTTTCTGTCTTAACGTCCTTGATGTGACAACTGGGTAATCTGTCCCTTCAGCCATGGCCTTGGTACCATTACTGAAAGATTCCCCATGGGCAATACTTCTGACACTACCAAATCTACCCTAGGAACCAATCTTGGAGGACCAAATATGTGACAGAAAATGACCAAGTTTCAGGTCTAGAGACAAATGGATGAACTCTTATATAATCTAGAGACTACTTGCATGGCTTGTCCTAAGTCTAATGAGCCTCTACTTCCCCTCTGTTGTATTAGCATATAAGTAAAAAATAGCCATGGGGATCAAAAGTGAGCCTATCTTTTGAGTTGTTTCTTTGAGATATTGGGTATTTGGAAATGGGTGTGGGATCCACAGTAAGTCATTTCAAATTGTTACTCAGTTTGCTACTTGTGCTTTACAGAGTTGGGCTACTGATCTAACCTCAACTACTACTTCAGTGTCCTCCTTACAAAAGGATTAGTCAGGGAATATATGAATCCGAACATATGTCTAGACCTATCTTCACTATTGAGTCAATTAAAAAAGAAGGACACACTGTGTAGCCAAATCTCTCACATAGCTAATTCTCAGAGAATTCAGAAGCTCAAATCAATATTACCTGGATTGTAGTTAGGTAATTTGGAAACTCCAGGCCAGGTATCCTCCGTAGGGACTCCCAACACCTATATAAAGCCAAAGAAAGACAGAGAAAAATGAGGGGGGGAGACAAGGTGGATGAAGCAGGTATGAAGGACAGATCAGGGAGGAACAGGGAAGAATTAGATACAGGTCACATTATATCAGCTGACGTATACAGGAAAGAAACTTCAGTGGTTCCATTTTTGTAGTTTCATGGGCAAAACTATAGTATATTCCTATGGTCCTGTGATGGTTAATTTTATGTGTCAACTTGACTAGACTGAGGGATGCCCAGATAGCTGGTACAACGTTATTTCTAGGCATGTCTGTGAGGGCATTTCCAGAAGAGATTAGTATTTGAATCAATAGACTGAGCAAAGAGATCCATCCTCACCAATGAGGTCAGGCATCATCTAATCCACTGAGGGCCCAAATAGAACGAAAAGGTGGAGAAAAGGCAAATTCTCTCTTTCTCTTCTTAAGTTGGGATGTCCGTCTTCTCCTGCCCTCAGACATCAGAGATCGCGGTTCTCAGGCCTTCAGACTCTGGGACTCACCACCAGCAGCCTTCTCAGTTCTCGGGCTTTTTGGCCTCAGACTGAATTATACCACCGGCTTTTCTGGTTCTCCAGCTTGCAGATGGCGTATCTCAGCCACCATAATTGCATGAACCAAACCCATAATACATCTTCTCTATATATATCTATATATCCTATTGGTTCTGTTTCTCTAGAGAACCCTAATATTGGTCCTGAACCTGTATCTTCACTATCTCACTTGTTTTTCTGAGGCAGATCATATAGCCTTGCTTAAGGTCATATTCTCATCACTAAATATCTATTGCATGACCACCATACATTAGGATGCTATGGTAGGACTTGGGGATATAAAGAAGCAGGAGTTACTATCCATTTGCCTTACATCAGATGAATGAACACACACACACACACACACACACAGACACACACACACACACACACACACACACACACACACACACACCAGAAGGTACTTAACAGCTTAAATTATGCCGTCAACATGGGCATACAGCTGTTCTGTGATGCGCTCAAATTAAAAAGGGTTCAGATTACTGACCCTTGGGCAGTGGAATGTTGGCTAAAAATGATCCCAAACCTAACTCTAGTCCTTTCTACCAAATTCATCTCATCTGCTTGTTTTTCCTGTGGCCCAGCAGCTGGGAATATGGTATTTGGTTTGTAACCGGTGGATCACAACAGTAACAACATCACTTGATCATAATTGTAACGACATGACTTTAAGGGTTTACTTATACTTTGGATTACCAAATTGAAGCTCTAGTTTTGAATTAATATGAAAATAAAAGTCTTTTGGAGTCCAAAGTCAAAACATTTCAAATTTTGGGTGATGTTGTTTCTGTGAGTTCCTTTATAGGTATCATCTTATGATTCTTTTAAGATAATCATAAAAGCCCAATGTCAGGGTGGCTGGCTGGCTCAGGTGGTTAGAGCGCAGTGCTCATAACACCCAGGTCGCCAGTTCGATTCCCACAGGGACCAGTGATCTGTGCCCTCCACAACTAGATTGAAAAAAATGACTTGACTTGGAACTGATGAGTCCTGGAAAACCACACTATTCCCCAATATTCCCCAATAAAAATAAAAATAAAAAAAGCCCAATGTCAGTTAATGTAGGAGCTAGAATAACATTGTTTTTGTGAAATATTAGTATTTTTATTACATGACTACAATATAACTCTTAGAAGTACATCTCAAAACTCTCTTTAGAAGCATCTCTTCTAGAAAGAGTTTAGTGAATTCATTTGTAAAAAGCTGTATATAGATGCCAGGCCAATTGTTACGGTAGGAAGTCAACTGCCCAACAATTGACTCATAATAATCAATGAGGAATCCAGAATCTTAATATCTACCAGCTTGCTGACTAGGACTCTGGCTCAGAGGTAAACTTGGTGGTGCTTGTTAAGCTTTCTCAAACAAGACACTAAAGCACTATTCTCCTTCAAATAATACTACTACTACTACTACTAATAATAATAATAAATCATGCCACCTAGTAAAATCTTCTTTCTTTGATCAATTCCCTAAACAAATTAAAAAGCTACTGAGAGGATTATAAGCTTTTCCTATCCACCACTCTGAGCCTAAGGGAACACTAAGAATCCTTGAATCCATTTTGGAAAACCAACTGGACTAATTCTTTTTTGTAGGAAAGGTCCAGAGGATGGGTAGCTAATTCCTCCTTTTTAACCTACCATCTTATGTATTTGCACAGATGTGCATGTAAACAAGTGGGGTGATCCATAGGTACCCATATGTCTTCTGTTGATTGGCAAAACACAAAGAAAAGAAAGCAAAGATAATGAAGAGAAAGCAATAAAGGAAATAAATAATGACCACATCCATATTTTTTCTAAGGTGAATATTACCAGACTTGTTGGTTACTTTGTATGATGTTTAATCAAAGCCAACAAAATGGATACCGATAATTTTTAAATATTATGCTAAGAGCTTTAAGCTTAAGATTTTAAAAGTTTGAACAAAAATTCAATATCCCTTATTTGGAAATCTGATGCTCATTTCTATTTGAAATGCATTGAATTCTTTTTCACTTGAGAAAATTGGTAAATCTTCACTTCACTGTCTGGGAAACTGAAAACCAAAAATTGTTGATTTACTCCCTCCCTGAAGGCTCTTAAAAGGCAGCTAGCGAGTGCTATATTTGAAACCACAGTGGAGTGCAGGGGCTGTTTTCTGCCTTTGTTGGAATGGAAACTGAAGGCATTTTGATTGATGTATTTAAAGCCTGCACAGTTTATTTTATTCTGATTTTAGAACCTCATCGGGATTTTTTGCTAGAAACACTTATTGAAAGAATTAGATTTCTAAAAAATTGATCAGAAAGCAGTGACAGCTATTCAGATGTGAACACACACACACACATATACACACACACACTCACACACAGGTATTTCAGAAATATGGTAAGACAGATTCAGGACTTCTCATCTTATTATTTCTTTATTCCTAAGAGTGAGCTCTCAGGATAAATGTAGAGAAAGGTTGTGGTTAGAGGTTGGAAGATTTAGAATGGACACATTGCTTTCAAAGAAGCCATTCCTACATCCAACATCATAGAACTGAAAGTAAATTTCTTATTTTCATTTGTGTAGACAAGGTTGAGTGAAACACAAATTCAGGAGCTGTTTGGAATTGTTTACATTTCTAACCTGCTTGAGATGCAGTAGTACTAAAGACAACACGCTGCTGAATATGGTGACTTCTCACTTTGTCCTCAGAGTGGGGAACTACAGATGTGGTTACAAAACTATGACCTCCATCTCCTTCGCCAGGACCAGGAGGGAAAATGAGGTATAATGAATCTGACCTCTTGGTGCCCAAAAGGATGGCTAAGCAATAGGGAACCATCTCCTTGATCAGTATAGATCGAAAGTCAGCAATGAGCTATGTAAGTTGACATACTTGAGAAATAACTACCTAGGGTGGGTGGGGAACCTAATAAACAGAGAGGAATGTTATGATTTAAAATAATGGGAGCTACACTATTCCTTTTACACTTTGCTGAAAGAAGTCATAACTTCCTGGCATCAGAAAATCAAATACAGGTAGTCTCCAATTTACTATGTTTTCAACTTATAATATTTTCAACTTCTATTATAAGTCGAGGAGGATCTGTAACATTTAAGACACTGGAAACCCAGGGAGGTCAGTTATCTGACTTGCTCTACCTCATAACTTGAAGTTAGAGCTGGGGTTAGGACTCATGTCTCGTGACTGCAGGCCAGTGTTATTTCTAATATGTTTACTTGTTTTAAATTTGTAATGAGATGTCATAAATGTCAAAATAAAGTCCCTTTGATTGATTGCAGTGTGATAAGGATAATGTAGAAAGAACATGGCTTCCTGGGCAGGACCCGTAAAACTGATTTGTTAAGACATGTTTGTTTTTGCTGCATCACTCATGTTTTGATAGTCTATGTCCAGATTCAAGTCCAAATTCTTTCATTTACTGAATTAACTAAAACATCTAAAGATGGCCAGTGCCAGTCAGCAGGGCCAGTATTAGAAAATTGAACCAATAACTAGAAAGCCATTAGGTCCTGGGAAACGTCTAGCCCATTCTTTCTGTTCTACAATTTCTAAGTACTGTGCTAAATACAAAGAACTGTAAAATGATTGCTTTTAAGAGCATTATCATTTAAAGATAGTATGTAATATAAAAAATCAGTTTTCGTAACTTGTCAAATATCCTAATAACACACTTTATTTCAATATTACAATTTACATCAATTCCCTACACACACTTCAATTCACATACACACACAATTTGTATGTGTTTCACATGTATTTATTTATACTTCACCCTTCACCCCACCTAGACGGAATACTTGCAAGCACAGATCATTCATTTTTCTTATTTTTCCCTTTTTTTCCATGCCTTGTAACTTCTTCCAAGACCTTGTAGAGTATTTTATATGGAGAGTGCCCCAAAAGTGCTGTTTACTGATTAAATAACTAGGAAATACTCTTCAAATGTGTTAAGGTGATTGCAAGGTCAGGTTTAGGTAGTGTGAATTATGCTTCGTCTATCTGTGGACAAGAAGTAATACTAAGTGATAGAACAATTAGGTTATATGTCAGAAAATGCTTTTTAGCCTGAGATTATTGAAATATGTCTACAATAATAATTTATATGATAGAGGAAGGCAGCAAATATTTACTGAGCACTTTTGGTGCATGGCGCTTGTTATACATTTGATCTCATGGAATTCTCTCAGCAAGGATAGAAAGTCATTATTACTAACACCGGTTAACAAATGCGGAAACTGACGCTCATAGCGACTATATAACTTGCCCACGTTCTTTTACTTAGAAAGTGGCTAGAATTCAAACCCAGGTCTTACAACTCCAGAGTCATTATTATATTAGGCTGCTTCCAGCTTAGAGGATGTTATGGCACCCGATGATGCTGTTTGAAGATAACATTTATTTGTTTTGCAGGGGAATTTGGAGAAAAAAATCTTTTGGTTTGAAAAATGTTTTCTTAGTTTGACTGCTTCCCAATTTTTCCTATGTCCACCCCCCCATGTTTCCATATTTCCAAAAGAAACCCCCATGTTTCCAAAAGAAAATTTTAATGGCAGTGAGTATTCTCTATAAAATGTTTTAATTTCTCAAAGCACATTTTATTTTAGCCAGAAGACAATGTCTTCTGGGTCATGAATCTATAGCATTAGACTGATTTGCATAGAATTTCTTCATAGTCGTGAGCCAATGGCCCTCCATATACTGGCAACTAATTCTTTTCCATTTTCCCCAACATTCTCTAAAAAGTTTAAAGTTTTCCTCACCACCTTTATGTGTGCATTAAAGATAAACTCAACTTTATTTTTTAATAAATGAAAGACTCCAAAGTGGGAATGTCATTTGAAAATGAAAATTTTCTATCATTTCTGGACAGGCAAAAGTTTGGGGCTACTAAATCAAAATTGTAAAGGAGTTTGAGAGAAGACAAGTTTTCTCATCTGCACATAAAACCCCACTCTGGCAATATTTCCCAAGATGCCCACCTCAGAAGCTGTTAGCAAGTGCTCCAGATGCCTGCTTAAAGCAAGCAGACTTAAAAAGGAGCAGGACCCAGGATAAAAAGTGATTTTTAAAAACCCCAGTTTAAAGCACTTTTTGAAACATGCTACAACATGAACCTTGAAAATGTTATACTAACTGAAATAAACCACATATAGAAGACAAATACTGTGTGATTCCACTAATATGAGATACCTACAATAAGCAAATTTATAGAGACAGGAAGTAGATGAGAGGTTACCAGGGGCTAGGAGGAGGGAAGATGGGGAGTTATTGTTTAATGGGTACAGAGCTTCTGTTTGGGATGATGAAATAGTTTTGGAAATGAATGGTGGTGATGGTTGCACAAGAATGTGAATGTATTCAATGCCTATGAACTGTATACTTAAAATGGTTAGAACGGTAAATTTTACATATATTTTACCACACTTTAAAAAATCACCAAAAAACGAGAGAAATATACAGATGACTAACATGCCATGTAAGCTACAAGGGACATAAAAATGAAGTACATAATAGTTCAAACGAGGAAGGGATAAGTAACAAATAAAAAAATAGAACCACACACACAAAAGCACGTTGACTCCTTAGGAATTTGGTTTTGGAGGAGCACTTCTCTCACAGTAACTTGATAAGCCTTTGTTTTTATTGGAGTTCTATGAAAATTTAGTGTCTTGTCTTCAGTTGACAAAGATCCAGGGTCAAATATATGGTAGAATTAGAGCTGGGGGTGACAAGGCAGAAAAATGCTTAAGTAGTAATGGCAGAAATTGCCCAGGGAGATTGAGACAGTAATAATAGAGAGCAGGTAGATTCATGGGCTGCTACAGGACGACCGGAGGTTTTCTGACCACTCATTTCCAAAGTGCTTATTATACCTGTGGCAAATACCACAGTTTCCACAACCTTAATATATGTCTTAATATCTCAAAGCAGATGGACTGCGTCATCCGTCTCTAAGGCAAATTTGGTTCAAAGTTTGAAATGCAGATATTTCTTCTTCCTAACAGAAATTTTTCTCTTACCTCCCAGATCTTCTCCAGCTGTTCAAGGATGTTGGAAACCCCAGGAAACAAAGGTTGACCTTGGAACATTTCAATAAAGATGCAGCCTGCACCCCTAGCAAAGGAAACAAGTTAACCCAACACTTTCAAGGAAACCATACATGCAAAACTGAATTAATAGCATTTCTTCCCCCAAGAAATATTTTGAGGTCAGTTAAATAGAGCCACATGCTATTAAAAGTCTTGAGAAGTCCCTTCTCAACCAAAAATAAGAAGAGCCTTCAGCTCTTTGTTAAAATGGAATGCAACCAGCATTTAGAAACACAATATATATAGCATACATTTTAATTCATTCAAGTTCATTAACTATCCATTTTATGAGAAGAGGGAAAAGTACTGAATCTCCAAATTGAATACTCTTTTTCACTGAATCTAAGATGCTGTCATAAAAGACACCATTATTGTATGTGCTATTAATTAAACAAAACACCTGCAAGTTAAACTATGACATGATCATAACATTTCTTTCATACTTATTGAAAAGGCTGTTAGAAACTTAATTAGATCATTTTATTATATGTCATACTTATACATGCAAAAAATGGACCATTAAGTGAAAGAAATTGGTTTAGGTACTCCTAAAACTTTTTCACATTCAGCATTTGACTCAGACGCTTTGATGTCTGTGTTTATCCGTGGTATCGTCCTCTATATCAGGAGTCTGATGACACAGCATGTCTTAAAATAATCCATTAAAGAACTAAGAGTCATTGGTGCAGATCTCCTAAGCTGACGTTGCAATTACATAGAGTTAGCCTATTTTTGACTCCTGCTTAAAGAATGTTGCTAAACATGTTTGATTCATTCTCTCTCCACCACCATTCGGTTCCTAGGGGTTAAGAAAAAAAAAGAAAAGAAAAAGAAGGAAAGGAAAGCTCTCTTGTCTGCAAGACTTTCTTCCAAGTCACTGACGGCTATTCTGCAAGTTTTGATGCTGGCACGTTTGATGTTCACACATGTGCAATGGTAACTACAGTCACAACTGCAGCCTGGCTGATGGCTATTGTAAGATGCTACTGATTGTAAGATGCATCCTGATTTAAGATGTACCAAGAATGTGCATCTTAAAATAGATTAAATAGGGTGAAATATAAGTTTTCTTTCCTATGTAGTCGAACTGGAGGGTAATTCCTGAGGGATAGTAAGGAGTAAGATTTATTTTGCTAATAATGTACATTTTTATTCTTAAAAGTCTTTTGAGTGATAAAGATGGTTCAGGTGACAGATTACAGAGATTATCCCCATGGTCCAATACTTTGACTCTAAATCTCTTTCACGATAACATCTAATTTTGCAAACTCCTTTAATCATCTTGACATTTTTTGTGTGGCATGATAAAGGAAAATATTTAAGTAAAACATTTAATTATAGATCATCCTATTAATAAAGATTCATTTAAATATGGTCTTTAACATTATTCATATGTATTTATTACATATGATAAATTTTTACTTTTTCCATCTGACTATAGATACATGTTATTTAATTTACTTTAAATTGATTGTGTGGTAGAAAGCAGATTTGTTTTTGTTTTTTTTTTTAAGATTTTATTGGGGAAGGGGAACAGGACTTTTATTGGGGAACAGTGTGTACTTCCAGGACTTTTTTCCAAGTCAAGTTGTTGTCCTTTCAGTCTTAGTTGTGGAGGGCACAGCTTAGCTCCAGGTCCATTGCAAGTTGCAGGGGGCGCAGCCCACCATGCCTTGCGGGAGTCTAACCGGCAACCTTGTGGTTGAGAGGACGTGCTCCAACCAACTGAGCCATCTGGGAGGCAGCTCAGCTCAAGGTGCTGTGTTCAATCTTAGTTGCAGGGGGCGGAACCCACCATCCCTTGTGGGACTCGAGGAATCCAACCGGCAACCTTGTGGTTGAGAGCCCACTGGCCCATGTGGAAATCGAACCGGCAGCCTTCGGAGTTAGAAGCATGGAGCTCTAACCACCTGAGCCACTGGGCTGGCCCCAGAAAGCAGATTTCTTGATAAACAAATTAAGAATAATTTTTATCTTGTGTTTTGTTTGGGGACAGACTATTTTTTAAAAAACTTGAAATTTAATTGTACTGTATCATATCAAAAGAGACAAAAAACTATTTTCATGAGGTAATATTTGATTTGCATTTAAAATAATCAACTGGCTTATTCTTAGAATTTTGTATACATATAAATAAAAGATATCATACTGAGTTTTGCAAGCAGATCATTTTTCCCCTCAAACAACGGGTTGTTTTTATCCCAAAAAAGTTAATTTGGATATAAAGGCCACCATATTTACTTTTTATTGATTTTTCATGTACAAGAGACATCTTGATATGTGATACAAGACTTTTGATCAGATAGATGTAACTTAAGATTTGGTGTATAATATCTTGAGGCAAAGTTTTAGAATTGTTGTCATCTTAAAGCTTCTCATTAGCTTGTCTTTTAAACATGCATGTTCTTTTTGCTTCTTGTCTTTAAAGCAACAGATATAAAAAGTGTAAATTAAACAATATATGGAGGAGAATAAAAGTAATGGAAAACTGTCAAATGGTTAAAAATCATCCTGGTTGCTAGCAATGGTCAACTACATGATAAGCCAACTCAGAAACTGAGTTGGTGAATACCATCAAACAGTCTCCACCCACTGTCCCTCATGCTTTCTCTGTATGTACTTGAAAGGCCACAAAGTATTTCATTTTGAAGTGAAAATAAATAAATGAATAAATAAATAAATAAATAAATAAATAAATAAATAAATGTGTGTGTGTGTGTGTGTACATACATACACATATATGTATGTCTGTGTGTGCATTAACATATACGTAATTGTTTGTTAATTGATATGAGATAGAAATGGAAATGTACTAGGTTTTGAAAACTTGAACCAACCTTCCATCCAGTATCCTGACATCTTCCAGAAACCTCAGGCACTCAGGAACCACTAGGAGGCCCGAGGGCATCTTAAGTAAGGTTCAGAACCATAATTGTTGCTACGTTTAAATCTGTAGTCCACTTTTTTCCCCTCTCCTCAAAAAGCTTTCATTGTTTATAGAAAGCTTGTTGCTTTTTCATGTCTTTTCATACGAGTAGCTGTAGGGAACCAAGAAGAAAGTCCTTTTCTTACACAACTTTTTAGTGTCCTTCATCTTCTACTCCACTGGGCAAGTGTACAACATTATGTAAAATATGCTGGAGAAAGCTGGAGATTAACGCCATTGTGCAAGTACTACAAAGTAACACAAGATATTTGTGTTATGGAATAAAATGCTAACATTCAGTTAAAATTCTCCATTTGCATATGTATTGGTACCATACTGGCATTCTCTTGAGTCTTCCTTTTTAAGCTCCACTTAAGGAGGGGTTAAAACTTTTCTCACCAAACAAACCTAGAGTCTAAAGTTATATAGGGGGTGCATACCCACCTGCATACATGCACTTAGAACACTTACAAGACAAACAAAATTCCTAAATCAATTATATTTTAGTACCTGGAATATCCATAGGACCATAAATATCAATGAATTTCCTTAAGTTTGAAAGAAAAGATGTTTCCTAGGTGTAAGCATTGTTCTTTAAAAACTATAAAATTCATCTTTCTATTAGTTTATTTGTTCTTCAGAACTGTTTTATTTTTTTATTTACTTCATAAAATGTCATGTGGCTTTCATATTTTTTATTTGCTTCTTAAACAAGTCATGTGGCTATCATCTATTTTGCCCACCCCAGACTAGCCTTAAGCAAACATTTTAAATATTCTGAACATTCAGGTCCAGATAGGGAACCAGCTCCTATTTCCTTTTATTTCTGTTTTGTTCTGAAATCTTTATTCCTATGGCTCTTCTTACCCTACATATCTTTAGGTTTCTCAGAGGATTTCTGCTCTGTGGGGATACCCTTGAGGCAGCCCATGTAGATGAAGGGGAACTTCACACGCAGGGAAAAAAAGACCTGATGGCATCAAACAGTGAATCCTCCCAGAAAGGAGAGATGCACTGGGCCATTTTATTGCTCCAACTGTGGTTCTTCAGTCAAGTTAGAGAAACAGCTTGCATGTTTTCTGCTTTTTCTGGCTTTATTCCTAACCTCTTCTCTATTCTGAGCATGAACAAATTCTTCCATAAGAGAGAAAAAGATTCCTCAAATTCCTTAGGCAATCACTGGGAAAATAAACCAACTCAGGAGTTTTGGGTTTTTGGAGATGCAACGAGCTTATAAAAATGTTGTTGGGAGAAATGAATCAGTATTTCATTTTTAACTGTTAAAATTAATTCAGAACAACACAATAATATATGTGTCAGTGACATGACATTTCCATTTGCTTTTACCTGGGCCACTCTTTATATCTGGAAGTTTGCAGTGAGAAATCTGCAATCTCTCAGGCAGGGACAACTTTCTGTAGTCCTAAAGCCAGCAGCTTCCTGAAGTCAATTTTGAATAGATGACTTTGTGTACCAAAAAAATCCTTCTTTAAAACCCAGTTTATCATAACATGGGTCAGACTTGAAAACATTACAGCCAATGAAATAAACCAGATACAGAAGGACAAATATTGTATGATTCCATTTATATGAGGTACCTAGAATAGTCAAATTATAGAGACAGAAATTAGATAAGTGGTTACCAGGGGTTGAGGGGAGGGAGTAATAGGGAGTATTGTTTAATGGGTACAGAGTTTTAGTTTGGAATGATGATAGGTTCTGGGAATAGATAGTGATGATGGTTGCACAACAATGTGAATGTACTCTATGCTACTGAATTGTACATTTGAAATGTTAAAATGGTAGATTTTATGTTATGTAAATTTAAATGCAATATGAAAAAGTAAAATCAAAAGCAAAACAGTATAATCATCCAAAAATACTGAGTTTTTCTCACTGAAGTTGCTAATGGAATCTTTAAAGGTCTGAAAAGATAGCAGAGATTGAAGAAAATATGTTGTGGGATTAGAGAACGTTGGTTTTACGTGCTGGGAATAACTAATATGCCCTACTTGTAGATTTTCTAATATTTAACCACTTATTCTAGACCTCCCACTGACCCTGCTCCTACCAGGGAGGGTTGTGAATAAGAGGCTCTTGCAGTACCCTGTTATAATTAGTTTAATAAGACAAAGACTAATGCTCACCCACAGTTATCTGCCTCGTAAAAGGCATTCAGTTTGAACCCTATGGAATTGTATGGCCTAGCAGAATAGGATTTTATTTTCCTTTTCTTTCTTTGTCAGTTGGAAATCTTATCCCTATTCACTTCCTCCCTTATCACTCTGACAGGGGAAAAAATGGGGGAAGGAGCATCCCAATGTAAATACCCAATATCTAACAATTATGTAGAGAGTGAACAAATACAGTTCACTCAATGGAAGATGCCTACTACTTCATTTCTACATTACTTTTTGAGTTTTACGGGGCAAACAACAACAATGATGGAATGAATAAGAGTAATGACAATAATTTTAATTTAAAATTGAATTTTATTTCGCAAGTGTCATCATTACTCATGGTTAATGAAGCACTTATCAATGGAATAATATATATACTTGTATATGCAACAGAAAGGTAAGGCATGCATAGTTTAGGAGAGACTTAAAAAACTGGGCTGGTTGACGCAGTCCTAGCCTTGGGAGGAAATTACCCAGAATGTAGCACAGAAAATTAAGGAGACAGAAAATATGAAAGAGAAGATAACAGCTATGGATAATAGACAGATGTGGTCTAATAATCTTTCGTTATTTCGGAGCTCAAGAATGAGAGAAGGGAATAGAGGCAACATTCAAGAGAAAATGGCTAATGAAACATATGAACTCATAATTGGAAGAAGCACAATATATACCAAGCAGGGTAAGTACAAAGAAATCCAACTAGACACTTTATAGTGAAAACTGTATACGAACAAAGGCAAAGAAAAACATTCAGAGAAAAGGAGAGATCACCTGCAAAAGAAAGACAAAAATGCTAAAAGAGAATTTCTCTACAATTAGGCTAAAAGCAAATTTCACAACAGCAACAATGGAAGAAAAAGCAGGGGAATGATATCTTCAAAGTTCTGAGAGAAAATAACTGTCTATCTAGAATTACATCCCCAGCAAGACTACCTTTCAACAATGAGAGTTTATCTTAAGAAACAAAAACAGAGTTTGCCAACAACAGGCCTAAACTAAAGAAAATTCTAAAAGATTTACCTCAAAGGAAAAGAAAAGTTATTCCAAAAGTAAGATCTAAAGTGCATGAAGGAATAATTAACAGTTTTAAATTTATTTGCCCTTAATGAAAATAGCTTCAAAGTAGATAAAGCAAAAAGGGATAGAACTATGACAAATCAACAATATAGCAAACAATTTCAACACACCTTTCACTGAAAAGTTAAACAGAGAAAAATGATATAAAGAAGATTTGGATAACATAATTAACAACCATGAATTTTTGAACATTTGTAAAAGCCTGTACCCAAGAATTCGAGAATATATATATTCTTCTTGAACACACATGAAATAACTGCAAACACTGATCATATATTAGACCAGTGTGTCTTACAAGGCCAGTGCTTCTCATACCATCTTTGGTGAAATATAAGGTTTTTCCTCAATTTTTTTGCTAATTTTTAACTTTGAAATAATTTCAAGCACAAGGTTGTAAGAACAGAAGAAATAACTCCCTTATGCCTTTCAAACAAATTCACCAATTGCCAACATTTTGCCATTTTCCCTTCATTATTTTATATCTATCTATCTATCTATCTATCTATCTATCTATCATCTATCTATCATCTATCTATCACCTATTTTTTCTGAAGCAGTGATGAGTAAGTTACTGATACCAGGACTCGTCACCTCTAAAAACTTCCACGTGTATTTTCTAAGAAAAAGCACTCTCTTACATAACAATAGTGCAATTATCAAAATTAGAAAATTTGGCATTGATCCAATACCACAATCTAATCCACAATCTATATTTAAATTTCACCTATTGTCCCAACAGTGTTTTTTAGCTCCATTTCCCCCAGGATCCAATCTAGGACCTGCATCATGTTTAGTTGGCATGTCCCTTAGTTTCCTTTCCTCTGGAACAGTTCCTCAGTCTTTATTTGCCTTTTAAAACCTTGACCCTGTAGGGGAACAGAAAATGCCACCCCAAAATATGCCACTTTGACATAAAGATTATTTTGAGCTGAAGGCAACTGAGAAAAAGCAAACATAGGATGAGCTCTATGCTTCCCCTTTCTGCCTGAAAGCAGGGCATAAATTCCCCTTGTGATGTCCTCTTATCCTCCCACCCTTCCCATAACAGAAAGGGAGAACAACCTTATCACCAGAGACAGAGATGGCACCAAGAAGAAACTACATAAAAAAATCTTTGCTTAGTAACCCTTATCTAATATTAGGGTCCCCCATATCTTTACTTTCCTGCAATGTATGGCCCCTTAAAAGTCCAGAAGCCCCTTTCCTTTGTCTTGTCACTTCTCTACAAATGCATTGTCTTTTGTCAGAATGGTATAAAAGCCTCCAAGCCTAGCTGCTTCTTTGGGGGTTTTCTCTTCTTTCTAGGAAATTGCCTCCCTTATTGTCATAATATCAAATCAAATTTTCATGCTTTTCTCCTGTTAATGTGTTTTTCATCAGTTTATTTTGCAGGCCCATCCACTGAACCTAAGGGGTAGAGAAAAAATTCTTCCTCCCTTACAAACTTTTTAAAGCATACAGGCCAGTTACGTTATAGAATGTCTCTCAAACTGAGTTTATCTGATGTTTCCTCATGATTTGATTCAGGCTATGCTTTTTTTTTGCAGGAAAACCTAGTGATATTGTATCCTTCTCAGTGCATCATATTAGGAGGCATATGATGTCAGTCAGTTCCATTTATTGATATTAATGCTAATCATTTGGTCAAGGTGGTGTCCGCCAAGTTTCTCCACTACAAAGTTACTATTTTTCCTTTGTAATTAATAAGTAATTTGTGGAGAGGTATTTTGAGATTATTCTTCATCAAACTTTCCCCTCTAGTTTAGCATTGGTGATTCTTGTTTGAACCAATTACTATTATATTACAAAATAGTGATTTTCTAACTCCATCATTTCTTCTCCAGTTAATAGTTGGCATTTTTCTGTAACAAGAAGCTTTCTTTCTTATCTATCTACCATCTAGCTATCTGTAACATAGACATATGTATTCTTATTTTGTTCATCGGGTTATAATCTATTACTCTATTTACGCTGATGTTCAAATTGTACCAGCTCTGGCTAGTGGGAGTCTCTTCAAGCTGTTTCCAGTGTCCTTTTGACATATTCCCATCATTTTTTGATCACTTTGTAAGAAAATGTTTCATCCCAACAAGATATTCCTGACCTATCTATACTTTCTCTGCCCTAGCCTTAGAATTGATCATTTCTTCAAAAAGCCCTAATTCTTTTTAGTAGGGAATAGTATTAAGAAATCAACGTCTGGGTGGCAGACCAATATGTATGTAAGATACAATAATAAATTTCTTTATTAAATAGTGAACTCGCAGAATCAAATCCTCTTTGAGAGAACCCACCTCATTCAAGGCCTCAAAAAAATCCCACAAATGAAATTCCAAGAAAAACTAGTATATTACTATCAAAAACAACTAAACACACATGGAAAAAAGATACCATATGCAAGAACCAAAAGAAACAATAAACAACAGTAATAGGCTTACAAAGACCTTTAATTATGTAAGATCTTAGAGAGAAATTATAAAACTCTACTAAAAAGCATTAAAGAAGAACGCAAAACATGGAAAGATATACCATTTTTAAAAACTGGAAGACAAGATTACAAAGGTGTTAATTATCCTCATAGTGTTCTATGATTTAAATGAAACTTCACTGAAAACCGCACTAGGATTTCTGATGAAACTTAAAACACCGAATCTAAAATTTAAATGAAAAATCAAAGGGGAAAAATAGCCAACATATTCCTGAGGAAGAATAAGTGGGGAGACTTGTCCTACCAGATATCAAGTATTATTATAAAGCTATAGAAAGTAATACATTGAGATATTGGTACAGGGACAGATAAATTTACCCCAGTTGAAAAGAATATATAGAGCATAGAAATAGAGCAAAGCATTTCTGGAAACTTGATGATATATGAGAGATTTGACACAGCAGATGGCAGGATATTGGGGTGAGACATTTGGTAAGCATACGAGACAAACGTCAATTTCCACTGTATTAAAGGTTGATGGGAAAGGGATACAAGTAGATATGACAATATTGGTTTTTATGTTCTAATTGTTACATTGGGTGGTGGGTTCATAGAGCTTATTTTATGCTTCTTAATCTATATCAGGTTTCTCAATCTTGACACTGACATTTGGACTGGATAAATGTTTGTGGGAGGGGGGATGTGCTGTGCATTATAGGATGTTTAGCACCATTTCTGGCCTCTACCCACTAGTTGCCAGTAGCACCACCTACCTAGTTGTGAAAATAGAAAATGTCTTCAGACATTGCCAGACATCCCTGGGAAGCAAAATTGACCCTGGTTTAGAATCACTTATGTATATATATTCTTGAATGTTTTATATGTTCCATAACGAAACAAAGTTTAAAAGTGATGAGTAGAAATTTCTACTGTAAAGAAGAACTAGGAAGTGATCATTAAGAGCTGAGAAAGCCAGAGTCCATGGAAGGCTTTTGAAGTGGCAGTACAGAGCAATGAGAACTGAGTGTTGGGAGGGTTTTGATTAGCAGGTATTACTTCTAGAAATGGCATCAGGTATTGGGAATTCAATGACTCCAGATACACTGGAGGAAAATTTTGGCAACCATTCTCAAGTCTTTGGGGAATTCAATGTCTCCAGATACACTGGAGGAAAATTTTGGCAACCATTCTCAAGTCTTTGGGAAATTCAAAAGCTTAGTTTAGCCTTTTAGGATACTGTTTAATTTTTTTAAAATCTATTATTGATTTTTTTTTTTAAACAGGGCCTTCTGTTTCTATATGACCTTTCAGGGTTTTGAAGAAAGTCCATATATTTTGTTACCTTTGAGGAAGTAGCTACACGGTCACCACACATCTAACTGTGGCTCCCAAATGACTGGGATATTTCAGGAATAAGATCTAGATAATATAACATAGCTGCTCTAGGAATGATGAGTGCCTGAGATCCCACACTCATCACCACATCCCATTAATCCAAGAGCCTCCCAAACAATGTGGTTCTACTTGACAGCATCTATCTAGTTCTTATACTTGCACTGCAGTTCCATTTAACCCTTCATGGTGAGAGTTCATTAACCTCATTTTAAAAATGGAGAAACAGGTAAGGGGGGTGGGGGGTGGGAGATGAGGGTAAGGGGGATCAAATATATGGTGATGGCAGGAGAACTGACTCTGGGTGGTGAACACACAATGGGATTTATAGATGATGTAATACAGAATTGTACAACTGAAATCTATGTAATTTTACTAACAATTGTCACCCCAATAAATTTTTTAAAAAGGGAGAAACATAGAGATAGAAAGGATATATGATTTTTCAAGATAACATAATCCAGAGTAATTGATTAGAAATAAAATTGGCATAAAAATCAGGTCTCCTGAATCTTGGTTTTTACGCTTTTTTTCACCAGGCTCTGAATTGTGTTTGGGCATGTGTGAGCACATATGCACAGATGAGTGTGTGAGTATGAGAGTGTGTGTGTGTGTGGTTTGGAAGTGTATGTGTATTTCTCTGAGGACAAAGAAAAGACAAAGGATTGGAGAGAAGAGCTAGGAGGAGAAGTGTGGTAGAAAGGGTACAGGAATCAGAAGATGCCTTGGGCAAGACCTCTCTGAGTCTCAGTTTCTTTAACTGTAAAAATTTATAGAATGATTGGTGAAATCAAATGTGATATGTATTTAAATGCACTTTATGTTCCTCTAGACAAATATGATTGTCATTAGAATAATTATTAAAAATGTAATACAGATAATAAAGTAACCCTCAAGGGCAGGATGACTCACATTTTCTTCATTATTTTGGCACAAGTTCTTACCATATGTCCAGTTCAGAGGAATATTCAGTGGCTCCCAGCAAGGCATCAGGAGGGCGGTACCAAAGGGTCACAACTTCTGAAGAGTATGTCTGGCTGGGAATGGACTTGGCCCGAGCAAGACCTGACCGAAGGAGAGAAGCACAGAACTCATTGTTCTGAGCTTTCCTGGAGAGCCACAGGAACATATTCTACCAAGGAGAGTATAACTGGCTGAGCAAACAATATTTTAAAAATAATACACACACTCTGGGTGCTTTTCATAGAGCTACTGAACTATCTTGATCTTTGTGTACCTCTACATCAAGTGAATTTCTCAAATTTTGGCCTACTTTGCAGCTGGATGTGGCCTTCCTGGCAGCTAAGTGTAATGAGGTGATTAAATTCTTACCTATATGATATGAATAGAAGTGATGTGTGAACTTGCAAGTCATGCACTTAATGGAGGGGTTAGCATTCCTCCCTTTTCTTCTTCCTCCGGGCTGTAATGAGAAGGAGGTGGCAGCCATCTTGAAATATGCAGTTAGGGCAAATACCCAAGGGATGGAGGGGCCACCTGACAGGAAGAGCCTGGGCCAAAACACCAGGAGGCCACCTTACAAGTTCTAACTGCTGAGGTCAGAAGGTTACATGAGAGAAAGCTAAGCTTCCAGTGTGTTTACACCTCTATAATTTTGGGTCTCTGTAACAGCACTGGAACTCAATTCACACTAATATGGCTGCCTCCATTTCTGCAGTCCAGGAATCCCCAGTTAATTAAAGGGTGGGGATTGCTAATTCAAATTAGTTAGTTTGGTGGGAACTTTGATGAGTCATTTTCAAGTGATCCTCTGCAAAAAGAGTAATTTTGTCAGTCAGCTAATTATCTTACAGAATCACATGATCTATAGCTGGAAAAAAAACTTCAATAGATGAGCTGCTGTTGTGGGGAATTGATAAATGAATGTCTGTTAAAAGCTTACATGTCCTTATGAAAGCTACTATCTCAAAAGAAAGTACTGGAGCTATAGTAAAACTATCTGACATCTGCCAAACAGAGAAGAGTTGTTCCTTTGCTCACACGGAAACAACTTTTCAACAAATATTTATTGAGCACTTATCAGGCACTGTGGATACAATGATAAGCAAAAATGAACCCAGGCTGCCTTCATAATGTCTAGAGCCTAGTGGAGGAGACTAAGCATCACACAAGTGTTTGTGTGTGTGTGTGTGTGTGTGTGTGTGTAGTTATAAACTGTGATATGTGCTAAAATGGAAAGATACAGTAATACTCAGGGGAAATCTGCATTACTTTGATGGGAATAAAAGCCGCAGGTACCCATACAGTCACACCTATATAGATACATAGGTGAGCAGGAACAAGTGTCCTGGAGCCTCCATTCCAGGAGGATTCCATCCAACAATCTGGGGTTAACTGCTTTATCCTGCCATCCTGGGTAACCTTGATGTATTCTGATAGAATGTGTATATCTACCTAGATTTAGAAAAACCTACCAAGTACAGTTCACTCTACAAATGTCTTTATATCAAAAATGGCAGTGGGCTAGTAGAGGTACCCACGTTTTAGGAACTGATTAGATTGAGGCTTGATGGAATCCTAAAAATCTACCTCTCTCTCCCTGTTTCTTGCCTCACACTTCCAATACAGTAGTTTGATACCTCACAAAGCATCATGTTTCCCAGGTCTCTACTTTTCAAAGCCCAGGCCTCATCAATGCTTTAAACACGTACACACAAAAGCATCATTGTTCACAGCCCAGAAAGAGACTAGAGAGGAAGCTTACCAAAATCAGCCAGTTTGAGCTCTCCCAGGTGACTGATGAGTAAGTTCTGAGGTTTCAGGTCCCTGTGAAGAACATGTTGGTGGTGGATGTATGCCAGGCCTCGCAAAAGTTGAAACATGAAAAGCTGGAAGGAATGAACACCTTATCTAAGCACATTTGAGCCACTATGTGTTGATTTCTCCTCTAACTCAAAAATAGTCATCCAAAAGACTATAGTAAAAGTATCTCTTGAGAGATAAAAAATTTAAAAAAAGATTTTATATTAAGAGGGGGGAAAAAAAGACAAGGAAAGTCAAGTAAGTAGACCATGTCTTAAACAAAGGCATTCAGGCTTTTCCTGACATCTCATTTCTTTGATATTGAAGGAATTATCTTTCCTTAAAAGTCTAAAGTGAAACTTTGGAATTTCCCTTGGAACACTAGTTATTGATTTAGATGTGAGAGATTTAATATTTTTTTCCCCACTGATGAACTTGGCGTATAAGATCAAAGTTGACCCAAAAATTATATTCTAAGGTTTACAACTGCGTAAGTTTTCCAAACTTTCTGTTATGAAACCCTTTTAAAAACACCAAACTGGGAAATATATCCTTAGATGAGATAAGGAAATAAAGGAACCATTATCTTTTTTAACCTATTTTTAAAATCTTGGGTTTAAAGTTGAAAGCAAGGAAAATATACAGTATAGATTAAAAGGGAAGAGAGAGCAAAAGGAATTAGAGCAAAAAATAAAATAAAAATAATAATAAAAAGAGAATAAAGAATAAATAATAGAGAAAAAAGAAGGGGGGTGGGAAACAATAGGAAAAATACATTTTGGCCCCCAATTTTAAACTGTTGCATGTGGTTATGAGCATAGAAACCAAAGACATTGACACCAATACATTAAGGAAAAATAATAATGCTAGTTTTCCAAGTGTCTTTTGCTATCGTCCAGTGCAACTGGCAAGTGAGAATTCAAACACCACCACCATTACTGTTTACAAAGACATATGCCAATTGAAAACATGTTCTGGCTGTTTAGAAAAGAAAGGGCCAGCCGCAGTATTCCTGTGGACACAAGCAAAATAGTAGATACAGAGCTGTGCGGTTAAATCTACTTTTTCCATCATATCTTAGAAACTGGGAACTTCAGAAAATGCTAGGACCCGTACTGACCTAACAATGACATGGAGACACTGGAGCAGCATGGTCTGACGGAAGCAGAAGCCTGGGCAATTTACCTACTATAGAACAGCTGCGGTTGTATAGGTTCCATGCAGGTCTCACATCAGGTTCACAAGCTATAATGCTGTAAATTTCTTGAGACTCCTTTTTCAGTTGTTCACTGATTCTATGAGTATTCCCAATGCTTTCTCTTCTTGGTGCTTTAAACACACATAGTATTCACTTTTCCGTTCATCAAACAACTAACTAAGCTACCAAAGCACAGAATTCTTATATCAACATTTAAAATTTCCAAATGGTTATAAATATAAATGTTCAAGGAAAAGACAATATAAAGAACCAACTTAAATTCCAGGTAAAAGATTGCATGCCATCATGTATCCGGGGTGCCAAAAAAATGTATACAAGTGGACACTTTGGTCAACGTTGCTCAAGTAATAGTTTGCTGTAATCAGAAGTGTCTGAACGCTGATGGTAACCACCACTTTGAGCATCTCTTGTAATTGCAGAAGTCAAATGTGACTTGTATTCATCTTTTGTTATTGGCATATATTGAGTATTACAATTTTAATACAGTTTTCTTTTCTTAAAATGTATATACTGGAGAAAAGACAGCCTCTTCAATAAATGGTGCTGGCAGAATTGGATAGCTACGTGCAAAAGAATGAAACTGGACTGCTATCTGTCACCATGTACCAAAATTAATTCAAAATGGATCAAAGACTTAAGCATAAGACCTGACACAATAAACTGCATTGAAGAAAACATAGGTACTAAACTTATGGACCTTGGGTTCAAAGAGCATTTTATGAATTTGACTCCAAAGGCAATGGAAGTAAAAACTAAAATAAACAAATGGGATTATATGAAACTGAAAAGCTTCTGCACAGCAAAAGAAACTATTGACAAAATAATGAGGCAACCAACTGAATGGGAGAAGATTTTCGCACAGTTCCTCTGATAAGGGGCTAATATCCAAAATATACAAGGAACTCATGAAACTCAACAACAAAAAAACAAACAACCCAATTGAAAAATGGACAGAGGACCTGAAGAGACATTTCTCCAAAGAGGATATACAAATGGCAAATAGACATATGAAAAAATGCTCAACATCGCTAATCATCAGAGAAATGCAAATGAAAACCACAATGAGATATCACCTCACCCCAGTCAGAATGGCTTTCATCAACAAAACAAATAGTAACAAGTGTTGGAGAGGCTGTGGAGAAAAAGGAACTCTCATACACTGTTGGTGGGAATGCAGACTGGTGCAGCCGCTATGGAAGGCAGTGTGGAGGTTCCTCAAGAAATTACGAATAGAATTACCATATGACCCAGCAATCGCTCTCCTGGGTATCTACCCCAAAAATATAAAAGCATTTCTCTATAGAGACACGTGTACTCCAATGTTCATTGCAGCTTTGTTTACGGTGGCCAAGACATGGAAACAACCAAAATGTCCTTCGATAGATGAATGGATAAAGAAGTTGTGGTACATATACACAATGGAATACTATTCGGCGTTAAGGAAAGATGATATAGGAGCATTTGTGACAACATGGATGGATCTCGAGAGAATAATGCTAAGTGAAATAAGTCAGACAGAAAAAGCAGAGAACCCTATGATTTCACTGATATGTGGTATATAAACCAAAAAGAACAAGACAAACAAATGAGAAACAAAAACTCATAGACACAGACAATAATTTAGTGGTTACCAGAGGGTAAGGGGGTGGGGGGTGGGTGATGAGGGTAAAGGGGATCAAATATATGGTGATGAAAGGAGAACTGACTCTGGGTGGTGAACACGCAATGGGATTTATAGACGATGTAATACAGAATTGTACACCTGAAATCTATGTAAATTTACTAACAATAGTCACCCCAATAAAATTAATTAAAAAAAAATTAAAAAAAAAATGTATATACATTTTTTGGGCAACCTCTGTATGTTTTTCAATGGGAAAATACTAAGGAGAGAAGGAGATGGAAATAGGTGAAGGACAGAAGACAGAAAGACGGTGGCCCTGAAGGAAAGAAGGGAAAATAACATTTATTGAATGCCTATCACCTTTTGTAATCCTCAAAATAATACTGAGAGGAAGATAGGCTTGTCTTCAATTTGCCAATAAGAAAAATAGCGCTCAAGGAAACTTTAAAAATATGTCTAGAAAGTGTCCGGGCCAGGTCTTCAATTCAGACCTGCCTGACTCCACTATACCAGCCTGAGAAGCTGGAGAAAAAACAGAAAATTAAAACATGATAGGGAAAGAGTCAGCTGGATGAGTCAGAGACAGAGCTCAGCAGGCCTGGCTGAAATGCCTTTCATGTCCCAAGGACAGCCTGTTCTCATTAATTAGTCACACCCACCTCCCACCTTCTTGCTCTCAGTCCCTTTCCTTCCTGGCTCCACATGTCTACAAGCATTCATAAGTGGTAAAGCACTGTGGTGTTAAGGTCTGGTATTTCATAGCCGTACTTCTCAAAACTGCACTGTGTGCGGACTAAACTCACCACCCACTCACTCTTAAATCCCTTAAAACCTGTTTCTTCCTTCAACACTGATGAAGCTTCACCAATAATAATCAATCTGATGGTGTTTTCTCAGTCAAAGTCAAGCCTGATGTGGGTAACTCTTTCCAGTGAGGCTTCCCATACCACAAGGATTAGTCCTGTTTCCAACACAATGAGGCTCTTGGGAACAAAATGTAAATCCTTTTGGCTAGTGCCATCTAGACTAGGAGTCCCTCAAAACACAATCCGATCAGTCAGCCAACTCCTTCAAGGAAGCCGGAGTCCTTTCACTCACCAGGGATCCTTGGGGCTTGTTCTATTTGAAATCTGACACGGGCAAAGTTCACTATGATTCCCATCCTGTCCTCTGTGATCACTACTCAAAATGCAAGCCTATCTGACTAATCCTTTTTCCTCCCGTAAGCGCATCTCCATACTGCTCTGTGCCTCCTCTCATTTAACCCAATATCCATCGTTCCTTCCTCTCCGAAACCTTTTCACGGTTCACTCTTCACTCATCAGTCCTGGTTTTAAAACTCCCTCCAACCCCACATCTGATGAATTTCCTTCTGGCTCCTTTCCTTGAATGGGTCCTTGAGTTCACTGCTTGCCTAGCATTGTCTAGTCGATGCTAGTTTTTCTACAACTTACTCATACCTTTGATCACTGTGAGTTGGGGTCAGCTGCCTCCCAAATTCCCAACACCACTTCAAAACCATTACTTCTCTACCGTTGAGTAAGAAAATAAACCCTGTTGCTTGGACTGCCTTGCCATCCAGCTACATCTTCTACTCTTCTTTTCACTCTCATCCACACAACTCCTTACCACTCCCCATCATTCACTCACAACTTGGGCACCTAAATCATAGCTGTTTCTTCCTTGACTTCAGTGCCCATGTGAACAAACTCCAGTGATCTGCTTCTCCAATCAACTTCAGCCCCTCACTCCCAGGGTAACACTGTGGTCTTGTCATTATATGCAACTGTTTGTCCTCTCAAACGTGAAATTCACCCCCCATAATATGGCTTCTGCAATGGTCATGTCATTCGTAATGCTTTTTACCATAGTCACCAACGCCTTTTTGCTATGAAAATTCAATGGATACCTCTCATTCCTTTTCTTTGTAGCTTCTGGCATTGTTAACCATGACTTCCTTCCTGAAGCTCTCTCCCCTTGGTACCTAAATCTTTTAATTTTTCTCCTACCTCCATAACTGTACTTTTTATAAGTTCCACTTCCTTTGCCATTTTCTAATATATTGATATTCCTTAGGGCTTCTCTTAATCGCTATACACACTCACCCTTAGCCATCTTATCCAGAGATTGCCTCAATTAACTGTATTCTGAAGATTTCAAAATCTTTATCTCTAACCCAGATAGGTCTCTTTCCTGAGCTTTAGACCCATACAGTCTGAAGTTCAGTTGGACATCCCATAATCACCTCAAACTCAGAATGTCCAAAACTTAACTGACTATATCCCTCTAAAATCTACTTTCCCCCTGTTTCTCTGTCTCAGTGCATGGCACAATTCCCCATCTAAATACACATAGCCATAAAAATTATTGCTTACTCTTCTGTCTCTTGTCAATTCTGGCTAAGGAATTGACTACGTCTGTCCATTTTCCTCCCCCATCACCTCACATCCGCATCACTGTGGCACTGATCAGCCTCACTGTCAAAGCTGGAACCCTAACAGACGCGAGCATTTAGGGAATGTCTAGAAGAAATGGGAGTATGGGATAGGAGTAGAAAAAAAAAGGAGAGAGTGATTCAGGGGACTCTAACATTTCCAAAAAAAGTATTTTTCCAATCTATTCACCACAGTGTCTTCAGAGTGAGCTTCACAAATTGAAAATCTGAATTTATCACTTCCTTGTTTAAATCATTTAGTGGCTCCTCATATGAAATAGCATAACAGAGCTGGGCCCTTCATGCTCTGGCGCCTACCTACCTCTTAAGCCTCATCTCTAACCATCTCCAACTCTGTTAATTCTAAACTCCACCCTTACTGAATTATCTTCAGTTCTTGGAATATACTATGCCCTCTCTGGCATCCCAGCATTTTCACTGCTGTCTTTACTATGGGGAACTCAACCCTACTCCCACCTGCTTTGGTTGGATAACTTTTTCTTTTCTGCCTCCATATGCCCCTAATGCTTCCCTCTAGTTATTAGTGTATTCCTCACAAATCCACAAAGTTCTTGCAGCCATGAATGATTTTTCAACTGTATTCTTGGTATCTGTGACACTATCAACCATGCCCTCCTAGGAATTTTCTCCCTTGACTTCCACAGAAATATATTTTTCTGGACCTTTTACATTCCTAAAAGCCGCTTCCCTTTGTCCCTTGCCGTCCTGTTCCTCTTCTTATCCCTTACAAGCAAACGTTCTATCATCACTCCTTTTCCCCTTTGCAGATTTGCTCTTTTGGTTGTCCACTCTCTTGTCTTTAACTATAAACCCCTGTGCCAATTATCCTCACATATGCATATCCAGTACATATCTCCTTCCTGAGCACCAAGCTCCTCTTCAGCTGGCTGCTGCTCATTTCCCTTTAGATATCCCACCTCAACGAGGTAATCATCATTTCCTCTTCCTCTCTAAACCAACTTCTCCTATTTCTATTAAGAGAGCTATAATTTTCCTGGTTGATCAAACTCAAAAGCAGTTTTGTTTGGCCCCACCCTTTCCCTCCTCATGCCCTAGTCAGTCATTATGTCCCGGATGAACTCTTCTTTGTTTCCATTTTTCACATTCCTTTTCATTCTTACCTTCACTACCATAACGTAGGCCTTTATTACTTCTCACCTAGATCCTTGCCACTCAAAATTTGGTCCTCAACCAGCAGCATCTGTGTTACCTGGGATCATGTTAGAAGCAGAAGCTCAGGTCTTACCCTAGACTTATACTGAATCAGCTCCCGAGGTTATGCGTCTGCTCATTGAAGTTTGAGAAGCACCAGGCTAAACCACATCAAACTCCTGACTGGAATCCCTGACTCCAGTTTCCTCTCTTTAATCCATCCTGCAGACCACAGTTACATACATTTCTTTCAGATCATGTCATGCTCTCTCAACTCAAACCCCTTTAATTACCACCGAAGGAATAAAGTTCACATCTTAGAAAGTAAGGCTCTCAGCCACCTACTCAGTCTATTTTCCACTAATATATTCTATATTTTAGGCTAACAGGATGACAGATGCAGTATGGCACTTTTGGAAAAGAATCTTAACCAAGAATCACGGTTAGCAATGGCAAAAGCTGGTTCTATATCCACAGGCAAAATGTTTGTCCTCTCAAACCTTGGATTCCAATTCTGCAAAATAAGAAAGTTAGACCAGCCCAATGTTTTTAAAGCTTTTTAAACTGTAACCACAGTGAGAAATATATATATGTACCCAGTATTCACATACATACATAGCTTTAAGTACAGTTTCAACTGGAACAAAAGTTGCACAAAATAATACTCTTACTAAGTGTAATACACTCTAGTATTTTCTATTCTCTTCTCACCCATTCCATTTCGTTTTTTTAAATGGTCGTTAATCACCAAATTGATTTCATAATCCACTAATGGGTCAGAACTCAAAGACTGAAAACTGCTGTGGGCCCTCTAACCCTAACAATCCATGACTCTGAGATCCTCTTCCTTCAACACATCCTCTATTTCCCTGCTCCATACCTTTGCTGAAAACATTCCTTCTTTCTGTAACACCTTCCCCTATTGCAGCCTCTTGAAACGCAATGGATTTTTAAAGTTCTGGCTTAATGAAACCCCTTAAAGTTATATTTTACTTCTTTGCACGTTTACGATACTAGGTCTTTTTTCTTACTTGGCATTATTCACACACAAATGTCCTATAATAGTGTTGGTATGTATCTCTTTCATGTTGATTTGGATGTAAGTGTCGTGAGGAAAGGAATCATGTCTTCTATATAGGAATCATGTCTTTTGTCTTTCTAAGCATTTAGCACAATGTCTGCTATGTGAGTCACAAAAGCCTGAAAACCTTTTTCTTTTTTTTCAGTTATTCTTTCTCCAACTGTTCTTCTATTTAGTCAACACCTCCAGTTCCTTGACTCTTCTGCTCTCTCCCTAACTATCAGCAACCTGCCTATCTTCACTTCCTTCCCTCAGCATAGACCCAGTTTAAAAACCACTGTCCATCATTTTAACCTCTCTCTTGACAATCTCTTCAATTCTCTTGCCCCACGGTCTTTTCCTCTCACACATCTGGCAAAACCCCAACTCTGAATCAATCTGTCTACTTTCTCTGCTCCTCTATTTGAATTGCTAAGCACTGCCATTAAAAAAAAAAATCCCATGATCATGCTGATAATTTAATGATTTTCATCCTCACTAGAGTCTTTAACACACAGCTAGACCCTTTTGGTTTCCTTGTTACTTCTCTATCACGTTCTCCAATAGCTACTCTCTTCAACCCCTTGTCCTCAAATCTTCGCCCACCCGCCACCCCCTGCGTCCAAGAGTGAATTAGGCCCCTTCTTATGAGTTCTCATAATATTCCTATTAACATGGCCATAGCGCTAATGACTTTGCTTCTCTCTGCCTAATTTAAATCTTTGTATCTTACTGGGCTTTAAGCACATTGAAAATAAGAAACACAACTTACTCATTACTGAAACCTCAGAACTTAATATAGCACTAAGTATTCAATACGTATTTCTTGAATGAGTGAATCACTAAATGAATACAGAAATATTAGCTAAATGAATGAGTATGTCATATACAAATCTTATATGGTTATGTTAAGTGCCAATAAGTTAATTAGTGCCAATAAAACCTGAGGGAGTGAAAAGTATGAAATACAAATTGTTTCTAAAATTTATAATAGATGTAGAATTATACAGCTAGTTAAGAGTTTATTATTATTTCTATGCTGATGACTAGAAAAATGGAAGTTGGTCCCATCTATAATAGGATGTGATGGAACAGGCAAAAAGATAACTGATTAAGATCTAACAAAGGTAGTTTGTTTGCTAATTCTAGTGGGGAACTGTAAAAATACAACACAAACTTTATTACAGACCACAGTAGCCTGCCATGAAGAAGGTATTTATTTTATGATGGCCTACCTTCACTTCTTTTCTTTTAGTGCAATTCTTTTTAATTGGTTTGTACCTTTAAAGACACATTTGCATGATGGCAATGACTGACAAGTTTAGGCTACCCAGAAAACGGCTAAACATTGTTCCATATGTTGAGGGACAACTCTTTTTTTTTTTGTAATAACTTTTTTTCTAGAATATCAATGATGGTCATCTTTTTATTTAGTATCTGGGATTTTGCTTCGTGATGGCCGTCTGTTCCAAACTCTCCTTCTGTGAGCAAGCCAGAGGAGAGTCCTGACCTTCAAAGTACTCACCCTGACATTGTGGGGATGAAGTCCTCCTGGGTGCTGAGACATGTACTGGGCCAGGTCTGTGTGCTACACGAAATGGCGGAGAGACTGATGTTAGTGTCACTTACACCCGGGACCTAAGGCAGCCCATAGCCTTGACTGTCAGAGGTATTACAAAGTTCAGAATTTTTGAAAATAAGGTGCAAAAGGTACATGACCAGGATTTCTGAGACCCCACTGTTAAGGTCCAACACAATATGCCTTTCTAACTGGCTACTCTTAGAAGGAAGCTTGTTTCTCTGCACAGAGATGCTCCTTGTAAATGACTGTCACTGAATACAATGACACAGGAATTTTTCACCCCACTGGAGGCAAGCCAAGTACACACACCTTATGATTTATGTCTGCTATGAATAGGTTTTCCTTTCAAAAATACAAAAATGAGTTTTTCTTTAGAAAACTTGTATACAATTTTTAAACCCTTGTGATTTCTGCCTACATTGTCAATGAAAAAAATGTTGGGTTCTGCTCAGATAGTGATTAAAAATGGGTTTTAAAAAGTACTAAAGTTTTATTTACAAGGCAGACTCAAAGTGCTTTTTTTTTATTATTGCTGATGAGGGGAAAAAGACAGCAAATAGAGTGGGCAAAGAAACAGGATTAAAGAATAAGTGTAAGAACAATAGACTCTGCTAATCACAATAATGAAAATTTCCATGACACTTTCCACATTGTAATGAAAGTTTTATCATGCCATAAAATATTAACAGATTCATTATACAAGCACCAGGCTTTTCCCTCATGCTTTGTAAAATGCTGGGGCAACTCACCATGTATTCAAAAACGAACGTCAGTGTCTCTTTGGTGTGGATTATGTCATGCAGGAGCACAATATTGGCATGTTTCAAACACTTCAAAAGAGAAGCTAGAAAAATTAAACAAAATGTTAATTTAATCACTGATAATGAAAGTGATGCTTTAAAGCTATCAAGTAGTATTTATTTTTTTAAACATGTCAAATCAAGCATTCTGGTTTTTTTTACTGCTGGAATAAAATCTCTTATGAAATAATATTTAAAATCACAAAGGACCTTGATTTGTTAAATGGCAAGTCATGGTGTTCGCATAACTTATTTTTCTTATAGACAAGAGCAGTTGCAAAAAATATGTTTCCATTTACCCAATCAATTTCATCAAAGCACTCAGAGCACTTTGCAAATGCTTTCCTCTGGGAATCTTATCTCTGCTGCAGAGTTACTGGAGAAGAGGCCTGGAGAGATTAAGGCCATTGCAGGAGCAGGAAATGCAATGTTCTGCCTTCTAGAGCAGGACTTTGCCATATGTGACAATTCTCTAAAATTCAAAGTCCCACAGGGAGTCAGCAGGGCCCATGGATGTGATTGGTAGAAGGCAGAGATAAAGAGCATGGGATAAAAGATTGTTGAAACATAATAGTGAGAAGAGGGGATTTCTTAAAGGGAGAATTGCAAACTGCTGTGGAAAGGAGAAAATGCAAACTTGAAAAAAGGACAGGGCCAAACTTGGGGAGTGAGAGTGAGGAGGTCTGAGGACTGTCTCTTGCATCTTCAACAACATGTTATTATTAGGTCAGTAAAAGCAGCCTTAAAGGGGAGAGGTCACCACAAAAGGCCAGTGAGTGGTTGGGAGGGGGTTTAAAAGGCTGTCTTTGGGGGCTCCAGAGATAAGAGAACCAGAAGGGTGAAGACCAGAAAAGGCACAACAGGAGATGAGTCTCAGTTCAGGACATTCTTGCATGAAGAAATAGTGTCCGTAAGACTTAAAGGAAAAATTAAAAGTATAAAAATTCAAATCAATGTTCTGCACAGTATGCCTGTATATCATGCATCTCCCGCACCAACTCTCTGCTGGAATTCTGTAAGAATGCTCAGTGATGGTTCTTCTGTAGTTTAGTTGTAATTTTTTTTTTTTTTTTTTTTTTTTTTTTAAAGATTTTATTGGGGAAGGGGAACAGGACTTTATTGGGGAACAGTGTGTACTTCCAGGACTTTTTCTTTTTTTTCCCAAGTCAAGTTGTTGCCTTTTCAGTCTTAATTGTGGAGGGTGCCGATCAGCTTCAAGTTGTTGTCCTTTCAATCTTAGTTGTGGAGGGCGCAGCTCAGCTCCAGGTCCAGGTCCAGTTGCCGTTTCTAGTTGCAGGGGGCGCAGCCCACCATCCCTTGCGGGAGTCAAACCAGCAACCTTGTGGTTGAGAGCCCACTGGCCCACGTGGGAATCGAACCGGCAGCCTTTGGAGTTAGGAGCACGGAGCTCTAACCACCTGAGCCACCGGGCCGGCCCCTAGTTGTAATTTTGATGTGGTCGTGAGAGGAGGCAAGCACGGCATTTACCTACTGCGCCATCTTAAGCAGAAAATCTTTGTTGTTTTCTGCTAGAATTTTTAATACCTTCCATATTTACAATACTTCTGACCATCAGTTGAAAATGCTTGTATTTTATGTGTATTTTTATTTGTAAACTATGGTCACTTTCTCACACGCTCTCTCTTTCTACACACACACACACACACACACACACACAGCAAAACGTTCACCAAAACTAGATTTTAAAAGGATATGATAAAGCTGAAATTGCTAAGAATATTGTAAAGATATTTAAATTTATTTTTAATATCAAATTTAGTTTCACTTAAATATGATATTATTAAAACTCCTGATACTTATTTTAAAAATCATAGTGACATGTTTTGTGAATTATAACGGCTTCATACTACCATTTGCTAAAAAGCTCAAGGAACAGTATTTACTTAGGATGAGACTCACTGCTAACAATAGTGGGTATAAATCTTTATTTCATAGTTTTCTTGATAATTTCTGTTTTATAGGAGTAGGGAAAGTGTCTGTTTTGCCATTTCTCTGTTGTTCATTTATATTTGCAGTATTAGTCTTATCTTCAATCTAAATTTTTTTGCAGAAATCTTCTTAACCAACCCATTTGATGAGGATTCTAGTAAATGGCAACTCCTCTCAACATTTTTTCTCACACCCTCATCCAATTCATCAGCAATCCCTCCCTTCTTGCCATCTCCTATGCTACCATCCTGGGCCAACCCATCATCATGTCTTGGCTCAATTATTGCAAATACCTCCTAACCTGTTTCCCTGCTTCCTCCCTTCCTTCATACAGTCTCTTCTTACAGAACAGCCAACCACTGAGATACCACTCAAATAGAAGTTAGGGCTTGTCTCTCCTAGTTCCAAATACTCCAGTGGTCTCTCATTGCACTCAGAGTAAAATCTAAAGGACTTACTATGGCCTGCCTAGCCCTATCACCTCCTGCCCTCATCAACTCACACTCCCATCCTTGCATACTTGATTCTATCCATATTGGCCTCCTAGCTGTCCTTTGGACTCTTACAAACACATTTGCTCCCTGGGTCTTACACTTCCCTTTGTCTGCCTGCAACCCTCTTAGCTCAGCTCTCTGCATGCTTCCTCCCTTGCTTCCTTCAGGTCTCTACTCACATGATACACGTTCAAGTCTTGACTTCCTTGGCCCCTCTCGATGAAATAGCTGCCCCCCTCCCCAACCCAACCATGTGATCCCCTATCCCTATGTCTTGTTTTGTTCTTCTTCATAGAAGAACTTATCGCCCCTGACATATTATAGCAGTTATTATCCCTGACCTATTACATTTGTGTTCATTACATTTGTGTCCACCACTCTTAAGAATATAAACTCCCTTGAGAGTAGGCACTTTTGTTTTTTTGCTTATTGCTATATCTTCAGTGTCTAAAACAATGTCTGCTATATGATGAACATTCAATAAATATTTACTATTGAATTAGTGGTCACTAATTTCCTAGTATCATTTCTATACCTATAATTGGTTGGCATAGGGTGTTTCTCCTGAAGATGCTTTATTTTTTGTTTTTCTTTTAGTTGTCTTCTTCATTAGATTATAAATGTTGTGTGTGTTATGGCTATATCTACCACTGTTTTTTTAACACCCCAGAAATACCAAAATACTTACATGGAAATTATGACTTTGGATTACTAATAATAAAAAATTTACATAAAAGAGTAGATGATGTTTAAAGCATTTATCTCATGGTGTTCATATATTGTTTGGTCCATCCACCAGAGGGATCTAAAATGCCTGCAGCCTCAGATGTGTTGGTCTCAAACCCAGGAAGGAAAACTCTTTCTTCTAATTTCCAGGCTGCCTCATAAACTTCACAGCAGGATACGGTGTGTTCTGCAGGCTAATCAGCTGAGGGATGCAAAAGTCAACTGAGAGGAAAAGATCTGAAAATCGGAGCATTCTGATTCCTGTAAAATTATTATTTTTATAACTCACATAGTCTAAGTCTACTAATGTTTGTTTCTCTTCAAAGAAAAGACACAAAGATAAATTGAAGACTCTTTAAAGCTCCCAACAAATGGAATCACAATGGAATTTCTCTGAGTGTTTCCAAAATAACTTTATAATGATGATGATGATGGTGATGATGATGATGACAGCTGACACTCACTGAGCATTTACCAGATGCCAGGCATTGTTGCAAGAATTCTGCATATATTAACCTGGTATGATCATGAGAACACCCAGGAAAACCAGAGAGAAAATCTGAAGAAAACAATATAATCCCAAAGACCAGGAAAAATGACTCAGGACTGAAAGTTATTAAACTTGTTTTAAAAATGCAAAGTATCTCTTTCTTTATTTTAAATGTCGAAAAAGGTGTTTAGTATGACCAACCGGTTGAACATTACATGGAATTTAATCTGATTCTTCTATATGTAAGATATTTAATAATTTAGTAAAAAATAATCATTTTAATCTCACAATGATATGGGAATCTTTAATTTCTTGGTTTTCTTCATTTCGTTGGGACTTGTGGTTCACTAAAGTTTTATAAAAGTTGATGCTTTGCTAGTGCAATGGATCATGAAGTTTTGATGTTACTCTACTCTGTTCTATTTCAGTTTAGAGGGAAAGGTAAAAGATGATGATGACCAGGAAGAACAAGGCACTGTTATACATAGTAAGTGCCTGGTAGTCAAAGCCTTTCTAGGCTGGGAACTCTTTGAGGGCATGGACTGCTCCTGTCCCTGCCTTTACATCTCCAACACCTAGCACAGGCCTGGCATGTGGTGCCAGACAGTTGTAATGAAGACTGGAGAGTTTATGTGGGAGTCAATAATGGAGACAATTCCCATCCCCAACCCAACTGGGCACTGAATTAAAAAGAGCTTATAGTTCCTGATGTTTCGTTTTCTCTGGCCTGGGTTTCACAATTCAAGTCAAAGTATCCTATTATGCATTCCAAGAAAAGAAATGATCAAGATAACTCTTAAGACAGATATTAAATAAGTAGTTATCTGATTTCAGGGGGAATTTTAATCGGATCACATACCATAATCCTGGCATCATTTTGTTTTATAAAAATAGGGGCGCCGGATGGCTCGGTTGGTTAGAGCGTGAGCTCTGAACAACAGGGTTGCTGGTTCGATTCCCACATGGGCCAGTGAGCTGCACCCTCCACAACTAGATTGAAGACAATGAGCTGCCGCGGAGCTTCCAGAGGGGCAGCTGGATGGCTCAGTTGATTAGAGTGTGAGCTCTCAACAAGGTTGCGGGTTCAATTCCCACATGGGATGGTGGGCTGTGCCCCCTGCAACTAAAGATTCAAAATGGGAACTGGACTTGGAGCTGAACTGAGCCCTCCACAACTAGATTGAACAACAACAACTTGGAGCTCATGGGCCCTGGAAAAACACAGTGTTCCCCAATATTCCCCAATTAAAAAAAAAAGTTAATTCTATTTAAAAAAAAGTAACTATGCACATGTAAATGTCCATGATGTGATCCATGATGTGATTCCGTGATGTGATGTGATTTGATTGCATTCAATGGAGGACTTCTCATCAACCTGGCCTGTCACAATCTATTTGTGGTAGCCAATGACTCATCGGTTCTAATTGGTATCCTCTACTTCACAGTATGACCTTGGAGAGGTTCCTTGGTCTATTTTTGGCTCAGTTTTCTCATATATGAACTGGTAATAATTACTTTGTAATGTTTTCTACTAGAGAATGATATTAAAAGATTCTCAGTTAAAACTATTTCTGATTTAAACACTGGTAATTTAAGCAATTACTGGTTTTGTAGAGTCTGTGATGGAATTAGAATTGACAAATATACAATATTATATATTATTTTCTTTAAAATGTTTCTTCTACATTTTGCTTAACATTTATACATAATATATCATAAAAATAGGTTTTTATTTTTACTGTTGCTAAAGGAGAAATACTTGAATTAAGAAGTTCTGAATTTATCATAATGAAGTAGAAAAGATTTTGAATAGAAGAGATTGGATTCTACCACCCTATCAACTCTGTTCACTAGTTCTGAGATCTCTCAGCAACCTAATCTCTCTGAGTTTCAGATTCCTTCATCTCTACAACAAAAAGAACACCTCCCAGAGTTGATGTAAGGTTTTTAAAAAATGATAATGTGTATGTGGGGGGGCAGGAGAGCATATGTCATATGCCTAGTCCTCAAAAAAGGTTAGTTATACATATCACTGCTTCCTAAACAAATGCTAACAGGATGAAAGTCCTGGGCTTAAACCAAAAAAATTCTGATTTTATAGAAAGTTATTTAAAATAATGTACAGTATTAAGATATTGATACACCATTTAATAAAACTAGGAACATGTTTTTATATAAAAAGTTAAAACATGAAGATATTAGTCTATTCGAATGAAAATATTTTCTCCTCATTGTAAAAATATACACTTAAAATATAATTCTAGAGCCAGTTATGAAAGATTTTCTAAGTTGCTCTGAAGTAGCTAATCTTTTTAATTAGCCAAGAAGTGAGGGTAGAGAATATGTCTATTGTATACACTACTGTGTATCTAGCAGTCAGCAGAGCGCCTGGCCAGAGTAGGTGCTCAATAAATACTTGCAGAATGAATGCATAGAGAGTGGATGGATTTTTGAACTAGAGAGGTTATGTTTGAATCACAGCTACGTATTAGAAGATCGATCTCCAAAGGTTGATAACAAGAATGAAAGGGGTAACACATGAAAATTATCTGGCACGGTTATTAAAGTGTTTCCCTTAGTGCTGTTCATACTTTTGCAAATTCATAGTATTACATGTTAAGATCAAATAGGTTTCCAAATGACCAGATTAATAAACTGCCACATGTATTCCTCTTACATATGCGTAGAGAAAGATAGTATGTGTAGTTAAACTCTATTCAATAAATCTTTGGCTTATAGTGGGACCAGTGGGACCTCTGGTGGGACCAGTTTTGGCATCAGTGGGACCAGACTGTTCAGAAAAAGTAATTCCAGCATCAAGGCTTTTAAAAGAAGTCTGCATTACTCATTCAGTTTTTCTGCACGTGACTTTTGGTTGCCTTTTTAGCCAGTGACCCTAGATTTTAACTAATGAATTCCAGCTGTTGTAATTTTGCCTTCCAGCCCTTGTCATTTAACTTCCTGTCTTCCTGGTCTCACATCCTTAAAGTTCTTACAGGAAAAATGAGACAGTGCCAAAGTTTTCAAATAAGGTCTCGTATCTTCTTGAGGGGAGAGTGCTTTCTAACAAGGGCTCCCAGCTTTTACACTGGTGGAAAAAGAAACATTCATTGTTAGAAATTACATGCCTAACAACCTCCAATGTGTCAAAAACCCTTTCGTGGTTTTTAATATTATATAAGCAAAGCATTCAGTAAGGTAAGTCCTTTATTTAATATTATATAAAGCAAATCAAGAAAGTCCACCGTTGAATACTAAATGTAACTGCAAACACCTACGATGGAGAGGCAATTCCTTGGTAAAGATGCAATGAAAGAAACATTTAGCATACAGAACAATACAGATCAGCTTTTCTGAACCATGCTGAGAACCATCTGTTAGCAAACCGGCAAAAGGTTTTGTCAAATGTCAACATGAAAAACTTGGCTGTGGGGAAAATGTGAGCAAGGCAAGCCTAAAGCAATAGACAAGCCCAAGTGCACGAAGAAAACACCATGAGAATGGGGTGAACCTGGGCCTCGAGACCTCTATGCTGGTGACTCCTATTACATTCAGAAATACTCTTTAACCTATCCACATTTCTTTCTAAATCTGATCATTCTTTTATGGGGACCACTAATAAGTGCATTAGTAAATGCAACTTCCATTATATTAAACACTGAAAGCCATGCTTTTCCTCCAGAATGCACCTGATCCTACCAGGCTGCATCCCTGACTAGCCCAATAGCCATTTGGCCCTTCTACTTAAATTCAAAATGACACATTTCCCAGGGGCTCCAAAAGACTTTTGAAAATGGCATCAAATTCAGTTATAAACTCATTTTCTGAATTGCTTTCATCTATGCCTGTTTGCATAACCCATCCTTCCAAGCTCCGTTCAAAATCTACTGACTCCATTAGCCACACTGACACTAACTGGTTCTCATCTTAGTTTATGTGTTTTTAACCTCCATTATAACACTAGTTGTAACTGGAACCATCTGCTCTGTTATGTCTGAAAATGATATAGAGCAAGATCAGGCCTTTTCTTCTCATCCATCACAACACCCAGCAATATGCTTTGCATACAAGATGTGCTCATAAAGAAGGGAAGATGAAGTAAACAGGGAGAAAGTAAGGTCAGGGAAGAGACATTTCTCTGGGTCTTTGATGAAATGGATAACAATCCTGTTATTTTATTTCAAATGGCTCATAGAAAAAGGTTAAAAAATTGAAATTTTAATTATTTATTTTCACTATATTTGCTTGATTTTTATGTTATAAATTACTAGTTATCTTGATGATGAACAAGACATTGCTGATGGAAAAGAACAAGAATGGAATAATAGACAATATTTGTGAAATTCCGAAAACAGATTCTGTGATTAGTGCTTTAAGTGCATATTCTCATTTAATCCTCATAACAACTCAAAGAAATAGATACTATTATCCTCTTTTGCAATAAAATGAGTCTTAACTAGGTAAAGTAGATTACCCACAGTCACACCACTAGTAATAGATCTAAGATTCAAACCCAAGTCCGTCTGACACCAGATTCCTCACCCACTTGCTGGGTACAGAGAAAATACAGGGACAACACTAAAATGCCTTCCCAAAGAGTTTTTTAAGTGCTATCTAAACAACTTATTATTTTCAAGCAAATGGTTTACTCAGAATTTGTGTGATTATATTATTTATTTTCTCTTTTACATGGATTTTTCTGGGATTGTATAGATATAGCCTTAGCACTTAGCATGGGACCAAACACAGAGAAGGTACTTAGTAAATATTCATTGAGTTCATAGTCTTGGTCAACTAATACAACAGTTTTGAGTCTTAATTTCCTCAAAAATGAATAAAATGATAGTGTAAATATACTTGGAAAACTGGTATGAAGAATAAAATTGCAATGATATTACTTCTAGAAATATCGAGATGTATGGAAATATTTAGAATGTATAGACTCAATGCATTTTTTCCCCAAATCAAGGACTTAAAATAGATCTGTTGGGTCCATTTTACTGTTCTTACCTTCCCGGATAGCTGTAAATGGGACTCCTTCTTCTTCATTCATGCTGATGACTTTTAAAGCCACTAGTTGTCTGTTTATCCTAGCAGAATGGGGGGAAAGGACACACATTCAGATGATTCAGAGCAGAATTTTATACTAAGGATAGTTAAATAAAAACAGTTTTTCTTCAAAATATATTCCAGCATATGAATCTACAATTTTTTTAAAGTAAAAAGTTTAAAAGTCATATACCAGGGGTACCAAAAAACTGTATACAAGTGCACACTTTGGTCAATGTTGCTCAAGCAGTAGTTCACCGCAATCACAAGTGTCTGGACGCTGATGGTAACCACTTTGAGCACCTCTTGTAATTGCAGAAGTCAAACGTGACTTGTATTCATCTTTTGTCATAGGTATATATTGAGTATTACAATTTTAATACAATTTTCCTTTCTTAAAATATGTATATGTTTTTGGCTATATATATATATATATATATATATATATGCATATATACATATGTATATGTATATATGCATATATATGACTTTCTTTTCCCTCTTTACCAAAGTGGTAACTGTTCATTAATAAAAATTTGGAGAATAGAGAAAAGCAGAGAACGCCCCCACCCCACAACAAAGTCCATCTTCATAATATTTTCATGTATATTGTTCCTTTTATTTCCCTTTGCACACTTATCTGAACCATCCTTATTTTTCATTGGAATTATTGTAGTGACCTCCTAAACAATCTCCTTGCTTGTACACTTGTAACCCTACTGTCTATTCTCAACAGAGTAGCCGGGGCATCCTTTTTAAGTAAAAGTCAAAACAAATCACTGCTCTACTCCAAATACACCAGTATCTCTGCATTTGACTCTGAATACAAGCCAAATTCTTGTGGCCTCCTAGGTGCTACTGATCTGCCCCATCCCACCATTCTCTCTCTTCATCTCCTGCTCTCCACTTATTGTTTTGCTTGCTGATGTAAGCTAAGTGCTGGACAACAGAGATTTTAATGCAAGTATAAATATATTACTTTTAGTACAGTGGGATTCATATCATAGAATAGCTTCTTATTAATAACTTGTTTTTCCTCCTTTAACTTTTTCATTCTTGTATTATGATATTTAATTATGACATAATATTTCATCACATAAATGTACTACAATGGGTTCAGCCGATTCCAAATGCTTTTAAATTTTTTCTAACTTTTGACTATTTTAAAAATAGTGATGATCATATTTGTAGATCAATCTTTTCACACAGCCCCTATTATTTTTATAGGGTAATGGTGCAATTGCTAAATTAAAGAGTATGCTGGGCATTTTTACTGTTTTGAACGCATGTTTCCAAACTGTGCCACAGAGTAATCACACCACTCACTGGTCATAAAAATGGCCATTCCAGCAACCCCTTGCCAAAACTGGGCTGAGCTGTTTTTTGTTTTGTTTTTATTTTTTAAGATTTCATTTTTTTAGAATAGTTTTAAGTTTATAGAAAAAATTGAGAAGATAGAACAAAGAGTTCCCGTATACTTCACAAACAAAAGGTTTTTTGGTCAAATATGTTTGGAAAATGCTTCACACTTTTTAAATTTTCTCATTCTTTCTTAGAGAGTCCTGGTCTACATTAACATTTTAAAGATGTCAAGAGCACCACAATAAAGGATCACATTTGATTTTGTTCTAGGATACGCTGTGTCAATTTGACAATGGTATGTTTCAACTGAAAGCACTATAAAGATGTCTCAGAATTGGGGCTCTCTAGAACATACTTGGATAGATGGGGCACCATGGACATTTCCAATCTTCCCTTATGGATTCTGACTTAAGTGTTACGTATTGACAGACCCTTCCAGCCCAAAGGTTACACGGAATTCTTTTATCCTACTAGTTCCTAGATTTTTTTTTTTTTCATTTAACTCTAATCCACTGGGAATTCATATTGTATATTTTTTTCCAAATTGCTAACAATTGTCCCAGCTCTTTTCCCAGGACCGTCTTCTTTTCCCTGCTGAGTTGACATGCCACCATAATTATATATTAGACCTTACTAATACTTGGATTTGTGACTTTTCTCGTCTTTTTAAACTCCTATATTTTTTTTTTATTAATTAATTTATTTATTAGTTTCAGGTGTACAAAACAAGGTAATACTTAGACGTTCATCATTTTTATCCCTCATACTGTGAACCCCCCTCCCCCCATCCACTATCCCTCCGACCTCACACTGAACCATCACATTATATATATAAAATTATAGTTGGCATTCATTAATGTTTAGCTTCTGATGTACAATGCCATGATCAGGTATCCACAGTATCCCTGAGGTGGTCTCCCAAATAGGACGCATGTCCATCGGATACCCAACAAAATCTTTACAACATTATAGAATACCTTCCCCAAATTAATTTTCAAAAGAAAAACCCTGAGGCCATCTTGTGGTTACCAGCTGCTTCCAAATCCCTTCACCTTTCCCCTTATCCCCAACCCCCTCCCACACACCCATCTAACCACTCTCGGTTTTTTCTCTGCGTCCCCAAAACTGACTCTGATTAGTTCATTCACATAGTCTTTTCTTTAGATTCCATATATAAGTGAGATCATATGGTACTTGTCTTTCTCTTTCTGACTTATTTCACTTAACATAATGTTCTCTAGATCCATCCATGTTGCTGCAAATGATAAGATTTCTTTCTTCTTTATGGCTGCGTAATACTCCATTGTATAAATGTACCACAGCTTCTTAATCCAGTCATCTACCGATGGGCATTTTGGTTGTTTCCATATCTTGGCTATTGTGTAAAGTGCTGCAATAAACATAGGAGTGCATACAGATTTTTGAATTGGAGTTTTGGATTTCTCCGGGTAGATGCCTAGGAGTGGAATTACTGGATCATAGGGTAGTTCCATTTTCAGCTTCCTGAGATACCTCCATACTGTTTTCCATAGTGGCTGCACTAATCTGCAGTCCCACCAACAGTGCACTAGCGTTCCCTTTTCTCCACATCCGCGCCAGCATTTGTTGTTTGTTGATTTAAAACTCCTATATTTTTTTATCTGTCTTTTTTTATACTTGTGTTATACTATTTTAATTACCGTGTTTTGCCAAATATAATACACTCGTGTATAATGCGTACCCACGTTTTTGGCCCAAACTTTCAGGGACGAAATGTTTCGTTTTAATTTTTTTAATTCAAATTTTTACTTGTTAACATTTAGGTACTTGGTTTTTGTATTACAAAAGAATTTTAGCATTTATTTTTTAACATATTGTGGTACAAGAAATTTTATGTAACAAATAATTACAAAACACAGGAACAGATACAAGGTACAAGAAATCTTATGTACTGGTAACAAATTTACGGTATTTACGCATCTTGGAAGGCCAAGAACTCTTTGTTGTTGCAAGTTCCTCGTAAGTTCAACAAAACCGATTAGCGTATTCCAGGGTATTATTTTGCATACGGATATTGTTATTGATTTCTAGAGTTACACTTTTAACTTCTAAGCATAAATAAAAGAATTAAAAACATTTATATAGATACGGAATTACTACTACCCATGTATAAAGCACATCGTTATTTTTCCCTCACAAGTTTGGACAAAGTACGCATTATACATGGCAAAATACGGTATTGTAGCTTTTGAACACGTTTAGCATACGTTAAGACTATACATTAGAGAATGATTGACGTCTTTGCACTATTACATTTTTTAATCCAAATCCCTGGAATGATCTACAAGACCCTATACAACAGCCCTACAGTGACTGCAACACCTCTCCGTCCTCATCTCCTTCCACTCTCCTCTTCAAGGGCTACGCCTGCTTCTGCCTCTGGGATTTCTTCCTTGCTGTTCCCTCTGCCTGAAGCTGATTTTAATTGAAGCACGGGAAGCTTTGCTTTCAAGGCTATTTAAATCATCATGTCTCTTCCTATTGACTATGGTGTCTTGCATAGGTCCCAAACTTCTGCCATGTGTCACCTGGCTTTACAATGTCACATCAGGGGAGTCTCTTCCTGGTGGAGTCACTCACCTGCTAATCCCCTTGTAAACTGTAGCATAAGAACCTTCACCCAGCTTCTCCAAGTTCAAGTAAGATGAGGCTGCCCCAAAAGGGAGGCTCTTCCTCTGCTTGAGGGGAACAGGGAGAGATGAGAGGTAGCAAAGAAAGAAAGCATCTTTTTTTATGTTGATATTTTATTTTTCCCCCAGAAAAACTTGCCAGAAGGTCTGCTCAGTAATTACTCTGGAAATAGGGCCAGCCTCCCTAGACCAGCACACATTACATTCTTGATCAACGTCAGCTGCTCACTCACCCACTGAAAACCTTGACTCAGATCCTCTTCCTGAAAAGAATCACTATTACTCCGTGGCCTTTTACTCTTGAACTTCCAGTCACGGGCAGCCTGACGTCCCCTGGGGTGAAATGAAGTCATGGAACATGATGCTTCTTTTAGGTTTGTTAGCTAGAGAAAAAAAGAAAGTGCAGGAATAAAATTTATGCAAAGTCAAGAATCAGTGGCTAGCATAAACCATTTTTTCTTTATTTGCCTGATTTTCACTCTTCAAATGTTTTCTAAGCTTCCTATACTCCAAAAGGCACCTTTCCTCAAAGTCAGATCCCTAAAATAACCCCAAACAAAATGATATCAATAGCTGAAACATTACATTCTTTCTTCACCTGAAAATATGTCTTTAACACTCAGGTTAACCTAAATTTCTCTGATGGACAATTTCTGATTTTTCCCTGTTTAATTCAGACTTTTTTTTTTCATGTCCCCTTCATTTATTTCTTTAGGGGAATAATTTCCTAGTATGGTATTGCTAATAACCATGAGCTAATTATTGAATTTTGAGTCCACAGCATACCAATACTGCAGCTTCCTTTCTAAGAGTCAGCTCTGTAGTTTATTACTGCAGAGATTTTAAGCGAATAACAACTACTTTCTTGACTACAAGTCAAGTGAGTTTTGTGCAGCTCAAAACATAATAAGATTATTTTTTCCTCTTGGTTTACAAGGAAAATCCCCAAATTTGATAACAACAGCCATAAATTCTCTGGGACTTTAATAGACTTTTCTTTTTATTGGTTTAGACCCACGGCAGAAAAATCAGACCCTGCTCCAGAAAGGGAGCCTGTGACCTCCGTGGTTTCTCAGTAGAGGGAGATGCTCCTCCGGAGATACAAATACCTCGATCGCAGCCTCTGTCATCACAGGCGCATTCCTCTGACAGCTGTGCGCATCGCTTCCCTCCCAACAGCGATGGCAGCTGCATCCAGGCTGGAGAGTCTTTGCACACAGCTCTTGACCCATAATCTTCTAGGCTCAAGAAGAAAACCCACACTTGCACCTCTCCCCCTCTGCCCCTCCTATCCTCGTTCACTGTTTTTTTGCCAGAGGTCAGTAATGCTGGAGCGTTCATATGACTCACATGAGGGTTCTGCCTGGAGCAGCCTCATGACTTCAGCAGTTTTCCTTTATTGGTACAAGAAACCATACATTGGAAAGGCGGCTGCCTGCACTCGTACGTGCACAACTGAAAACAGGATGGCTAACAGTGGATAGAATAAAACTCGGCACAGTAAAGGCTCTTATTCCAGCCACAAGTTAGTTCTAATGGTATACATAGTTTTAATGAATTTACGTTGCTTATCCATGTAAATAATAATGATATTTATTAGGCTTCCCTGGTGCTGACGTGGACGTGTTGAGAGGTATTTTCTCCCTTTCATTTGAGAACATTATGCTTTTCAAACTTTAGAATATATTTGCAACCTAGCCAACTCTTAGTAGTAAAATAAACCACTGAATCATAGAACAGGAAGAAACCTGAAGCTATCTACTCCATCTCTTTGCCTTCAAGTAATAGTGTATTTAATAGTCCCAGAGGGTAGTCATTCATTCATTCATTGATTCAAAAACTATCTAGTGAGCACCTGTGTTGTTATTACTATACAGATAACAGTTAACCAATGGTGGAGAGAGAGGGGTTTGCATGAAATATCTTCTTCTCTCCCTCTTTCCTTCCCTCTCTTCAGCTTCCTTCCTTAAATTTAATGTTTACTATAATAATATAATCGCATGTCAAGGATCTAGCTTAGTTAGTTTGTAGTCTCTGAAAAGAACTTTTTTTCTGTCATAAGCTCCTAAGGTTGGTTATTGCCACAATAATGTACTAATCTGAGTGAGACTGAATGTAGGATACATGCACACACACACACACACACACAATCATTATCATTAAGGGAAAAAATAAATCATGTCTATTATCACAACAATATTTATGTATATTTGATATCTGAATCTCACAATAGATTTTTAAAAACCTTTCAGATAATTTAATTATGAGCATGTATTGAAGTTTTATTTCAAAATTGCCACAAGGAAAGAGACATTAGAGACATTTAGTTTAAAACAAAAGTGACTAGGTACATTAATACAAAAAAGGAATATTTGGTTAAAGACTTTTAAACTTTTGACTGACAATCAATAGAAAGTGAGAGAAGCTAGTATCTCAGAATGTTTCTTAATTCCATTAGAATTTATCATAATTAGATTATATTTTATCAGCAATGCTGATTTCTTCCTAAAAGGAGATTGTTAACTTTATCATACAAAAATTATATTCCAGATCACGTTTGAGGCAGTTTTTTATTATCACTCTCTAATTATCATAAATTTTATAATTTTTAAAAGGTTAGCATTTTTATTATCTTAGGGGGTAATTCATCTAAGTCACAAGTTGCTGAACTAAAATAGCCTGATTTTTTTTTAAAGGTTTAAATGCTATATTTAGATACCAGAATGGGCTACTGAGGGCAATTGTAAAAGACCCTTCAGAATTTTCAAAAATAAAATAATTTATGGTCTTGTATAAAGTCAGTGAAAAATATTAAAATCAAATTACTTCTTAAGATGTTTTCTAGCTCTGGGTCTGAAACAATTTTTGTTACCAAAGATTTCTGAATAAGGATGGAATACTTAGAAGATTTCATTTTGAACCGCGAATCAGACCCAGTTTGAACGCCACTCCAGGTTGGCCAGAACTATCTCAGAGGCCTGGTCGGCTTTCTAGTGGGAGAAGCCCACCATGCTGTTTTGAAGCATGGCCACTGTTAACTGCTATCTCCTACTGTCATAGACCAAAGAACCCCCACACAAGAAGCTGACAACAAGAAGAGATCCCTTTGTCTGGTTACCAGCCTTCATGGAACAACAGAGGCTCTGGCTTCTCCAGGAACTTCCTGCAAGGGCCAGGAGAAACAATTGAGAAATTCAGGAAGTCCCATGGAGGTATTTCCATTATGAAACCAGCAATGTTGTTGTGGACCTGGATCCAGCTCGGAAATATGCTCTATTTATTTGCTCTCCCTCCTTCTCTACTTTACTCTCACTTCCTCCTCATTTCTACTTCCCTGAGATTGCACATGACACCCTCACCCCCTCAAAATTAAGTGTTAGCACATAAGCTTTTGTTTGAGGCTCTGTTTCCAGGGAATCTGTGTTAACACTAATGGTTGGCATTTTTTAAATAGCAGTAAAATTATAGGTTATTGATAATTTCAGGCTAGCTTCTCCCACACTACATTTTTGGAGTCCTTTTTCCTTCCTCAATTGGTGTATATTCAAACTACAATATTTAATTGAAGGTCTGCACTTTTCCAATTTTTGCATTCTGTCTTTATTTAATTTAGCCAGATTATTAGGAATTATGGTCTAATTATAACCTTTCTACAATATATAGATTATCGCAAGCATTCAACAGATGGCAACAAGAGAAATAATGTGAAATTTGTGTTAAAAACTTTTAAAATAATCCATAGATACCACACAATAAAATATATTAAAAAAGGACATCTCTATATAATGATTTGCAGTGATCATCAAAATATATTAAGTGAAAAAAGCAAAATGCTTTTGTGTATTACCTTTTGTGGCAAAGAAATGTGGGAAAATAAAGTAGTCAGTAGTTTTACTAATAGTACCAGTATTACTATTATTATTTTGAAACTGCTGTTGGTGTATTTTAGGATTAAAGAGTCATTATGCTAATGTGATTAGAAATCAAACTTTTTAGCATAAGACAAAATAGACATAAATATCAAATCAAATAAATCAAGTAAAAATATGTGATCTTAAATTTGATTGGAAACATTGGTAGGATATTTTTCCTTTAAAAAAAAAAGAACCAAAAAGATCTAGAAACAATGACAACTCAACAGCAATGAGCAATCTTAGTGCTTAGTTTGTGGTCACTAAATAAGATTTTCTGTCTCGTCCAGCACAAGAGTTTTGGGGAGTTAGAAGGGTGGCACAAGGTTAAAAAAGACAGTAGATGAGAATAGAGTGCAAGCGGGGCCAAATGACTGCAGCCTCAAGGACTGAGCCACGAATTGGCCAACGCAGGGCTTTTATTAGTTAGATGTGGAAGTAAAAGAAGTAAAGCTTGTCAATCTCAAGATCTGTGAATCCTATACATTACAATAGAAAACTGATTTAAGCCAATCACCCTTGCCTGCAGGCAGCTGAACTGTAAGTCCCAGGATAAGTACTTCACCAAGGGATAAGTACTTCACCAAGGGATAAGTACTTCACCAAGGGATAAAACCTTCATGCATATGAATAGATGGAGAGCACATCACTGAGTCACTTCCCCTGCAGGTTGTGGGAAGGAATGCAGCCACAGAGGCAGAGGATCTCCTTAGCTGGGGGAAGGTGGGGGTCTGTGCCCACCTCTATCTACCCCCGAGTTCCCCAGATGGTCCCCACATCTGTGATTGCATGGCTATGTCTGGCTTGGGTTGTCCCCCCTGCCCCCGTGGGGAGTCGTACCCGTCTTTGACTAGCCAGCCATTTTTCTGGGGCTAAACAGGGAGACATAAGGTGTAAGCACAAAGGTGGAGCAAAGTCCCTGAAAGGATCTGTCTCACAGACTCTCCTTTCTTTAGGGGCAGGTACGAGGACACAGACGGGTAGATTGCTGCATGGTAACAATTTTCCATTAAAAAGAACCAAGCATCTATGGAAAAATGGTGGATGAATGTCTGGAGCATGAAACCTTAGAAATGATCAAGAAAGATATTCCAGACTAATCTTAAATTAAAGGGAGTCATGTCAAAAGGACATAGGAGTCAACTTGTAGGGACTCTCATTTGGCTTAAGATGAGACAATTTGAATATGAAAAAGAATAATGACTGTACTGGATTAAAACATACAACATATGTAAAATTCATAATCTTATAGTGATTATAAACAAAAATAGTCAGTTGGAGGTTTTTAGTGCACTAACTCATTACTCTGAATATTGGTAAAGGGGGGAAAAATCAAGTATGTATTTTGCCTGTTCTATTCCAATTGTTTTTCCTAGGTTATCAAATAGTTAGAAGGGAAAATTCTTCCTCATAGAAGAATTTCAGCTAATAAAGGCAGAAGAAATGATAGGAGTAGAAATTCACTATTTGCAATCCCTAATATAAATAGATAAAGGCAATAATCATCAATGGATGCTAAAATCATTAGGTGAAAGATTGCTGAGCTTTGCAATGAAGGGTCAGGTGGATGCCATTCTGAATCCACTGATCAATCGTAGCTCCACTAAATTTGAGACATCCAGACATTATGGGCCTCCTGATGTGGTACAAGAACACTGCACCACCTGTGATGTATTTTTGAGTAAAGAAAAGTTTAGTCTAAATCTAATCAAATGTCTAGATCTGAAATCAAATTATAAGTAGTACAGAGGATAGAGAAGTTAAATAACACCACAAGGAAGAAAATAGCCAAACAGAAAGGACAAATGACCTAATCTCTCTAACAAAACAATGGCATAAAAAAAGAAGAGAATTCAAAAGTCTTAAGAGATACAAATGCAATATGTAGACCTTGTTTGAATCCTGATTTGAATAAATCAACTATAAAATGACATCATTTCCCCCCCAGCTTTATTGAGGTATAATGGGCAAATAAAGAATGTATATATCTAAGGTATACAAGGTGACATTTTGATATATGTATACATTGTGAAATATTTACCACAATCAAGCTAATTAACATATCTGTCTCTTCACATAATTAACTTTGTGTGTGTGTGAGAACAATTAGGCTCTAATCCCTTAGCAAATTTCAAGTATACAATACAGTATTGTTAACTATAGGCACCCTACTGTACAGTAGATCTCCAGAATTTATTCATCATTTACATCTGAATTTATATATACATACCTTTGACCAACATTTTCCCATTTCCCCCACTCCGCACTCCCTGGTAACCACTGTAAAATGACATTTCTGACACAAGTATGGAAATTTAAATATAGTATTAGATGATCTTAAGAATTTATTTTTAATTTTGCATGGTTATTATGTTTTTAAAACAATCCTACAGTTAAAGATGCATACTAAAGTATTTATAGGAGGAATGACATAATTTCCTTGCTTTAAAATATTCCAGAAAAATAATGTTGGGAATAAAAAAAACCCAAATTGGTAAAATTGTCGATGATTGTTTATACTAGGGGATTACTATACGGAGGTTCATTTTTGTTGTTTAAGAATTTTCTAAATAAAAAGCTAGAAGAACAATATTCTTAAAAACATATTCTTAAAAACATACTTCCTTATATTCCTGCCTACTTCCATTGAGGGAGGTGAGGCCTTAGATGAAAGTACAATAGTAGTAGTAATAATAATAATAATAATAACTTGCTCTGTGTCAGGCTCTGTGCTCATCCTCCAACTCCATGACAATGAGTAGGCAACATTATTATCCCCACTTAATCACGAGGGTACAGAGTCTTAGAGAATCTAAATAACTTTCTCAAGGTTAATAAACTAGCAAATAGTAGAAAATATTTAAAAAGCCCCCCAAAGACCACTACATTTTCCAAATTTTATTTAATAAGGAGACACTGATTCGCACAAAAAGCACAAAATCTCTCTGTTTGGTCTCATTCCTCATTGATTGTTAGGCTTAGATTTAAATTAGTTATTATATTTAGGGTGAACCAATAATAGGTGACTCTAGTTTATTAATCAGGAGGCATGTGACATCATCTTTGGCCCAAATAAAAGCTACAGAGTACGATTCTGAAATCATACATCTTCCTTCTTCCTGGAGTACTTGTAAGCTTTTTTTTTTTTTTTCTTGAAACTTCAACATGCTGAGAGTGCTGTCTGTTGACAATATGCAGAAGTGCCAGCACTTGGTATCTGGGTCTCTGTGGGGACAGAGCCAGGAGTGCAGTTTCCAGGCTCTCGGCCTCACGTGGAAAGGTGCTGGCTCAGGTAGTAAATGGCCATCAACTGTGATTGCATGGCCATCAGCTGTAACCAGTGAGCCACTGGCCACTAATACAACTGCTTTGGCTACGCTAGCAGCAAATGGGGGCTAGCAAGAAGATGGTGGCTGAGCTAGCAAGAGAGGTTTGGGCATGACTCCCCTATCTATGGCTCCGTGGGTGTTCCTTTTTTGGCCTCACCATGTCCTGCGTTCTTATGTGGGAAGCAGGACTAGAGACCCCGCATGAGTCCCCTCATGACACCCTGCGTGACAATCTCCTTTGTACCTTTATATGCATTTGTGGCCATTCCATCATATTATTATTGCATGTTAGTATGCTATTTACCTGTACTTAGTTTTCACCGTGAAGTTGATGGTATACGTGCCACTTTTATCTTCTATTTCCACTGCCTTCACGAAAGACTAAGGTTCAAAACTAATGAGTTAATGAAAACATATATGTGGACCAAGATGGCCATATTTCTAAATTCTACAAGTTCTTACTGATTTAAGAAGACAATTTCTAGAGCCCTGGGAATTTCTGCTCAGAAATTCCAAATGCCCCTGTTACCAGTTTTCAAGCCTGACATTCTGCGCTTTTAGCTGTAATACTAGATTCTGCCTCACGTTCAGGCTCTCCCCACATCCTGACCTTCACTTATGAAAGAGTAGTTTAATCTGTTGTAGATCAAAACTGAACTACAGATGGAATGCTCAAGAATGCTGAGTGATTCCATATGTGCAGGTCCATATTCTAAAACTATTGAAAAGCAATGACAGGTTAAAAAAAGACATTTCACAGGTAGGTAAAGAAATCTAATTGCAAGGTGTTTCTGTGACAGAATGGCTTAGCTTGTGAAATAACGCAACTATACTGAACACTATACCTAAAAAGGACCATTTGTCTAAAACTGTACAGGAATCCTTGGGAATCTGTATATATAGGAAAAATGAAAGACTCCCTATTTCCAGGATAAGCAAAAAATAATGTTTCTACACACCAGATGTTTTCTCTGTTATTTGCATTTGTATGATTGCTTGTTTGTTTTAATTTCTTGCGTCTGAATGCATTCAGGGAAAATTCCAGAAATGACTTGAGTGGATGATTTGTTGGCCACTGAAATGGAAGACACCAATTTTATATTTAATAATCCACTTTCAACATAACAGCATGATTTTTTAAAGCGTGATTTAACGTTCTTTTTATAAAGAATAGATTTGTAAATATAGCATAATCAGGTCCCATGATAAGGCAACTTGTCACATATTAGTTTTCCCTGACATGCAATGGGTCCAACAGCTCAGCACACTGTTCCCTTATACATGGCAGGGAATTTTGTTCCTTGGTAGTCAGAATGGTTTCCTAACTCATGTAGAAGAATTTTCTCTGGACAGGAAATATGCATCCCTGAAAGTAGAAGCTGTGGTGTGTGCCTTCCATCTGCAGTTTCCAACTCCACGCCTCTCTTTCTTTTCTTTTTTTTTTTTTTTTAAAGGTTTTATTGGGAAAGGGGAACAGGACTTTATTGGGGAACAGTGTGTACTTCTAGGAGTTTTTTCCAAGTGAAGTTGTTGTCCTTTCAGTCTTAGCTGTGGAGGGCGCAGCTCAGCTCCAGGTCCAGTCGCCGTTTTCTAGTTGCAGGGGGCGCAGCCCACCATCCCTTGCGGGAGTTGAACCAGCAACCTTGTGGTTGAGAGGACACACTCCAACCAACTGAGCCATTTGGGAGGCAGCTCAACTCAAGGTGCCGTGTTCAATCTTAGTTGCAGGGGGCGCAGCCCACCATCCCTTGAGGGACTCGAGGAATCGAACTGGCAGCCTTGCGGTTGAGAGCCCACTGGCCCACGTGGGAATCGAACCGGCAGCCCTCGGAGTCAGGAGCACGGAGCTCCAACCTCCTGAGCCACCGGGCCGGCCCCACGCCTCTCTTTCTAACAGCATCTCAAAATCAATGTACAATCAGAACAATTAGTTCAGTACAGAAGGCTGAGGCTGCTGACTAAAGAATAATGGTACTTTTGTACAACCTGTCATTGTTAATTTCTGTGAGACGCATTAAGTGCTCCCATAACCTTCTGTAACATTGCCCTAAAGTTTCTTGCTCTGTCAGACTCAGAGATTGGAAACCTGTCTTTTTTCATGCTGAAGCTTAACGCACTCCACAGCACTAGGAGAGTTTTTGTATTATTTGAAAATGGCTCCTGCAAACTACTATTGCTTTAAAATATGCATATATTGTGGGTACATAAATACAAATAAACATAATTTACAAAAACCTAACTTGTAAATTTTTGATACCCGCAAACTGTGTGGCAGACACTCGGAGACTCCCTCTTCCTATCTCCATCCTAGGATGCCTGAACCCCTTCAATCCCAATTCCGGAAAGCAGCCAGCCTTGTACCGACAGCACCACTCGGTGGCCAGGATGGAGAACTGGCCAAATCAACTTTTCCTCCCTTCAAACTCCTTTGTACTCAAGAGAATACTCCTCCCAAACCCCAAATCTATCCTCCCACCACACATTCACCCCAATTTTCTTTGGACTTTGCCACTTACAGCCAGGGTGACTCCACCTCTTTCTCGAATTTACACGTCCTTTTTAAAAACTCTTTTTTTTTCTTAACCCCACCCAGTTACTTCGTCCTTCAACTGCAGTTATCATATACATAAGAGCCTAGCAATTGTTAGGGCTGGGCAAACCAAACTTGGCCCCAAGGTTCTGAAATTGAGTGGGTTTAACCACGTTTTTTAAAATAGAGTTTTTAAAATCTGCACAAATTGTTTAGGCCTCTTCCCTTGAGAAATGCTTTGCTCTCCCCGGCTCCCCGGCCACGGCAGAGCCTCCAGGAACAGCCAGGGAAAGCTGATGGAGTGGGAGATCCAAAGTAAGAAAAGTAAATTTAAAAAAAATAAAGAAGATAGGAAGGGAGGGAAGGAAAAAGAAGGAAAGGGAGAGATGCGGAGGGAAGGAGGCAGAGAGAAACAAAAGAAGGATAAAAGTTCAACGTGGGGGGCCCATTGTGGGAGGCTTCCTTCCTCATTGCTTCCCACCAGTGTCCCGAATTGGGATGAAGCATGAGAGGACACAAAACAAAACACTTCGGTAATTAAGACAAATCAAAATAAATAACCTTAAGGCAATCTTTTTAAAAATCAAACATTTTTAAATGCAAATAAAAAATTGTCAAAAAAATCTATCATACACAAAATTCAGTATCAACATTTCAAATAAAGACAAGCTGCTGTTTTGTTTGTTTTACGACTCTGTCTCCACGCAAAGGAAACAGTCGTTTCCAATCAGCTCGCGGTTCCCGCCGCGTGGCAGCGGGTCCCTCCGCTCCCCCATCCCCACCCCCCACCTCCGAGGGCGGGTTATGAGAATTGACAATAGTATATGCACAGATTGGCAACGCGGGGTTTTATAGAGAGATGTTTTTCCATAATATAGGGCTTTTATTAACTTTTTCCGATTGAGTCCAAATATGAGAGGATATTTTGATTTGTGTACGCATAAGGGCGCGTGTTTTTCCTGCTGCCCTAGGCTCCAGGGGCTGGATCGCGCGCTGCTTCCCGCTCACCCGCCCCTTCTCTGCGCTATAGAGCTGCACAGCTTCCCAGGAACTCTTCTTCATCCTTGTCTCTTAAAACATGATTTTCTTTAAGTACCTACACTCACGAAAAATTACTTAATACCAAAGGATTTTCCTTCTTATTTAAATTACAGAGTATTGCAAAAGTATTGCTTTTATTTACTTAATTAATTTGTATTTTTCATGGCAAACACACATCGTTGAACATCATAAATCACATAACATTTGTAGATTAGTCCAAGAACTCAACCATTATTTATCTCACTGTTTCTATGGGAAAACATGTTCTGTTTCAGACAACTCACTTGCAAATAAGTATTTGGGGCACTATTTTTTGTAGGTTGGGGCCTAAATACTTTATTTAAATATGTATAACAATTTAAATGTTATACATTGTAATACACACACACACAAAAGAGGCCCTTTAGCTCAAACTACTGTTCTTTATTTTTAGCAAAGAATAAAAGTGACTGTACAATGCCCAGCTTGAGATCAGAATGCTAAGATATGTCAGAACAGGTTTTGTCAAAAAAACTTAGGGCCAGCGGGGTGGCTCAGGCAGTTGGAGCTCTGTGCTTCTAACTCTGAAGGCTGCTGGCTCGATTCCCACATGGGCCAATGGGCTCTAAATCACAAGGTTGCCAGTTCAACGCCTCCAGTCCCACAAGGGAGGGTGGGGCACCCTGCAACTAGCAACGGCAACTGGACCTGGAGCTGAGCTGTGCCCTCCACAACTAAGATTGAAAGGACAACAGCTTGACTTGGAGAAAAGTCCTGGAAGTACATACTGTTCCCCAATAAAGTCCTGTTCCCCTTCCCCAATAAAATCTTTTTTAAAAAACAAACAAACAAACAAAAAAACACACAAAAAAACTTAGACGAGGAAAGAATAAGAAGTTTATTGCAGCACTATTCACAATAGCCAAGACTTGGAAACAACCACAATGTCCATTGGTAGATGACTGCATTAAGAAAGAAACTGTGGTACATTTATACAATGGAGTATTAATCAGTTATAATGAAGAATGAAATCTTACCATTTGCAACAATATAGATGGACCTAGAGAATTATGCCAAATGAAATAAGTCAGTTGGGAGAAAGACAAATACCATATGATCTCACTTACATGTGGAATCTAAAGAACTGAATAAATGAGCAAAGAGAAAAAAAAGAATAAGAGAGAAGTGTAACATTATTAGGCATATATTACATAAAAGTAACTCAGATATAAGAGAATATTTTATTTAAATATATTTACATTTTATTAAAATATGCTTGCTCTAATGGTTACTTATATGTCACAATACAGGATTTATGAACATATGTTTCAACAACCCTCATATAGCCTTGTTCTTCCATTCTAAAAATAAGTTAGCATTTGCTTACCTACATTTGGTGATTAGTTATTTTATTCCACTAATTATTTTTGGTATGAGATGAGAAGCATTTCTATTTAAATCATTCCCCAAATTACAATATGTCATCAGAAGGTCTTTGCTCCTCATTTTGGTCATTATCTTCTTGCATGAAGTTCAGCCACATAGTAAAGTGCTCCCAGATGTCAACAAGAGATGGGTGGCCCTTTTCTAAAATATCAACCACTCAGAATCTCAGCATCCAAAATTTAAAACAAAGGTCTAAGGTGTTTTTAACTAGGGAGATAAATGTAATCTAATTCAGTAAGAATAAAGAGTGTAACACACACACACACCCTCTATTTTCATGGTTAAGTAGAATAAGATACAAAGACTACAGCTCTGCTTTGAAAACCCAGATCTTTCTGTGGTATGCTTTTTTTGTGTGTGGTATGCTTTTAAATTCCTCTTTGATCATTTCTGATTAAACATCCTCAAAGACACCCTACTTCCAATGGAATCAGTCTAAATTCCCTCAGCTTGGCTTCTGACAACCAGACTCTATGCTGCCCCACCCACCACCATCCTCCTCATCCACCTGCAGTTCACTGTAGCCACAAAAGCAGCCTCACTAGCCTCACAAACATTCCCTGCTGATCAGACTCAACCTTCATGTATTTCTCATCTGACATGTTCTTCCCTGGACTGTATCTATCCCTCCTGTAAGGGCTGGCCGAAGTTCCATCTTTGCTCTGAACCTTTCCTTGCTTCTTTGATTCTCCCCACCCCATAACCCCATCTCTCCAAAGTCTGAGCTCCTGGATCACTGATTTTCTGAACTGTGCTTTCTAATTACTGTTTTCATTGTTTTCCTAACAAGTAGGTAATTACATTCTTTGAGGGTATGAGCTGTCTCGTATACTCCTTTCAGATTCCTGATAAACGGCTGTTAAGTTAAATAATACCACTTATTTATGTATGTATGTGAAGGTACCCATCCCCACACATACACATACACATATAGAGGACGGGAGCCTAGAACCAATGTTTCTTTCTTTTTCATTCTGAGCCCACTTGAAGCATAGCCCTGTATACTGCCCTCCATGAATCTTATTCTCAGTTTCTAATACCCAACTTCTCTGACCATGTTACTTCTTTTCTGTAATCCTCTATTAACTCTTTTTGAACCCCACTTTTTATCTTAGTCCTGAACGCTCTCTTCGCCACCTTGATGCAGTTGAAGTGTGTGTGTGTGTGTGTGTGTGTGTGTGTGTGTGTGTGTGTGTTGCAGGGGGGGACAGAGGATTTGGAGTTTGGAGATCTAGATTTGGAGACCCAGGTTTGAGTCCCTCTGCCATTTAGAGTAGTTGGATTAACTTGGACAAGTCAATGGGCCTCAGTTTCTTCACCTGTATTTTAGGAATAATTATACCTATTATGGGGCTGTTTTAAAGATAGAATATACATAAGAAGCATTTTGCAAACAATATATTATAAAATACGTATATTGTATTGCAATATTATCAAAATTAGTCCAAATATCATTACCTTCCACAGGCTGTATAGCCCTCCCCCCTCCCGCCAATAGCCCCCTCCTGCCCCCCACACACAGATACATATTCACACACTCATACATTGTTGTCGCACAACAGCCTAGCCAAATGTCCCTTCGTGTCTTTCCTTAAGGAAAGAAGAGTTTGTGAGATTGTGCCTTTCTGGGACTCTGTTCCATCCTTGTGTTTACACCTTATGTCTGTCTGGTCCCCAAAAGATGGTTTGCAGCCAAAGACGGGTAAGATATCTCACGGGAGATACAACCTAAGCCAGGCGGAACGGAGTGGGGACCCCAAACGAGCTGCCTTGGACAGGTATGGCAAGGGGCCTTGCCTCCCCTTCCCCCTGCTTGGGAAAGTCTATTGCCGGCTCTGGCTTTCTCCTTGGACCTGGTTCCACTTCTCTCAACAGAGTTGTTACAATGTGAAAGACTTGATCCTGAAAAGGTACATACTTTAGGTAAAAACATCCTGGGACCTTGTGCTTCCGCTGTTAACAGACAAAGGGTAATGGGAATAAACATTTTTCTGTTAGGAAGTCTGAGCCTCACTGACCGTGTAAGAAACAATGTTGCTTTCTTATAGTTGTAGACCTCTCTCAATAAAAACCTCCAGCCGGCTTTATTCTGGGCTCCAGCCCTCTGAGACTGAGAGACCCCTGGCCTTCGTAGAGATTTAACTGCATTAAGTCTCTGGTTGTTTCTTGCTTAAAAACTTAACCCAAACCGCCCCTTCGCGCCTCCTCACTGCCCTTGTTGCGCGGGACGCGACAATATATGGATTGTCCCAAGGCAGGTAAACTATTGCCTTCACTCCTTTTGAAGATTAAGCCCAGGAGGACCCTTGTCTTCTATGACTTTTAAGGATAGGAAAGTGGGAGAATCAGTCCCCAATTCCTCCCCGTGGGTCATCAATCTGGAGACCAAAACTAGAACCAGTGTCAGTCAGGATCACTGGCAGAAGAGGCAAGTACTTAAGTCTGTACCAGTGAACTGCATTTCGACAAACTGTTCAATTGCAGACTTCAATAAACAATTTTATTGAACGGTGGCTAAAGTACAAAGCACTGTGCTAGTCTCTAGAGAATAAAAAAGTGAGAAAACCACTGTCAGAGAGCTCAAAATCTAACGAGAGACAGAGACACATGGGTTTGCAAATTAGTGTGATACACGCCATGCTGAAAGAGCTTATATTTATAAGTAGATTCAACCCAAATTATGCACTGAGACTAATGAGTCTATGACGACATATAGGAAGACATATTGGACATCTTTTTTTTTTTCCCTGCAAGGTCAGATTCTTTGGAAACAGGAAATCTAGCAACTACTTTTTTTTTTTTTAATGCTTGGGTTTGGGGTACTTTTCTACACCTGGACTCCACACCCCCTCCAGCTACTGCCCCAGTTTTTTGCTTGTTTGTTTGTTTTTACTGCCCCAGTTGTTTTTGTTTTTGTTTTTACTGCCCCAGTTTTTTTATTCCACTTCACAGCAAAACTACTTGAAGGAAATGTCTCTCCTTCCTCACCTCCTATTCTCCCTTTAACTCACCCCTAATAAAGCTTCTGTGTTTGTTGCTCCTGCCAAGTCACCAGAGATTCCATCTTATCAAACACACAGGCTACTTCTCAGACCTTACCTTACCGTACTCTTTAGTGGCATTCAACATCATTTATCACGCCAGCCTCCTTGAAAGCCTCTTTGATTTCTCTGAAGTGGATACTTTCCTAGTAGTCCTTCTACCTCTGTGGGGACTCCTCTACACTCATCATTGCTGGCTCCTCCTTCTCTGCTCAACTTCCAAGTTTGGGCAACTCAGTGCTCAGTCCTGGACTTATCTACACTTTCTTATCTATACTTTCCTCCCAGGTAATTTCATCCATTTCCCTTTAGCTTTCAATGGCAACTATGTGCAAATGATTTTCAAATCTCTCTCTCCAGCCCTGACTTTTTCCTAGCACACCAACTGCCAATTTGACACTTCAACTTGGGTGCCAGAAAGGTATCCCAAAGTCTATATGTCAAAAACAGACCTCTTGAACCATGCCAAAATGCTTCTCCTTAGTCTTCTGAAGTTCAGAAAATGCAATTCCCATTAATCAGTTGCTCAGAAAAAAAATGCAAGCAGCATACAAGTCAAATACCATGTGTAATCCATCATTAAATCATGCCATTCTACTTCCAGAGAATGCCTCAAATCTATCCAATTCTTAATTTGCACTGCTATCACCCTAGTCTAAGGAATCATTCTCTCTCATCTAGACTAATGCAATACCTCTACTTGGTCTCCATGCTTCTCTTCTTACTCTTCTGGATTCAGTTAGAATGAACTTAAACAGAAAATGTGAATGTTATGAAATCTCAACGCTTGAATAAACTTTTTTCTGATATTCTGTGTAATGAAGTAGGAAGTACACAAAGCATCACTAGACAGAATGAACTTTCAAAACTAGAAATCAGGTCACTCCCCCACTTAAAACTTTCTGATTATTCCCCTTGCATTTAGAATAAAAGACAAAACCACATCCTGGCCCACTAACCCCTACATGATCGCTACAACCTAATTTTCTACCACTCTTCCCTCTCACACACTCGCTGCTAGATATTTTTGCCTTTTTTCTGTTTCTAAAACACACGTTATTTTCCCACTCAGAGAACCCAGCAGGATTCTGGGCTAGACCTTCCCTATCTTCTCACTCTCTAGAGGAGTGTCTCAGAGCTCAGGTCTCAGACTGTTTCTAGTTACCATCGACAACTTCCAAAGTTACATCTTCAGCCCTGATCTTTCTCCTCAAGACAAGACTTTTCGTACAACTACCTGTTTGACATCTCCATTCAGATCCTCAATAGCCATATAAACTATAACATGTTCAAATATGAATACTTGGTACTTCTTCCCTGTATCCTGAAACACACTCGTTTCCCTAGTATTTCCCATCTCAGTAAAGAACAGCACATTTTAACCAATAACTTAGGCCTTAATTCCTCTCTTTCTCTCAAAGCTCATGTCTAATTCATGAGCAAATACTATAGGTTTTACTTTCATAATATATCAGTGTTCTAACTCCTCCCCACCTGCTCCACTGCCACTCCAGGGCAAGCCATCATGACTGTTTGCCTCAACCATTGCAGTCATCTCTTACTGATCTCCCTGCTTCCATTTTTAAACTCCTGTACTCTGATCACTCTCCACTGAGCACAGGAGTCAGCTCTCACTATTCCTACATGTCTCCATTATTGCTTCATTAACCAACCATTCCAAAACTTAGTGGCTTAAAGCAAAAACTTATTATTTGTTGGGAATTTGGGTTAGGAATTCAGGCAGGGCTTAACTAAGCTGTTCCGCTCTCCTTGGCATTAGCTGGTATCCATCACTCAGCTTCATTTAGCCAGTAACGGGGCTGGCCTGGAAGGAACTTGATGGCTTCACTCACATTCTGGCACCTTAATGCTCTTCCATGTGGCCTATATCTTCACATTTTCTCTTATCTATCTGTAGTACTGTTGAAGCTTCTTTAGAGCATGGCAACTGGTTTCTCGGAGGGAGATCTGGAAGCTGCCAGTTCTTAAGGACTTAATTCAGAAGTCTCCGAACTTCATTTCTGCCACATTTTATTCGTTAAAATAAAAATCATGAGGCTAGGCCACATTCAGTGGAAGAAGAAACAGATTCCATCTCTTAACATCAAGAGATCTCTGGAGACTATCTTCCACACCACCACAGTGCAAGTTCCATGAGAACAGGCTCATTATCAGGTCTCCCTAGTGCCTAGAACAGTGCCTGCCCCATAAAAAGTGTGGAATAAATATTTATTTAATCCATTAACTTAATGGACAAGTGAAAGAAAGAGTCTGAAAAGGTGAAGGAAGGGTCTTAAGGAGTAGGAGGAAAACCTGGAAAGAGTGTGTTCTACAAGTATAGGAGGATGAGAGAAAAGGGAAGATAAGACTATACACTTTTTTCATACTTAAAAGTTAAAAATAAGTGAAAAAGGCCTGGTCCGGTGGCTCAGGTGGTTGGAGCGCCATGCTCCTAATGCTGGCGCAGGCTACCATGTGCCGTAGTGAATGGCCAGCGTGAATGGCGGGCAGCCATCGTGAGCGTCTGGCAGCCGGCGAGAGCTGCTGTGAGCTATTGTGAGTGGCCAACCAACAACTAGTGACTGACCGCCTCAGCCATGGGGAGTGTAAGGCTCATAATACCAGCATGGGCCAGGGAGCTGTGTTCTACACAACTCTGGCTTGAACCAGAGTGGGGGGTGCGGAAGAAGGGAGAAAAAAAAAGTTAAAAAAGCATATTTAAATTATATTTGTAATATTACAAGTTCAAACAATGCAATATTGCGTAGTGAAAAGTGAGTTTTCCTCCCTCCTTTGTTTCCAATTCTCCTCAGTGTCAGTCACTTTTAAATGTAATCTTTCAGAGCTAATATGCATATACAAAGACACGGATATGTATCACACCTCTCTCTCTAAAAGACACACACCTGTATTCCACAACTGGTGGAATACAATACATGTGACTCAGAATCTAGCTTTTTTCCTCTTAACAATCTAACTTCCAGATCATTCCATATCAATACATATACATTATCCTCTTTCTTTTAAATGGTTGCATAAAATGGTTCCATTCTTAGACTGTATCATTAGATTCCAAAATTAGGTGACTACTGGTTTCAGTAGACCTGAAAATGTAGAGATTGTAGATTGTGATAAGGAAGAGAGAGGTCAGAAAGTAGAGGTAGAAAAGTGGTTGTAAAAGAAAGGAGGACAGAGCAAAAAGAAATTAAAAGATAGAATAGACAGGAACAGGCTTATACCCTGTTCCCCAAAAATAAAACCTAGTCGGACAATGAGCTCTAATGCGTCTTTTGGAGCAAAAATTAATATGACACGGTATTGTATTGTATTAATTATATTATATTATATTATATTATATTATACTCGGTCTTATATTATAATAAAATAAGACCGGGTCTTATATTAATTTTTGCTCCAAAAGATGCATTAGAGCTGATGGTCCGTCTAGGTCTTATTTTCAGGAAAACACGGTATAAACTGAAGAATAAGAGTTAACAAGAGAGTTGGAGATTGAAAATACACAAAAGATAAGGGATAATAATGGAGCAAAGTCTCTAAGAGGATTGGAAGAGATCCTGGGTTCAGGTAAAGAGATTCACCTTGAGAGGAAAAGGAAAGGAAGGGTGTGGCTGCAGGTAGGTTTTGTATTAATGGCTAGTGGGAGTTAAGGAAATTCCTCCCTAGTGGTCTCATTTCCTTCAGAAATGTAGGAGGCAAGTGTTTTATATTTTACTTTTTTTTACCAAAGGAGGTGGATGGGTAGAAATCTATAAGCTAAGAGAGTGTGCCGGTTGGGAACAGCAGGGGGCAGGGAATAGAAATTCTGAGTAGCAATTTGTAAAGGACTACTAGGCTTCACAAGATTGCCTGGCCCCATGGAAGTCCCGAATGAAGTTGGACACCTTTGGTTTGCACTGGTGCCAATTCTCAGGGTTATGTGATTTCCAGCACTGGTGCAAGAGTGGACAACATTGGTTGAATTGTTACAGACTAACGGTTTTGCAGATGGGCGAAGGATCAAGGAGGCAATTGAGCTGAGGGTGTTGTGAATATGATGGACCATTTATGCCAGGAGCTTCAGATCCTGACTGCACTTCCGTTGTTGATGGTCTGAATACAGGTTTACAGGTTTATGATGGCACACCGCCAAGAAGCAGACGGCTCTCACCGACTGTGTGTCAAGAATAGCGGCTCGGGAAAATCTTCATGAGAGGACTTGAGTGGAGTTGAGATGGGGTGGGCTGTGGCTGCGACAAGCAGATTGTCGTGAAATTGTGTGCTGGGCAAGCAAATTGGTTTTAATCGTATTGTATACTGGGGAGCCATGTGCGAATCATAGAAGAGGCCAATCATTTCCTCCTTCCTTACTCTCTCCTTTAGGGTTGCCACTAAGTAGTATGAAAACAATATGAACGCTAGACCAACCTGCGCGGCGAGGCGATGGTGTCACTCGAGGCGGCGGAAGCGACTACCGTTAGGGTACAGTCCATAGAAGCAGTCTGAAGCTATTTTAGCCTTTTCGCTTTAAAGAGTAGCTAGCTTACTCTTCTGACTCTTGCAGTTCGAGGTGGTAACAAAATGACTACAACTCCCAACCACTCTAGCACCCAGCAGTTACCATGGCAGCACTGGGGTAGGTAGGCCCCAGCGACTCCACGTGACGTCATCGCCCAAGTGTGCTTTTGTGCTGGTGGTTCCGCCCCATTCTAAGGGAGGGGCGGTCCTTCTAAAGATGTTGTCCACTGTGGCCAACGCCTCTTGGATAATTTTGATCCATACCAGACGCCGTCGGCACCGAAACTCCACCTACTGCGGGAGCAATCCCGGTCCGCTTTCACTCTCACTCGCCGCCCTGCAGCCCCGCCTCTGCCTGGAAGCCCCGCCTCTGCCTGGAGGCCCCGCCTCTGCCTGGAGGCCCCGCCCCCCGTGAATCAGCTGATCTCGCGGATGCGCTGGGCTGCGAGCTCGCTCCGGATACAGACCGCCGTGCTGCGGGCGGAGCGTCAGGTGAGCAGGCGCGCATCCATCGGGTCGCCACTTGGTTTCGGAGGGCTGACTGGCCAGGGCCTGCTGTGTGCGGGAGGCGGGATCTGAGAGCGAGGCGCAGGTCCAGGCCCGGGAGCGCGCTGCGGGAACCCAGGGAGAGGGCGCCCTCTCATTCCCAAGCCTGCGTCCGACCGACGGCGCCTGCCCGTGGAGAGCACCCGACGCCGCTCCTTCGCCCCGGCCCCACGCTCTTTCTCCCCCTTTCCTCCCTCCCTTGACGGGACGCCCCTGCGGTGGTCTCAGCCGCGTGAAATTCCTTCACGCGCCGCCTTTCCCGGCTCCACCCACTCTGCCTTTTACCCATTCATTCATGAGGATTTATTGAATGTCACTCCAGGCGCTGAGCGGATAAACCCGGGTCCCTGGCCGCGAACATTGGTGAGAATCTCAGGCGGGTTTGCCCCCGGAATGCAGATCGCGGAGAGGGGACCGAGGGTTGTGGTGGCTTAAAAAGGTGGTTGAGGGAAAAGAAAATGACTTTGATGTTAAGAATCAGTAGTTTAGCCAAGTCCTTTGGTGTGTCAAGTGATCCACCAGCGGCTGATAAGTTCTCTTGAGATGTGAAGACAGGAAAATAACACATCTTGAGGAAATGATTCTGATGCTGGTTTGGGTGATCTTGGGTAATAGGGTGACTTTGGGGACAAGAAACTATATTTTGGCAGAAGTACTGTACTACAGCTTAGGCCTTTGATGACGAGGGAAGAGGAAAAGGCACTCTGGCTGAAGTGGCATATTCCAAGTACAGTATTCTAGGGCTGGTTTAGGATGGAAAGGAAATAACTGTTGAAGCCTTTTCGATTAGTTGGTGGCTGTGAATGTTCTTTAAAAGGCTTTACAGTTGTGTGACGTGTTTATTCTCAATAGGTACAAACATTCAACAAACCTGTTGGTGCAATATTGTTTCAGTTTACCATAAATATGAATGATTTGGAGTCACCACTTGAACTTTGAGTTAGTGAATACTTAAAGGATTTAAAGCAGTGAAAAATTGGCTTTTGCAGTCCATTGCAATATTTTAATCTTACTAATATAAGCATAGTGGTTAAGATCCTACCTAGGCTTGGAATCTGGACATACCTGGAGTCAACATCCAATTACATCTTTGACTTTGGGAAAGTTACCTAATTTCCATTTAATGGTTCGTGTATCATATTTATTGCAGTGCCTAGCACAGCTATTTTTATGATTATTAATTTCTTCTTACAGTATATCATGACCCAAATTGACATTTTTTCCCTAAATGGTGGGAAAGAAAAGTGAATATTTTTAGAAAAGCACTATAGTTCACTTTTTAAAATCAAGGGATAAAAAAAAAAAAAAATACAAAAAAAAAATCAAGGGATAGTTTCCAGATAATTTTATGATACACAGACTTAGAGGAAATAATGATTTTGGGTTGGTCTGTAGTAACTTTGGTATTCCATAAGGGCATTTTGATGTGGAAAACTTGCTGATGGAATCTATGCCTAGTTTAAATTTAATACTTAGTTGGCAAACTATGACTACTATTGACAGAGTCAAGGTTCATAGTTATAGCAAGAAAAGTTCAAAGCTGTTTCACAATATTAACATTTGAAAAGATAATGAAGACAGGTAATTTTGGGAGGGAAATTTGAGTGGAGCCTCTTATTTTTTAAAAATAGATTTAAGCAATGTGAACTGGAATCCCTTCTCTCCAAATTGCAACCTTTCACAATTTAGGTTGTGATTTGAGACACTTTGGGCATTTTGACTGTTAAAGAAGTAAAGGGTATATTAAGAACTTTATTGAGACCTGATTTTAGTTTTTCGTGTGGTTAGGTGGAAAGACTACTATTGATCGTCTATCTTTTCAGGAAAAACATGGCTTTAATGTAGTATTACTAGGTCCATTCTAAAAGTATTGCCAAATAATATGACTGACTTGTAAAAACCTTCCATTATTCTGTATTAGGATGAGACGAGGTAAGGTATGGGTTGAAAAATAGGAAGGAATGTATGCAGCATTATTTACAATAGCCAAGATATAGAGTGTCCATCAGTGGATGAATAGACAAAGAAGAAATAGTACATATGTGCAATGGAATATTACTCAGCCATAAAAAAGAATGAAATCTTTCCCTCTGGAACAACATGAATGGACCTAGACGGTTTTGTGCTGAGTGGAACAAGTCAGACAGAGAAAGACAAATGCAGTGTGATTTCACTTATATGTGGAATCTAAAGAACAAAATGAACAAACAAAGCAGAAACAAACTCATAGATACAAATAACATTTTAATGTTTGCCAACTAAGAAGAGGGTTGCCGGGGCCGGGGAGGGGGGAGAGGGGTGTGAAATGGATAAACTATGGTTTATTCATGCAATGGAATACTATCCCTTAGTAAAAATGAATGAACTAGATCTATGCTTATCAACATGTGGTTAGCTCAAGTACATAATGTTGACCGAAAAAAGCAAGTTCTCAAAGGATACATACAGTATGATACATTCATGTACTGTTTTAGAGGAATGTAGCATACATTTTTTATTACTATACATGTATCTAATGAAAGTACATGTAAGTGTAAGAATGTACATAGAAATAAGACACATTAGAGAAGTGGCTAACTCTGGAGAAGTAAGGTTTGGTAGGGGTTCCTCCAGATCTTTATAACTTTTTCTTCTATTTTAAAAGGAACTGAAGCAAATATGAAAATGTGTTAATATCTGTTAAAACTGAGTCATGAGTACATAAATTAGTTTTTTTTACAGGTTTATGTATGATTAAGATAGTTTTTGAAACTAGCACTTTAAAATTTTTATTTATAATCAAGACTCTCTCCCAATATGCTTTCTTTATTTTACTTTCTAGTCTCAAAGTTTTTGACTCTGGAAAATAATTCTTTCCTCCCTGCAATAGGAAAAGAATGTGCCTGTGCAGCGCAACAGTATCAAGATTTTCTAAGGAGAAGAGACAGACCAACTTACTTAGTCAGTTTTACTTTGCTGTTTGAGTTGTGCTCCTGGGAAATGCTTTTCTTGGGATGTGAGGAATGATCCTTCTTAAAAGGCTGCAGGGGAATTTCAATTCTAGAGACTCTTGGCAAATGCAGGCGTATATTGATCACGAACACTCACAGTATTGGTGAACAGATTGACAGAGTGACTCAGATACAAAATTACCACAGATATCACCTGGTCATTTACACTTTTTAAAGTTTGGGTGGTAAACCCAATGTGGTAAACCTGAGTTTATACTGTGACTACAGTGTACTGTGAATGCAGCTGTAGGTGGCCTAATTATTACTCAAAGAAAATAATTTTCTCTTTACAGGTATTTTTAAAATAATTGTTTTATGTTTCAATTACAGTTGACATACAATATTATATTAATTTCAGGTGTACCACATAGTGGTTAGACATTTCTATAACTTATGAAGTGATCACCCTGATAAATCTAGTACCCATTTGTACCACCGTACAGTTATGACAATATAATTGACTATATTCCTTATGCTATACTTTCCATTCCCATTACTATTTTGTAACTACCAGTTTTTACTTCTTAATCCTTTCACCTTTTGTACCCATCTCCAATCCCCCTCCTAATTGGCAACCATCAAAATGTTATCTGGATCTATGAATTTATTTCTGTTTTGTTTGTTTGTTTTGTTCTTTAGATTCTTACATATAAGTGAAATCATGTGCCATTTTTCTTTCTCTATCTGACTTACTCTACTCAGCACAACACCCTCTAGGACCATCCATGTTGTTGCAGATGGCAAGATTTCATTCTCTTCTATGGCTGAGTAATATTCCATTGTGTGTATATATATATCACCTCTTCTTTAGCCATTCATTTATTGATGGACACCCAGATTGCCTCCACATCTTGCAATGATATTATATTGATGATAAATAATTTATCATTATATTATAATGATAAATAATATTGCAATGAACATATGCTTGCCCATGTCCCTTTGAAGTAGTGTTTTGGGTTTCTTTTGATAAATACCCAGAAGCGGAATTACTGGGTCCTTCTTTGTCTCTTGTTATAGCCTTTGTTTTAAAGTCTATTTTGTCTGGTATTAGTATTGCTATCCCAGATTTTTTGTTTGTTTGTTACATTTTCATGAAATATCTTTTCCATCCCATTACTTTCAGTCTATGTGCCTTTACATCTGAAGTGAGTCTCTTGTGGGCAGCATATATAAAGGTGTTCTTTTTTTTTTGTTTGTTTTTTAGTTAGTTTCAGGTGTACAAAGCAACATAATTGTTAGACAGTTACAACCCTCACAAAGTGATAGGCCCTCTCCCCCAGGCTACTACCCCTAGGGTCTTCTTTTCTTATTCATTCGTTGGAGCATTTAATCCATTTGCATTTAAAGAAATTGTTGATATGTAGTTATTGCCATTTTATTCATAATTTAGATTTTTTTTTCCTTCTTAAAGTAGTCCCTTTAACATTATTTGTAATACTGGTTTGGTGGTGATGAATTCCTTTAGATTTTCTTGTCTGGGAAGCTCTTTATTTGTCCTTTGATTCTAAATGATAGCTTTACTGGGTAGAGTAATCTTAGTTGTAAGTCCTTGCTTTTCATCACTTTGAATATTTTGTGCCAATCCCTTCTGGCCTGTAAAGGTTCTGTTGAGAAATCAGCTGACAGTCTTATGGGAGCTCCCTTGTAGGTAACTAGCTGCTCTTAAGATTCTTGCTGTTTTGCTGCTTTTAAGATTCTTTCTGTATCTTAAATCTTTGCTATTTTAATTATGTGTCTTGGTGTGGGCCTCTTCGGATTCATCTTGGTTGGGACTCTCTGTGCTTCCTGAGCTTGCATGTCTATTTCCTTCTCCAGGTTAGGGAAGTTTTCCGTTGTTATTTCTTCAGCTAGGTTTTCAATTTCTTACTGTCCTTCTTTTTCTGGTACCCCTATGATGAGAATGTTGGCAAGCTTGATGTTGTTAAATAGGCCCCTTAAACTATTCTCTTTTCTTTGGATTCCTTTTTGTTTCTCTGATTGGGTATTTTGTGCTACCTTATCTTCTAAATTGCTGATTCAATTCTCTGCTTCATCTAATCTGCTGTTGATTCCCTCTCATGTTTTCTTTATTTCAGTTATTGTATTCTTCATTTCTGATTGGTTCTTTTTTATGTTTTCTATCTCTTTGTTGAAGTTCTCACTGAGATCATTGAGCATCATTATAAACAGTTTTTTGAACTTTGTGTCTGGTAGATTGCGTGCCTCCATTTTGTTTAGTTCTTTTCTGGAGCTTTGTTCTGATCTTTCATTTGAGATGTGTTTCTCTGTCCCCCCCATGTTGGATGCCTGCCTGTGTTTGTTTCTATGTATTAGATAGAGCTACTATGTGTTCTAGTCTTAGTAGAGTGACCTTATGTAGTAGGTGTCCTGTGGAGCCCAGTGACGCAGCCTCTCTGGTCACCTGAGCCAGGTGCTCCAGATGTGTCCCTTGTGTATGTTGTGTGTGCCCTCCTGTTGTAGTTGAGCCTTGGTTGCTGTTTGTACATTAATGAGAGGGATTGACCCTAGAGCTGATTTGTTGTGAGGACTGATCATGAGTACAGGAGAGGAACTGTTACCCTGTTTCCTTGAAAATAAGACCTAGCTGGACAATCCGCTCTAATGCATCTTTTGGAACAAAAATTAATATAAGACTGGGTATTATATTATATAAAACCTGGTCTTATATTATAGTAAAATAAGACTAAGGCTTATATTAAGTTTTTCTCCAAAAGACACATTAAAGTTGATTGTCCAGTTAGGACTTATTTTCGGTATTCAGGGGCTGACCTTACGGATCAAGATTCACTTCAGCAGGGATCTGGTGCCTGCTGAATCTGCCCTTTAGGTATGTCATCTGCAGAGGCAGCCAGGTGGTGTTCTAGCTAGGTCCAAAGCTGGACACCAGCATGCCCACCCCAGGACTTCCTGGGAGGGGCCACAAAGCAATTTGTAGATGGTAACCACTTGCACTTGGCTTGGAGATGCCTGGGAGAGGCTAAGCTGTGACCCTATGCTGGCTGCCGAATGCCAGGCCTGGGGCTGCTTAGCAAGAGGTATGAGGTACACCAAGGCCATATGCTGCTTGTTTGGATTTGTGAACCTTTGAGAGATTTTAGGAAAGTCTGCAGCATGAGTCAAGACAGGCTGTTTGTGTGGAAAAACCACTGGAAGTGGTTTGAGTGGGCCTGAAAGTTGGGTGGGGCAGGATCTCAGGGAAGCATCAGGATGGAATTAATGGTGTTAGCTATGTTGATGGAAACTGAAATAGGGTGGCTGCCTGGCTGCCTGGCCTGAGTCTGCATGCTGGGAGCGGGGAGAGGTCAACAAAGGAACTGTAGCTTCTGCCAGCACTTCTCTTTGGGAGAAAGCTGTCCCTCCAGCCCTTGTGCTGAAGCCAGACAATTCAGTTCCACCCTATATGTCTTTTGCGCCTTTCAAGCTGCTGCCCCAGTGCTGGAGTTCAGAGTGAGTAAGTCCATGTGCGGGCCCTTTCAAAGGAATGCCTGGGACTCCAGCAGCCAGTCTTTCATCTTACTCAGCCACAATCTCTGCTAGTTTTCACAGCCAGAAGTTGTGGGGAGTTCTCTTCCCCGCACTGGAATCCTGGGCTGGGGAGCTTGGTGTGGGACTGGGACCCCTTGCTGCTCAGGAAGTACCTCTGCAGCTGAGATATCCCTCCCGATTTTTAACTGCCACATGCTAGTGTGGGAGCAGCCCATTCTGTGTCTCCACTGCTCCTAGTCTCGACATGGCTTCTTCTGTATATCCTTAGTTGTAGGACTTCTGTTCAGCTAGATTTTAGTTGATTCTCAATGACGATACTTCTGTAGTTTAGTGGTAATTTTGGTGTGGTTATAAAAGGATCCAAGCATAGAGTTTATGTAGTGTGCCATCTTGGCTGGAAATCTCTTTACAGGTATTAATAAGTAAATGTGATGATAATGTGCTAAATGGTTGAGTAGTGAACACTTAATTTGATAGCTGATCTCTAACGTGACTTCAGTATTTAAACTTCTGAGTTAAACAGTGTTTTCATTTTTAATGCAGAATGCCTGTTATTAGCATTCTCAAAATAAATGAAATACATCTCCAAAGCAGTATTTTTTGGCATGTATACTCCCTGTTCAGTTAGTGGCCTTAATCTTGATATCCTTAATCAATGGATGTTATTGACTGGTAAAATTAGCATACATACTTTGAACTACTGCCTTTAAAAAATTGTGGCCATTTTAATAAAAGAATAGCAAAATATTAAAGGAGTAAACAATCTGTGTCAGAAATTATACTCCAACATTAATAACAGGCACAAAATATTGCAGTACCTAGGAATTTGAAATTCAATTGCTAGTATCATAATATCCATCAAATTATTTCACAGGAATTTTAGTAATCTGCAAAAGTGCACTTTAAAAATATGCAGTGGGTACAAAAAGGAGCTAAATAGGTATTGCTGGGCATTTATTTTACCATGTTTCCCACCTCCCCTGCGTAGTAATACCCATTTTAGATGATTCTGGCAATCAGGAAAGTGCAGTTTTAGTAATTTTCAAGGTGAAATTAGCAGGCATAAAAAAGACTACGAAGCCTTGGTGTCCCTGATTGCACCAGAAACTATGTCCAAGTATTAAATAGGAAGGACTATTCTTTCCTGGGTTGTCTAACATTTGTGAAGTGACATGAAATAAAAGTGTCTTCATTGTAGGAAATACCGTTAGCAAATTAAGTATGAGAGTTTCTACTATGAGATGACACTTTCCTTTTGTGTCTGATACTGACTTTTATTACAGGCACTAGAAATCTTCTGTGTCATCTGGAAGTCCATAGATGGAACTTAAGATCAAGGGCTGTCTCATTGAGTACTCAAATGTAGCCACTAGGTAGTGTTTGCTATGGGTACGAGAGTACCGATGAATAAGTCATAGTCTATGACCTCTATGAGTTTATATTTTGAATCAGTGACTTAGTGCATTATTTCATTAATAACAACATTTGTAAATAACAAGCACTTTCAGATCAACCTACAGACTTTATTCAGTATGTTAATTTACCAAATCCCTGAACTCTGGGTCAGGATTTAAGGGGCTAGCCAGCTCCCATAGTGGTATCAGACGATGCCTCTGGTGAAGCAATTAAAGCTGAGAGGGCTGTATTTGAAGTGGCCTTGACCTTTGATGGTGATTGGTTTGTCAAGGCTTCACTGCAAGATGAGTGTTCCTCGACCTTCAGCAGTGGTTGATAAAGGCCTAGGTGGCAGGATATCCAGGAAGTAGCAGTTGTTGATGTATAGATTAGTTGTAAGTCAGGTGTTTGAGTCAGAAGTTGCCTTAATCTCTGTGTAAACATATTGCTTGAGCCTCTAAAAGCAAATATTTATTAAGCACGTACCATGTGTAAAATACCATAGTGTCTTAAATTATTGTTTACCACCTTCACAGTATAAAATATAAACTCTGATTACTACATTGCAATAAAATGCAGTCAACTCAGACTTTAAAATTAGAGTATAAATGACTGCATGAAATCTGTAGTCGTTTTGTATCAGATTCAATCTATAGCCAAATTCCTTTTAGAGCATTATGGTATAGTTTGCTTCTGTATTATTATTTTTATTGTCTTCCTATTTTAATGTCTTGTCATTCTAAACACTAATATCATTACTTTTGTAGCTACAGTTAGTCATTGCTAATATTTTACTATTTTAATCGACACATCTATTTTAAACCAGTAAGTGAGATAGGAGAATCAGACTAGAAGGGCCCACGTTTGCTACTGTAAGTTAGTTTTCTTATACCTCGACAGTAGTGCCTACTTTATAGAGAATCATTCTTTTAGACAGAAAGACAGACCGTACTTGTAGGTTAAACTCCTTAAGAGCAGGAACTTGTTTTTTTTAATAAATGCCTAGTCTCTCTATAGATATTTATTGAGTACCTGTTATGTATCAGGTGTTAAGCAGCTGGGATATAATAGGGAATAAGATATTTTTGGCTTCCATGTAAGTTTTAGATTAGCATACCTGGAACATAAATAGGTACAAAAAACACATGTGGTTTTAGTTGTTGAAATTGAAGCATTTGAAAGTGTATTTATGACTGAAAATTTACCTTTCACTAAATTATTAAGGCAAAAGGACTTTATCCAGAGACTAAAGTTTACTAGAGATGAATACATAGACTCCTACATAATTTAATTTTTCTCTTTGTATTTGGGATATTAGTCCACTAACACATTTCTGTTCTCATTAAAAATTATTTATGTTCTGTCTTGTTCCTGAAAGTATTTCATGTAGTTTACACAAATGTATAAATATGGCAAGATAAAATAAAGAAACAGAATGAATGGAGCTAGGAGTGATATTAGAATACATAGCATATCGCTTCTCGGCCTTTTGGCTAAGATCAAGTGTAGAATACATAGCATACATATGAGGTGTAATCAAATAATATGGTTAATGTTTAAATAAAAAAAATTTATTACATTAAAAGACACATTGCCATCGATCCCCCTCAAAATACTCCCTCTCTCTTTGAACACACTTATCCCATTGTTCTTGCCACTTTCTGAAGCAGTTCTGGAAGTCCTCTTTCATGGGTGTCTTTAGTTGTGCTGTCATGGCTGCCTCGATGTCCTGAATCATTTTGACTTTGGGGAAGAGCCAGAAGTTGAATGGTGCTAGATCTGGTGAATGAAGGGGATGAGGACACACCGTAATGTTTTTATTTGACAGAAATTGTTGTATACCAGAGGTGGTGTGTGACATGGAGTGTTGTCATGATGGAGGATGATTTAGCACACTGTAAAACACACCTTCTTTCAACCATAGCTCACACTGACTGACTGCCGAACAAATTGAAACTTGTCACACACTGTTACTAAGGATCGACCCGCTGCTCGCCATATTGAAGATCCTGCCTTCCCGTTGAATGGCACTCGGCAGCAGCATTCACCATATTTTGTGATCACAACAGAAAGACTCCGTGTCACACATTGCTTCTGGTATGGCAAAATCTATCAAATAAAAACATTACGGTGTGTCCTCATCCACCTTATTCACCGGGTCTGGCACCATTTGACTTCTGGCTCTTCCCCAAAGTCAAAATGACCATGAAAGGTAAACATTTTGAACTTGATTCAGGACATCGAGGCAGCCATGAGAGCACAATGAAAGACCCTCATGAAAGAGGACTTCCAAAACTGCTTCAGAAAGTGGCAAGAACCACGGGATAAGTGTGTTCAAAGCGAGGGAAAATATTTTGACAGGGATTAATGGCAATGTGCCTTTTACTGTAATAACTTTTTAAAGATTTAAACATTCACTGTATTTTTTTATCACACCTTGTACTGTGAACTTCTAGTCAGTTACAGGTGCCATCATATGGAACTCTTATCCTCCCACCACAAAATCTATAATTCTGCCTATATCTTTACCTGTAGTTTCCTTTCTTTTAAAAATGTAGACCCTGCCTCTTATGAAAGATCAATCCCACCACATGTTCTGGATGTTATCCTCTTTCAGTTTGTGCAGGACTTTGGTTCTGCACTCTGTCCTTATCTCCCTTGCATGTAGGATCAATGTCATTGTCCTGCAAACATGTTCAATTATCTCTCATTCCCCTCTCCCAACACACAAAAAAATACACCCTTGATCTTCACATTTCTCTCCATTTCTGTTCCATTTCTCTGTTTGACATTTCAACAGCATTTTTCAAAAGAATCAATTACATGAACTTTATTTTCATGTCCTTACCTCCCATTTATAGCCAACCTACTCCAGTCTGGATTTCAGTCCCTTCCCAAACCGCTGAAACTGTGGCCGTGCTCAGCGGTGATATCTGTGTTGGCACATCCAGTGGACACTTTTCAGTTCTCATAAATCCCAGCTGCACTGACCTAATTGACCAGTTGTTTCTGCTGGAAACACTCTCTACTTCGCTTACGTGTTCGTATTCCTCCTGCCTCTCAGGCCACTTCTCACCTCAGTCATTTTCCCTTGTTCTTCATCCTGTCCCACCGAGGTGCCAGAGCTCCTTACATCTTGACCTTTGGCTTTCCTTTCTCTTAATACACACGCCAGTGATATTACCCGTTGGCTTGGTTTCAGATATTATCCGTATGCCTTCCCAAGTTTGTTATCTGTAGTTGACACCTTTCTTCTGAACTCCATACTCATATATTCATCTAATCACTTGACATGTGCTCTTTGATTTCTCACAGGCATCTTGAACTTAACATAAAAATTTTTTTATCTCACCAGAATTGTATCTTCCACTTCAGAATCCTCTCTTTCACTCTTCCCCATTTCAGTAAATGGGACCATCAACACACAGTTGTTCAAGGCAGAACCTACAAATCATTTTTGATACCCCGTTTTCCTCTGTCCCCCCCATGTCTAATACATTACCAAGTCCTAGTTGTTGTACGACAAAGCACTGCTGTCATTTGTTTACCTCTTTCTACCAAATTGACAGCCCTGGATGAAATTAAAGAGCTCAGGCCTCCTTCCACTGAGAAGATCCAAGCGAGTATAGGATATTCCTTGCAAAATTAATTTGGACACCATATGTGAGAATGGTTACCATAAAACCGACTTAAGACTTTTGAAACAAATGTAAATCATCACCATTAAAAATAAATCATTAAAGCATCTATAGAATGTCTTGTAAGCAGTGCAACTTTCTAGTGTACTCTCCAAGATGAAGTTGATGTTTGCAGTACATAAAAGAAACTAATTGAAGTATAAAATAATTAAAAGTTGGGGACCCCTACCCAAACTGATAGTTTTTGTTTTAGAATACAAGTTCCTAGTCCCTTTTTTGTAATCTTTGAGGCAAGATATGTTTTGAAATTCAGGGTTTTTTTAATCTTCATAATATGGTGCATAAACCATATATAACACTTCTGTGGGACCTTTGGTACCATCCCATAATCATATTAATATTTCTGCAGCAAAATATACGAATATTTACACTAAAGCGGTAAAAACTAAATAACCCCATGTTAGTTCAGGTCAGGTTTTGCTGTCAGATGAGTTCAGCTCAGATTAGATTTTGCCACCAGAAGAGTCATGAAAAACTTTCCGTTTCTCATTTTTGGGACTTTGGATTTCTGGGTAAAGTATTATAGACCTGTAGATAGTTTGTAGCCTTTCTTTCTGGCAATAATTAGGACATCTAGGCCAGAAATTTTTTAGGGCACTCCTAGATCATGGTGTTAAAACCATATCGTCTTCATGTACAAGATAGCTTATTTTTCTCTGTTAAATGTAACAGGAGGGTGTGTGTCCAGTGGGATCTAAAATTGGAGTTAATTCATTCAGAACCAAGGTGTGTTCTTTGTGTTAAAGGGTCATCATCCTAGAGTTGAATTACTTCACATTTCACTGTGAAGCAGATAATTTGAAGTATAGTGTGGTATACTTTTAAAATAAAGCTGGCTTTGTTCTGTTGTTCATAGAACGTAATTCCTGGAGGGGATGCTAGAATCTATTTTGCTTATTTTACAGATGTCATTGATCTCTGGAAATGTAAGGAAAAAGAGGACCCCACATTTTCTGACTCTGTACAACATCTCACAGCTTCTGTGTTAGAGCAGAGTACAGGGATCCTGTCCCACAAAGGAATCTAGAGTAAGGACCTTCAAGGACACCTGGGGAGAAATATCCCCAGCAGAAGCCACATGATTAGGCCATTTTATAACTACTCAAAATGTGAAGCGCTAAAAGAACATAAGGAAGTTTAAATGCTATTTGTATGGTTGAGGCAAGTCTTATAGATTTTCTAGAGAGGGGAATCATAAAATATTAGAAAAACAATTTTTTCATTTACTTTTTCTATATGGATACATAATTGAGAAAGAATGTTAGAATAAATGGAGTTGGTAAATGCCACTTATATTTAAGTATGTGAGGTAAAACTTAATGATATAAGCTTCCCATATTTAGCTGCAATATTTCTTTTTAGTTAGGTTTCCTTTGCAGTCTTTTCTGTTTTTCTCATTGCCTTGTTGAAATTTCAGGCAGATATGTCTTCTTGGAAGAAGTCAAACGTTAACCACCATTACAACAAAATGAGATAAGTCTATAAATACTGATTCAGAAAGATGTCTCAGAAATAGTATATTAGCTAGCTTTCTGTCACTACTGAACCAAATTGCTACACACTTAGTGGCTTGAAATAACACAGATTTATTATTTTACAGTTCTTTAGGTTAAAGGTCAGACAAGTCTCACGGGGCTAAAATCAAGGAGTCAGCAGGGCTGCATTCTTTTCTGCAGGCTATAGGAGAGAATTCAGTCCTTAACTTTTCCAGCTTCTAGAGGCCATCCACATTCCTTAGTTATCTCCTCCCGCCAAATCTTGAAAATGAGCAACGTAGCATCTCTCTGACCCTGCTTCCATCATCACATCTCTTTTTCTTTCTCCTTCTGCCTCCCTCTTCCACTTTTGACTCTTAATTACATCAGGATAAGCTGGATAATCTCCCTATCTTAAGGTTACCTGACTAGTAACCTGAATTTCCCTTTGCCATGTAACCTAACATATTCACAGGTTGTGGGCATTAGGACGAGGACGTCTTTGGGACCATTTTTCTGCCTAACCTATGTAGTAAGTCACAAAAGAAAGTTGTGAAACAGTTTGTAGAATTTTAATTCCATTTGGATTTCAAAAAAATGAGTGGTGGTGTGAAATTATATGGTGTAAGGTGAAATCCCCTTTAAGAAAACTCTGTATTCAAAAATAGTACACTAAAATAGAAGAAAGATCTGACTTTTTTATTCACTTTACCAAAAGATTCTCAATATTTTTGATTGTCAGGCAGTAGGACAAAAGTCAACTGACATACAGTTAATCAGTTGTCAAGTGTGTCATGCGCTTCCACACCCTCCCAGAGGAGTTCTCTGGTTTCTGCTGGGTGTTGTTTAACTTGAATCAAGGCAACAGTTACTCCTTGATCTCTGATAGATACACAAGTTATGTCTGGCTTCAAAATTTCTCTGTACACCATTCTCTTTAGTATATTTCTCTGTACACCAATTTCTCTTTAGTACATTTTAGTAAAAGTTAATTACTATCACCCACAAAGCATAGCGCCACTTAATTGTATTTATTACAATAACAGCTTGTATTCAATCTATTCAGATATCTTTAGTTTACATAGTTAGTACCCTTCATCCAACTTTGAATGATTCAAAATCTTTCTGAAATAAGCATTAGGTAAAGAGCAATTTCCTCCAGATACACAGATGGGAAACCGTAAGAATTCACTGGCAACGTGGAGTAAACAGATGGATCTTACATCACTCCTGCCGGGACGGGCTGTTTTCAGAGCAGTGACAATGACGTATCTTTCTGCAGAAAAAAAAATCATAAATTTGGCCCCAGTATTTTTATGGTTCATACAAATAAAACCTCATTGCCTTTATTTCCATGAGTTTTGATGCCCTTAAAAATGTGACTTTTGTAGTTGAATTCATTGAGCATTTCTGTCTGTTTATTTCTCTTTATTAAACGTTGAGTTTCTGAACTGATAGGTCATGATGTTTGTACCATAATTTTCATACAGCTCTTTTCTCTTTAGTGGTTCATTTTAAAACATATTTTAAAATTCAAACCTCTCTTTTAGCCCTTTGGATTATGGTTTTGAATTAAGGTTTATTTGGGGAAAATACTGCTCGTTCCAATAAGTGGAAAACTTTGTATTTTAATGATATAATATTTTGTGTATATTACTGAAGAATGTAAATTCAAACTACTTGAATTTGATACCTTACTGAAGAGATTTTAGAAATTCTTTCTTACTTAATTGGTATTTAAATATTCACGTGTTCCAGAAGCATTTAAAAAGTAATCTTAATGTTTATGAAATGAATACTTAACACATTGAGTTTTTCAGATTGAAAACTGCCTTCTTTATAATAAAAAATAAACCAAACAAATCTGTTGCCTGACCAAGTACAGCATAATTGTAGCTAGTCTTTTCTTCCTTGACATTACATTTGACAGTCAACAGGCATTTTTATAAGCTCAGTGGGAAGGCTCAGTCTAGATATTCCATTCTGGAAGCCAGGATATGAAATAGTTTAAATAGTTCCAGTGCATATTTATTGCCCAGTGAATGTGCACTTGTTAGAGGGCTGCCCTTTTTTTTTTTCCCTTCCATCTGTGGGATAAAATAGCAAAGTATTCTTTAACTGCTCTTTGTGCTTACCTGTGTTTTGCCATGTAGGTCAATAAATACTTTTGCAAAGAGGAAATGATTTGGTGATGGAGCTCTCCCGCTGACCGATGGACTCAAAGAAGAGAAGGTAAAACCATTTCTTCTTTCTCCCCTATCCTTCTAGGAAAACACAGCAAACAATTCCATGTATGTGTGGCCTCTCTTCACTTTAATTTTCTTGATGATTGTTGAGAAGAAATAGTGACTTTTGTGTTGATTGGTAAAGAGAGAAACATATTAAAATAAAGTTGATTAGTGATAAGCTTTGCTGCTAGTTCTATCTTATGCTTATAAAAGTTACAAAAGTCTTCATCATTTTAAAGGTTTTGAAGCCATTTTTCTCACAAATAATTTCCAGTTTTCAGAAATAGCCTTATTAATTGTAATCATCTTCTATCCTTGAAAACCTGTCATGGATGTTATTTTAAAAGGAAGATTAAGATTGTGGCTTCCCTTCCATGAAACCAGGGTCATGCCTGTTTATAATTTAGAGAAATATTATTTTACAAAAGTAGAGAAATTCCTAGGTATTATGAAATAAGATTTAAAAAGCTTCTGGTCATTAAAGTATTGGCGTCAGTGTTCTAGAAAATAAGAGTATGAAAAAAATGTACAATCATTGGTGACACATAGGAAAACTTAGTATAAAGCAATCCCAGGATATCTTAATATACCCTTTTCTTAGAAGGGGAAGCAGTTGGAATATGGTTGTTTTATGCAGCTGTGTGTTTTGTGTTCTTTGAACCACAGTCATAAGATGGATAGAATTCTTTAGCTAGAATGTGAGTAAAGCTTGAAGGATTTTGCTGGTACCTATTATAAATTTGATTCTTAAAATTTTAAATAGCAATTATACAGTTGCTCAGTGTAAAGTGAAATACGGATCCTTATTCCTTCTTTCTCATCAAATACTTTTTGTCACATTAAAAATTAAAATTGTACAGTGCGGCCGGTTGGCTCAGTTGGTTAGATCACAGTGCTCGTAATACCAAGGTCACTGGTTCGATTCCCACGTGGGCCAGTGAGCTGTGCCCTCCACAACTAGACTGAAAACAATGACTTGACTTGGAGCTGATGGATCCTGGAAAAACACACTGTTCCCCAATATTCCCCAATAAAAACTTTAAAAAAAAATTAAAATTGTAAAATAAGACTTCAACTTGGGTCATGTTTTAATTTTAATATCTAAACGAGGAGTTAATGTATTGAGTAATTAGAATCTTGAAATTTTATGCTACTAAATCATAAAACTTCAAAATACAGCCCAGCTTTTGTTTGCTTCTTGGATAAAGTAATTTCTGGGTTTAGATTATCCTCAAGCCTTTAATATAACTAGTTGTTTTATCTCTAACTCCTGTGTCATAACCAAAGCTTAGTTAAATTATCAGTGTGCTGCTCCCCTGTGTGCTGGTAAAAGGTACAAATCTCATGAAAATATTAAGAACAAAAAATACAGCCCTGAATTGCAGGAACACTTAAGTGATTTTTCTTGATATTTGTAGCTCAACAGAGGCAGAAGGATCCAAAGAAAGAGGCCTGGTCCATATCTGGAAGGCAGGATCCTGTTCTGTAACACCAGAGAGATTGCCAGGCTGGGGAGGAAAGACTGTTCTTCAAGCGGCCCTTGGCGTGAAACATGGAATTCTTCTGACTGAAGGTATTGAAAACAATGGCTTAACAAATACTAACTGAAACTGACATAATGCCCGAGTGTGTAAGAGCAGGTAAAAGAGTTACTGGATACCAGGTGTTCTTAATGAACTTTGCTGGAGCTTATACTCTTTTTGTTTACAAAATATGTTCTTACTCCCTTTATCAGAAATCAGATTAGTTCTTAAATTTCATATATACCAAAACTAGAATAAAAGGGAGAATTATAGTTTTTAAATTTTGTAGCAATAAGTACATGAAAAACTAACTTTTTTGAAAGATTACCTACCTATTCAGAGACTTTTTTGCTGTACCTTCTTCATTCATTAAAAGTATCAGAATAACAATGCTAATAATAGCTAATGTTTATCATTAAACAATTATAGATGTTATCCACTGCACTAAGCACTTTATATGTGTTATTTCTTTGAGTCTCCACAGCCACCTTATGAGGTAGCTACTATTATTATCCCCACTTCACAGATGTGGAAGCTGAAGGTCAGGTTAAATAATTTCTCTAAGCATACATGTCTATTAGAGTGTCAGAGTTAGGATGGGAACCCAGAGAGTGTGATTTCAAAGCCTGCTTTTTAAGCTACTTGGTTATATCTCGTCTCAGTACAGTTTTCTGAGGTATAAATAGCAGCTCATAAGAACATGTAATAAAATCTATAAATCTATAAAAGATAGAAACATAGGCTATAATTTATGTAGAGAGCTACCTCTAATTTTTGTGGCAGTTTACCAGCTCAGTCATGGCAAATTTGATTTGGGCCAGGACTGCCATCAACTTCACTAATTTATAAATTTCTACTCTGTAAGCATTTATTAAGTGTTCACTAATGCTTTGGTGTTTTCTGCATAGAAACTATGGGAAGACAAATTCTAGGAAATAAAGCTTAAATATGACCTTGGTGGTTTTACAGGGTTAACTTGAATTTCACTTTATTATTACATAACTTTTATTATAATAATACGTACCAATACATTATTATACTAGGCCAGAATTTGGAAAAAGCCTTATTTTAAAAATGTAAACTATATTCAGTGCATGCCTTTGGGTTTAAAATATGTAGTTCTCAAGCATATATAAGTGGAATTCTGTTATTGATTTATTAGCCCTCTGTAGGATATTTAGGAACCTTTATGAACACAATTATCTTGAAACATCTAGAATCATACCTAAAAGACTGGGAAACTGCGGGAAAACTTTTAAAAAGTATGTAGCTTATCAATGTTCATGTTTAAGTTTCACTATTGTAGTTTTTATCACTGTTCTGGTTTTAGTGTCAAAGTCACAAAAAAATCTCATCTCACACAAGTGTGTAGTAGTTTGAAATGGAAAAAAGTTCTCCAGTGCTTTTTTAGACGAGAAAATGGTACTGATTGAATGCTAAGAATTTTCAAGCTTCATTGTCTCTATTTAATTTGACCTTTAGCTCATAATTCAATGAGGACACTTCATTGATTCACTATTTTTGAGGTACTCCACATTAAACAAAGGGGGGGGTGTCTAAATATCCATTTCTTTGCAGTATTGCTCTCTCTAGTGGAATAATGTCAATTGAAAGAGTTGGTGAGCTGTTGCAAATGTATATTGCTGTATCACTTGGGAAGAAAGTTTTAACTGTTTTAACCAGTGAGCTTATTTTCTCAATACTCTTCATCCAGACGAAATTCCCTAATAAAAGCTTACATCTTCCCTCTAGCTGCTGTTGTGTTCTTCCTTATATACATGGTGTGGGGACTTAATTTAAATGTATAAATATATCTGCCATGTATAATAGATCAAAGATAAAGTATGTATTTCTTTTTCATCATCAATTCAATTGCTTCTTTGTGGGGAGAAAATAGTGCTTATTTCTTCATTCTGTCTGTAGAAACTCTTCTTGCAGAAGACAATGACTAAATCTGCATAACAATCTTATCCTTGTTTACTGTGCTTTTCCTGGTAACTTCCATAACTGACTCCCCTCCACCTCAGCATCTTCTGGCTTCAGCTGAAGGTCATATTCCAAGTGGTGGATCCAGCCATTTTGGCGAGTTACTCAGTTTTCCTGGGTTTCTCCTATGTGTACAGGAGGTATACGTGTTATTAAACTTTTGTTTTCTATATAACAAAAGTTATATATATATATAAAAGTTTTGTTTTTCTCCTATTAATCTGTTTTTTGTTACAGGGATGTCTCAAAAGAACCCAGAAGGGGAGAGGGAAAAATATTTTTCCTCCCCTACAGAACAATAGACTATATGCCATATAGCCTAGGTGTGTAGTAGGCTATACCACCTAGGTTTGTGTAAGGGCACTGTGTGGTGTTCGCACAATGACGAAATTGCCTAACAATGCATTTCTCAGAATGTATTCTTTTTTTTTTTTTTTTTTTTAAATTTCATTGGGAAAGGGGAACAGGACCTTACTGGGGAAGAGTGTGTACCTCCAGGACCTTTTTTTTTTTCCAAGTCAAGTTGTTGTCCTTTCAATCTCAGCCATGGAGGGTGCCTGTTCAGCTTCAAGTTGTTGTCCTTTGAGTCTTAGTTGTGGAGGGTACAGCTCAGCTCCAGATCCAGTTGCCGTTGCTCTTTGCAGGGGGTGCAGCCCACCTTGCGGGAGTCAAACTGGCAACCCTGTAGTTGAGAGGATGCATTCCAACCAACTGAGCCATCCAGGAGGCAGCTCAGCTCAAGGTGCCGTGTTCAATCTTAGTTGCAGGAGGCGCTGCCCACCATCCCTTGCAGGACTCGAGGAATCAAACTGGCAACCTTGTGGTTGAGAGCCCACTGGCCCATGTGGGAATCGAACCGGCAGCCCCCGGAGTTAGGAGCACAGAGCTCCAACCGCCTGAGCCACGGGGCCGGCCCTCAGAATGTATTCTGGTTATAAGTAGTTCATGACTGTATTTTATATATAACATTTAAAAATTATACGTAATATGGTACACAACATGAAGATAGCCACATCTTATTAACAGTGGTAATTTCTGTACAACCTGGAGGTATAATGCTAATTTCGTTGTTGTTTTTTAATTTTTTATTGGGGAATATTGGGGAACAGTGTGTTTTTTTGTTTTGATTTGTTCTGTTTTTCCAGGGCCCATCAGCTCCAAGTCGTTGTCCTTCAATCTAGTTGTGGAAGGCTCAGCTTAGCTCCAAGTCCAGTCACTGTTTTCAATCTTAGTTGCAGGGGGTGCAGCTCAGTATCCCATGTGAGAATTGAACCGACAACCTTGTTGTTAAGAGCTCGTGCTCTGACCAACTGAGCCATCCGGCCGCCCTTCTGGCAGCTCAGCAGCAGCTTGTTGTGTTCAATCTAGTTGTGGAGGGCGCAGCTCACTGGCCCATGTGGGAATTGGCAACCCTCATGTTAAGAGCTTGCGCTCTAATCAACTGAGCCATCCAGCCGCCCCTGAAAGCTAATTTCTTAATTTTGGCCAAAATGAATCTACTATTTTTGTGCCATTGCATAAATCTTCTGCTTCTCTGACTTATTCAGTAGTAGCGAATGTTGTAGATATTAGCAGTGTGTCATTTTATCTTCTACTTATTTTATCTTGTCATGATCGTTTTGTCTTTGAATGCTTGGAATCTGCTTCTGTAATAGCCTACAATGGTAGGCATTAGTAGTGGATTGCTGCTAGAGTTTTTAGGGTGAGGCTGAAAGAAAGGAACAATACCTCCTGCAATCTAGAAATTCTCACTATATTTCAGAATGTTAAAAGATGTTATTTATTAAAAGATGAATAAGTTTGGAATATTATATGCTTGAACCAAATCTCTACACTGTGCTTTCGAAAAAATAAAAAACAACAACCCTATTTTGTTAAACCTAGAGGGGATTCAAAGTTTTCTGATAAAATTTCTATTTAATTTCACAAACTCCTTTTTCTTTTTTTTTTAAACTTTCAGATGGTGCGGTCTACAGTTTTGGGACTCTTCCCTGGAGAAGTGAACCAGCAGAGATTTGTCCGAGTACTCCCATTCTAGAAAATGCCCTGGTTGGGCAATATGTTGTTACTGTGGCAGCGGGGAGTTTTCACAGTGGAGCAGTGACAGAAAGTGGCGTAGCATACATGTGGGGAGAGAACTCTGCTGGCCAGTGTGCAGTAGCTAACCAGCAGTATGTTCCAGAACCTAATCCTGTCAGCATTTCTGATTCTGAGACCAGTCCTTTGTTAGCAGTCAGGATTTTGCAGTTGGCTTGTGGCGAGGAGCATACTCTGGCATTGTCCATAAGCAGAGAGATTTGGTCATGGGGTACCGGTTGTCAGCTGGGTCTCATTACCACTACCTTCCCAGTGACAAAGCCACAGAAGGTGGAACATCTTGCTGGGCGTGTAGTGCTACAGGTTGCCTGTGGTGCGTTCCACAGCTTAGCCCTTGTACAATGTCTCCCTTCCCAGGATCTGAAACCAGTCCCTGAAAGGTGCAACCAGTGCAGCCAGCTCTTAATTACTATGACTGACAAAGAAGATCATGTGATTATATCAGACAGTCATTGTTGCCCATTAGGTGTGACCCTGTCAGAATCCCAGGCAGAAAACCAGGCCAACACTGCCATCAGCCCCTCCACTGAAACCCTTGACAGCCAGGGAGAAGTATTTGAAAACACTCTTGTAGAAAATGATCTGCCTGTAGCTACCAAACCAAACGCTGTAAATGTTCAGACCACAAGTAGTGATGCCATTTCCTGCCAACGAGACGGCGTGAAAGCAGCTGAAATGTCTTCTGCCGGAAATATACCGTGCTGTCCTGACACTCAGGCAGTAAATGAATATGTGCAGAAACTGTCAGATCACTCAATAAGAGAGAACTCAGAGAACGATGAAAAGCCAAAGCCATCTCAGGTATCTGCTAAATTTTTTAATACAAAGCTATTTCTGGAATTGAACCATCTGAGTTTTTCTTTAGAAACTTGAAAATGCCTAAGGCTTGATAGCACTTTTTTGAATTTGACTATAAATCTCTCTCATCTAAACCTAGATAAGGAAAAACCTGGATTAATTCAAAATTATTCTTTAGGTTCAAATTCTGGCCCTTTATGATGTTGAAAGATGCCACGCTGGGCTTGTTTTTTAAGGAGCAAAATCCCATTTGTGTTTTTCCCTAGTATTTTCCCACCATGACTAAGGTACTGAATTTTGGTGGGCCCTTCAGTAGTTTAACCTAATATAACTATATAATATAACAAAGATTCTTCTGACCTGTATTTGTACATTCTTCAGGTTCTGTAGAGAAAAGCCCGTTCCTTTTTTATCAGAAAAGGTTGCTATATGTGGTGGACCCTTCAGTTGTAGGCGGACTTAAGAAAAAACCTTACTGGCATTACATATTGTTCAAATTTTTTTCAGTTATACCTGTGGTCCTTACTGGGCTTTTTCGGAAGGGTAGTGGTGGTGAATATTTTCTTCATCTTATTTAAACTACTCTCATTATGAAAGCTTATTTCCCTGCTTAAAATGAATTGTTCTAAAGGGATAATCGTTTTTTCACTTTAGGGTAAGCCTTTTAATTTTGCTTTACCAAAACTCTAAGCTAAGTAAACAAAAATGTGTAATCGTAAAAAGGGGTGTTTTTTCAGGTCATTGAAATGACATAGCCTTTTGATTCTTTATTGTTGTTTACTATGTCAGAATGAAAACATAGTGTAGAGGTGTTTTTAAAAACAGTTTTTATTTCACAGTCTATTCACAGAACCTTGTGGATATTTGATTTTTTTAAAAAAGTAAGAATAAGCCATTTGGAGGAAGGTATTATAAAAGTATAAACAAAACAATAATAATTTAACAGGAATGCATGTAGACAATTTCTAGACTTGTACATGTTATAAAAAAGTTTGACTTTGACTTTTTAAAAGTCATTCCTCTAAATTGAAGTTAACAGTTTATTGTAGACAGTTTATTTGATTACTAGATTATCACCATTGCAATTGCATTGTTCTTTGGACTTGTTTTCTTAAACATTTAATGTTTTTGTTACCTATGTTAGTTTTGGCAATGTGTGTTTATATAAATTTAATTCAATTTTGCAAACAGTGTCTCAATCATACAGCTAATTCATTAGGAATTTATGTTGCTTAGGACAAGTTTTTTCTCTTCTGGCCAGATATAACTGAAAGGGTATCTTACTTTTGTGAAATAAACCCAACTCTTTGGCAATGTAGCCTATATTTCACTATTGAATTTTATTGTTGGTGGACTGGAACTCCTAAAATGATGTCTTTCATCAGAATTGCTAGCTATGTATTTTTGTTTTGTTTATTTTATGTATTGTTAAATGTAATTAAGTAGAAGAGCCAGTTAGAACAATAGTTTAAAGTTTATATAAAGTAGAGTTTTGTGATTTTTTTTTTTTTTACCTAATGGTAAGAGCCCCCTAAAATAGTCACCCCTAAATACCATCGCTGCTTCTATTACCAGCCTTTGTAAACAAAGGGTGGAAATAATGATGCTAGTTCTTTTGAACAAGTTATCATGGGGACTGTATCACCAAGTAAATTATAAACTTTGTATTTGTCTTTTGTTTTACACGGTATATTTATTTTGTTGAATATTTTAATTAAAGATACTTGTACAGAAACGGCTTTTCTGAATTCTGTATTTAATTCAACAAATGTTTTGAGTACCTGCTACATGTCATGCACTATACAAGTCAACAGGGGGGTTGGTTTTTAGTTTAGGATAAATTTAGGAATGTATGTACGAGTATACCCTTTGGGACCTTGGGGTAGTACATGAAGCAAATTGTTTATTGTGACCTATGCTGGTAAGCCAAAAGCTTTTTGTGTATGTGTTTAGTAGATACATTTAATGACTTTCCTTTTTAGTAAACAATGATGCTTAATAGCTCAAAATAAATGTCAATTGATTTTTCACTAAAATATTAGAAAACTTATTTTGACTCTAATACAGCAATGAATAACACTAAGAACATTGGTTCCAAATGTTTAATTATTAACCTCCCACATTTACTCTCTCTGTTAGCAAGAGCAAAGGTAATCCTTCAGTTTACCTAGCCCTTGGGTCATGGAAAATAACTCACTGAGGAGACAGTAAAAGACTTGAACATAAGAGTGTAATTTAGGGGCTGACAGGCAGAGGTATAACTTATTTTTCTACCTATAAATGCCATATGTAAATTTCCATTTATAAAACATTTTAGGAAAAGCCTTTTTTTAGAAATAATTTTTTTCTGATTTTTCTTGGTAGCATTCTGTGTAAATTTTCCTAAAAGGGATCAATAATAAAACTTTCATCTTTTCAACCTTCTATCCAGAGCTGTCACAATGCATTTCATGTTAAAGACTGTGATTTTTCATACCTTTTTTCTCCTCTCCCCTTTTACTGTGCTTAATTTAATAAAAGAAGCTGGGGTTTATTATTAAACACCATGGAAATACACAATGCTCAAACAAAAAGAAGTACTTTTGATGAGGAGCTGTGTTTTGTGTACTCACTGCCATACAATGTGTTAAATCCATGATCAAGATGACTTATCTTTAAGTTGGAGATAAAGAGACCTTTGTTTTAGATACTTCTATTTGTAAATAGTGATATATGTTAAACCATATTTTATTGATTACTTTTTGTATAAGGGATTGTGTTTTTATATGCTTTTTTATGTGTATATATTGCAGCCTCTTATGGAAGAAGCAATTCCTAATCTTCACAGCCCACCAACCACAAGCACCTCAGCGCTAAACAGCCTTGTGGTTTCTTGCGCATCTGCCGTTGGTGTGAGAGTGGCTGCTACCTATGAAGCTGGGGCTTTGTCTCTTAAGAAAGTTATGAACTTTTACAGTACAGCCCCTTGTGAAACTGGTGCTCAGGCAGGGAGTACTTCCATAGGCCCAGAAGGTCTGAAAGATAGCAGAGAAGAACAGGTTAAACAGGAGTCAATGCAAGGAAAGAAAAGTTCAAGTCTTGTGGATATCAGAGAAGAAGAATCAGAGGGAGGCAGCCGAAGACTCTCCCTCCCTGGATTGTTGTCACAAGGTAAGGAAATAGCCAGGTTTTGTGAATTGACTTTTGCCGACTCCAAAATGCTCCTGACATCAATCATGTGCTGTATGGTAATGAATTAGCTTTCCTAATTGCTGAAGCTGACATAATTCAAATGTCAAAATGTATTTAATTTTGGTCATCATAGTGGTTTTAAAAGTTAGTTATGTTTCTGTCTGCTTTAGAAATAACGTTAGAAAGTAACTTTTTCATGATGATCGCTTGTCACGCGGGGCAGCCTGCGGGGGTGGGGTAGGGTGGGGTCTCTGCTCCCGCTCCCACATAAGAACGCAGGATATGGTGAGGCCAAAAAGGAACACCCATGGAGCCATAGGTAGGGGAGTCATACCACTATAGTCTCACTGGAGGCTGGATTCACACGACATGCGACCTGCTGTCCGCTTTTCTGCCAACCGACCGACCGACTCTCTCCCCAACTCCCCTCGACTCTCCTCGACTCTCCTCGACTCCCCAACGTAGCCGCGGCAGTTATATTAGTGGCCAATGGCTCAATGGTTACAGCTGACGGCCATCTACTACCCGAGCCAGCACCCCTCCACATGAGGCCGAGAGCCTGGAAACTTTTCTGGGGCTCTGTCCCCACACCACTTTTGCTTATGGACCTTATTTTATTGTTCTGGAGTATAGCAATAGCTTCCCTTATTTCCTAGTTGGGGCGTATACTCCAGATACAAGAAGTTGCAGATGTGACCATTGGGTAGGTGAGGAGTTACAGTACTTGTCCTGGAAGTAGAGATAATTTTAAGCTTCAATAAGAGAAAACTTCATTTTCTGAAACCACCAGCAGCAATAAATCTTAGAATATGAAGAATATTACACAGTTGGTTCTTCTACATTTCTCAATCAGTTGAGGAATCTCAGTCATCTAGACTTCTGCTTCTCTGAATGTGTTCTGCAGACCTTTGACTTCAGCAGCATCTGGGAATTTGTTAGAAATGCAGGATATCAGGCTCACTCCAAACCTAATGGGTCAGAATATGCATTATAACAAGATCCCCAAGGTGATTAGTGTGCGCTTTCAAGTTTGAGGATTAGACCAGGAGACCAGGAGTTTGCAAACTTTCTCTGTAAAGAGCTAACAAGAAATATTTTATGGTTTGCAGGCCATATAGTCTCTGTTACAGCTGTTCAACTCTGCTGTTGTTGCTTAAGAGAATCATTAGTGAGCAAGGCTCTATTCCAATAAAACTTGATTTACAAAAACAAGCAGTGGGCTGTATTTGACCCACTGGCTATAAACCATTTTGTGCGAAGCTCTAAACTTAGGAATCCTAGACTAATAAAATGTACCTTTTCTGCTCTGCCCCTGTTCCCTACACTTGTTCTACTTACTCATTGTACTTTCTTGTGCCACTGAGCACTTCTGTTACCTTGCCTCCTGATTTTCATTGTCACTAGATTTTCATCTGTGCAAATGAAACCCCGAGTCCTGATTGATTTGACTGTGTGTTTATAAAAAAGTCCCAACACATTGTATTAAGTCTGAAGGAGAATCTTGTGTGAAAGTTTTCTTAAATGTCTTCTAGCGTTTTTAGTATCAGCATATTTGAGATCTCTTTGAAGCACAAATGTGGAATATTGACTTTTATCATGTCATTAGACTGTATGAAAGCTGCAGTCCTACTAACAGACGTATTTCCTTAGGTTAAATTTCCCTAAGTAACCTAAAGTATCTTCAGAAAAAAATTTACATGTACTCTTTTTCCCTCTCTCTTAAAATTACCTGGAGTACATCTTTGAGGAAACTTCGAGTGGATTTATTTGAGTTTCTCTATATACAAATGGACAGTGTACTTAACCAGAAAAGGTGTTCATCATACCAGTGATGGTCCCTTTTTGTGACTCCCAAGTTAATGCCCAAGTGATTAAGTCTACACTTGGTGACATTTAATGATTTTCTTCAAAACATATCCTCTCACCAGATTGGTGTACATAGTGTTGTATACCTTTGTTGCAATTTTGAACCCGTAAAAGATGAAAACATTCTTCTCTAAAAGATTAAGTTCTCTATACAATAATTTGAAGCAGGCAAAATGCAAAAGCTTTTTTAGTACTTCCAATTCATAATCTTTTTCCCACCTTAGATACTTCTAAATTTTATATCTAAATAAGTTATTTATTACAATATTTATATTTGAACTTAGACCTTGTCTTGGAAAGGCTTCACTTTTCATGCTGCTTTGAAAAGGCAACAATATTTGTCAGCCTTAGTGTAGTACTTTGTTAAGCATATTCTTTAGAATACAAGTTCCACAGAGTGTCACACAACATCCTGTGTAACTTAAGTGTTACACAGAAAAGAATTCTCTAGCCAAATGTTTGGGAGCTGGGTAAGCCAAATTTAAACAATTTTTGATTGCAGGACTTTCAGCTCCTTCAGCATGCTAAAGTCTGTGTGAATCTCTACGGGGCAGGTAGCCGGAGGATAGAATGTGGTAGGCAGCATTTGCCAAACTCATTTGACTAGTAAATCTCCATTTTTCAGAGTACCTATACAATATGTTTCACAAAACCATGTTATTGTATTTCTTTGAAAATCAGCAGTTTATCAAAATATCTTTTCCCCCACTCATCTACTCCCTCACCTCATCTCTGGTTTATTTTCAGTTTCCCCCAGGCTGTTAAGAAAAGCTGCCCGGGTGAAAACGCGGACAGTGGTGCTGACCCCTACATACAGCGGAGAAGCAGATGCTCTGTTGCCTTCTCTGAGAACAGAGGTGTGGACCTGGGGGAAAGGGAAGGAAGGGCAGCTAGGACATGGCGATGTTCTGCCTCGGTGAGTGCTGCCAGTATTGACTGGTAGGAATGGACTTAAATAGCCTCTCTCCTGGGACAGTCTCTCCCTTTTTATTTCCTCATGGAGGAAATCTCCCTCAAAATTATACTCCATTAACTCTGATTTAAAAGGCAACTCTCATCTTAAACTTGACTTTGTTCCTCACAGTAAAGGACTTGAGTATCCATGGTGCACCTTTCCATCCCATCATGGATGTGTATTTGTCTTGCAACACAGAAAGGGGTTCAGGTTGTATTTCATTAGAACACTTGAATGTCTCAGATTTTTAACTTAGAAAAAAGAACCAGTGATTTCCTTTTTTAACCTAAAAGGTATCGCTCTACTGCTGTAAGAATAATTATAACTGCAATATTAAACCATGTCTATCAATATACCTCAAGGAAAAGCTGTTGTTTAGGAGGAACTCTTATGATATTAATAAATTAGACATTTGTGAACGTGTGTAAATGGAATGATTATCTAACACAGTTAACATTAATGTCTGTAAGCAGAGTGTAGGCAACTGTGACATTAAAAAAGAAGATTTAACTCCCCTCAATGGTTATATTTCATTGGTCCTAAGTAGTCTCTCTGCCAACTGAATCATTTTGTAGTTTGATGATTCTTAACAGGTTCTGAATTATGGTGGTTAATTAGTGATTGGTAGATAGAGATTAAATTAAAACCATCCAGAATTACTTAGGAGTAGGTTGAACATAATACCCATCATTTTTATTTCAATGTTTTCTTTTGAAATGCTCATTTTTTACTTGAAAGCACTTACTCTGTAATTTAAGAAAGGTCATGATTCTTGCTGAGAATACTAATTTGAGTTTGTGAGTATGTGTGGTTTTTTTCTTTAAGGCTTCAACCATTGTGTGTAAAATGTCTGGATGGTAAAGAAGTAATCCATCTGGAGGCAGGTGGTTGCCATTCTCTTGCACTTACTGCGAAATCCCAGGTAGGAAGCAAACTATTAAAAGCTGATCTTAATTTCGTGGAAGGCCAACATGACAGGATTGGACCATCATTTATTAAGTATCTGCTATGTGATATCATATCTCATTTGATCTTTCCAGTGTTTTACATTGCATTGCATTATTTCCATTTTAGAAACGAGGAAAGGGAAGTTTAGGGGAATTATGTAGCTTTGTTAAAGTCACACATGTGATAGTAGAGTTTGAATTAAATACTGGTATACCCATCAAAGAATCTATAATGTGTTCTCGTCACAAAATAGAATTCAGAAGTTTCTAGGGTATTGGTGAATTTCTGTTCATTCCTCGATGAGGAAAATCCATAAGTAAAATACTAAAAGAAGAAAGCAAAAGGCATTTTTCTCTTTCAAAATTGTGGGACCTGAAAGTGACCTCCAGACTCACTTAAAACCATGACTATATATATAAACCTCCTAATAAAAGTAGTTTTTTAAGTTATTCTTAAATATACGAATATGCATATAATGATTCTTCGTTAGTCCTTTCATCTTTTTAGAAAAAGTCAGTGAAGGATTCTAAACCTTTAAATAAATGTTTTATTTTAAGTTTCACATAGCAGGCTAGCCAGAAAACTAACATACCCTATATAAATAAATATAAATATTAGGAAAGAAACGGCTAACTTACTGTTTTTAATATGACGAATCATCTAAAAGGTTTTAAAAATAAGATATTAGGAAGGTGGTCAGTTATAAAATAAGCACATAAAAATTGCTAGTTTTCTTATATATATAAAGTAAAACAGAAAACACGGTTAGGAAAAAGGAAGCTGTTCACAATTACAACAAAAGTATTTATGAAATAGAAATATTCTTAATAGGAAAGAATATCCTATTAAGAATATTCTTTTTTTTAAAAATGATGTCGAGCATTCTTTCATATGCTTATTTGCAATCCCAGTATATTCTTTTTATTTTATTTTTTAAAAATAAATTTTATTGGGGAATATTGGGGAACAGTGTGTTTCTCCAGGGCCCATCAGCTCCAAGTCGTTGTCCTTCACTCTAGTTGTGGAGGGCGCAGCTCAGCTCCAAGTCCATTCGCCATTTTCAATCTTTAGTTGCAGGGGACACAGCCCACCATCCCATGTGGGAATTGAACCGGCAACCTTGTTGTTGAGAGCTCACGCTCTAACCAACTGAGCCATCTGGCTGCCCCAAGAATATTCTTAACAGGAATAGAGCCCATATGACACAAACTCGAGAACTCTTCTAATAGGTCATAAAAGAAAATGGGAGTAAAGAGGCAGAGATTTCATTTTTAGATAAGAAGAGTCAGTGTTGCAGAAATGCCATTTCTCCCTATATCATTAAATCAGTACAGTTTAAATTCAATACAATCCCAAAATAGTCCAATATAATATTTACAACTTGATAAAATGATCCCCAGATTATCCTAGGAGAGTAAACATAGGTGCTGAGCCACATAAATTCTGCAAAAGAACAGAAAGGAAGGGTAAAAATTAGCCATATAAAATATATTATAAAACTACAAACAGATCAGTGGAGCAGAAATATACCTGTAGACTAGAAACAGACCCAAGTATATATTAGAATAATAGTATATGATAAAAGTGGGCATTTCAAATCAGTTGGGGAAACAAGACTGAGTTTCCAATAAATACTGTTGGAACCATTGGCTTCTTATTTGCAGAAGAAAATTAAGATAACTACATATTCTACTTCTGGCTGAATTAAAGATGTAGATGTTAAAAAGTAAAACCTTACATGTAAAAGAACAAATTCAGGTGATTTTTAAAAAATAACTTTGGGTGTAGAAAAGGACATAACATCAAAATCAGAAATTAGTAAGTAAAGTGTATGTTTGTTTACACAGTAAACAATCCTAAACAGCAAAAAACACCACAAACAAAATTAAAATGCATAACAAACTGGGTAAAAACTTTTGTAACATATATGACAAAGTGTTACTACCTGATACATAAAGAAAAATTGTCATAGGCTATTTATGTTCCATTCATAAAAGAAAAAACAGAAATGGCCAGCAGTGAATGAAAAGGTGGTCAACCACTTAGTAAACAAATTTAAATTGAAACAACAGTAAATTTTAACACCCATCAGATTAACAAGGGTTGCATTTAATACTAAGTGTTGGTGAGGATATGGAAAAAAGGTACATACAAATGCTGGCAAGAATGTATTAGGTTGGTGCAAAAGTAATTGCGGTTTTTGCAGTTATTTTTAACCTTTTAAACCACAATTACTTTTGCACCAACTTAATACATTGGACCTTGCTGAAAGATAATTTGATAGTGTATATCAAAAATCAGAATGTGCATATTCATTAACCCAGAATTTTTTGCCTAGGAATTTATCGCAAGGAAATAGATACACAAGTATGTATATTCAAGAATTTTTTATATTGAAAATTGGAAAGAAATTATTAATAAATGTGATTATTTGATTAGGTAATTGATTCAACTATGCCCACGGCGGAGTTCTGTGGAGTTACTGTAAGTGATGTGGCTCTACAGTCACACAGAAATATGCCAGTGCATACGAAGCATGAAGTGAAAAGTATCAGATCACAAAACAGCATTGATAGTATAGTTCCATTTTATACTTTCCATTTTGTATACATGTTATATCAAATAGTAAAATGTTTGGAAGCAGATATGTGCGTGTTCCCTAAACAAAAGAGGAATTTTCTCTAAGTGACCTACATCAGTGATTTTCACTTTCTTTTTATTTCTCTGTACTGCCACAGTTTTGTACAGTGACCATGAATTACTTTTATAATCAGAATAAACAAAATCATTTTCATTGTAGATAGTCAACGTAATCTAGTTTTCTTTTGTCTATAGCGTAGCCTAGGTACTTGTGTTTCTTTTTCAGTGACTCTTCACATATAAAAAGGCTTTCTAGTCATTCCGTAGCACTCCTGTGTGCTACAGAGTAAAGAGTCATAATTACTTTTTCTGTATAGCACTTAGCTTTATTTTTTTATCACTTTCTTTGTAAAGACAGTGTAGGATAATTCCTAGGATTGAATCCTGGCTCTGCCACTTACAAATTTGTGTCCTCTGTGGGCCAGTTTCCATATCTGTAAAAAAAGGATTGTTGTGAAAATGAAACAAATTAATACACAGAAAGTGTTAAGAGCAATGCCTGGTGATAGTAAACACTGAAAAATATTAATTATTGTTATTGTTAACCCTTAGACTCTGTGTCTTCCTATGTACTCTGTCTGCCCAGTATCTCTGGTCTTGTTTAAAAATGAATTTTCTTAATATGTTATTTTAAAGAGTAGAAAGACTCATATAAGTAATTTGTGGAAAGACTAGTGTAAGTAATTTATGTGTAACTCTTAGTACATATTATACATACATACGCATATATATGTTATTATAAAGGTTCTGAATTGACATGCAAAATCAGATTTACAACTCTTACGTATTTTTCTGTGGTTTTCTAATAGGTTTACTCATGGGGTAGCAATTCCTTTGGTCAACTTGGGCATTCCGATGTTCCAACAACAGTTCCTCGTCTTGCAAAGGTACTTTTGTGATCTGGATAACTTCTGTAGGGACTTATTCCAGAATTCTAAGTTATAACACTTTCCATTTCTCCATTTCATGTTTAAAAAAATGAGGAAAACAGTATATTTATAACCTAAATTTATTTTGATGTACTTAATTTCTTTCCAGATACGAAGCCATTTGTTTTTAAGCCAAATGTGGTTTTTTTGAAGTGTTAGTTTATATTTCTTTTCTTCTTAGCGTCCACTGTTCATTGAACATTCATAGTTCTTTTGTCTTTTTTATTAATAAAAAGTAAAAATGAAAAAGTTCTTTCATTTAAAACAAATGTTTCTAGAACTATGATATTGACTTCTGAGCGTTATACTAACAAATGCCTACTCTGACTTCTCACTTAATTTTGATTTTTACGTAATGTTATTTGATGGTGTTATGTCTTGCTTTGATTTATTTTACACACAAAGTCATAATAGTAAAACCTTTCGTAAACCTTTTCATTTTCTGAAGCTAAAAGTGTAGATGAATGATTTCTTCACTGTGTGAATTGGTTTTCGTTTATGTAATGCTTCTTAGAGACTGGTGATTTCTAGTCCCTTTGGTGCAATTCCTAGAGGAGTGTGTCTCAACCTTTTTTTCTGCCGCCAACACCCTGAAGAAATACTACATCCTCATCAGTAGTACTGACTCCTTATACAAGATTTGTTTGTATTTTGGGGGGTGGTGAGTGGGGAGTATGAATGGTGACAGCTTAACAGAATGGAAGGTGGAGTTCATGTTTGTAGTTTGATCCTGATGTCGCCCCATCCCAAAACGTACTCCCTCCACTGAGAGTAACAGAGACTAAAAAAGCATAGTTACTTCAATCCATGATCCGTGTAAATATGTATCCCAGTGATGCACATATTCATTGTGCACTGTGCATTCATCACTATATAAGACTTCCACGTGCTGCCTTTTCTTCTTAATTTTACCTGGAAGGAAAGACAGATAAAAAATCAGGGAATAGTTATTACTTCTGGCTCCAATCTTAACTATTTTCAGTGTAAAACATTTTAGTGGTTTTAGCTATTTAATTTCTGATGTTTAATCACAAATAAAGACATGGTAAATTATTGTTCCTTTTATTTAAATAAGCTAGAACATGCATTTATTCATACTAAGGAGTTTTATAATACATGCATATAGCATAGAGATCCTGGAAATAATTTTTCATTTAATATTTTAGAGTCAGACGAGAGAATAGAGTTTGTGATTAGGTTTTAGTTTCATTACTCTTTAACTGTACATACAAAAATACAACAACAGGAGTTTGATTTAAGTCATTTTAATTAAATCTATGAATTCAAGTCAAGGTAGAATGAGGTCTGAATTAGTTTGGTATAGAGACTCTTTCCTCCTGTAAAAAACATTAATTCATTCTTTGCAAAATTAACAGGAAGTCAGTTATTTGGATAGCCTGAACTTGAGAAGATAATGTCATGCTGGAAAAGGATAGCTATGAAATGGTGGAGACACACGCATTTCATCCACTCATACTCACACGATCACCTGACACCTAGGATTTGGAGCCTCTTGAGACACAAAGAATCTAATAGATTTTTTTGCTTATCAGTATAAGGAAAAAAAGTATAGATTTTTTTGCTTATCAGTATGGGAGCCATGGTTGAAGCTGGGACGGGGTGGGGACAGAGCCCTGGCATCTGCCATTGCATGGTGGCTCCTAAATCATAATGTGGAATCCTAAGGTTTGAAAACCATTTTTTTAAGGTATTGGTTCTCAAACTTTTGCATGCATCAGAATCACCTGGAGAGCTTGTTAAAACAGATTGCCAGGTCCCACCCTCCAGTAGCTCTGTGGCCTGAGAGTCTGTATTTCTAACATGTCCCTTGGTGATTGCTGCTGCTGCTGCTGCAAAGACTACTCATTGAGAGCCACTGGTCTAGGGGATCCATGTAGCTGGGCTTCTCATGGGTCCTGCCTGTGTCAGCATCCTGGGAGTGGCACAGTGAAGTCACATCAGAGAAGTAGTGAGTTCCAAGTGGGAAAACTGAGTTTTCCCAAGGGTTTAGTTGGCCAGAATGGAATTTAGCCTTGTTAGATTGTTTTATTTTTTAACCTTGATTTTTGTGCACATAGCTGAATGTGAACGGACAAAAGTGTGTGCTAGCTATCAGAATAGGGCTCTAGAAGTTTCTGGGCCTCTTGATTGGAATATAGGCTTAGTCCTGTGAAGACTTCCAAAACCATCAATTAAAAAATCAGATCTATGGTTTTTCCTTTTTTAATTCTAATTATGCAGATTTTTATAGAAATAATCCAGTTCTACATGTAAAAGCTGACCAAAGGCTTCTTACCCCTGTGTCTGTCTGTTCTGCATTTGACTGGGTACATAGCTGGTTGAATTTTTGCCCTCTGAAATATGACTGACTTGGCACCACAGCTGTTTCGGTAATCTAACATTTCAATTCCTGTGGATTTGAAGTTCTGTCTGATTCCTTCATCTTGGACCCATCAGTATCTTGCTGTCGTTGCAGGTAAACAGTGAAAATGGAGTCTGGAGTGTAGCTGCCGGCCAGGATTATTCCCTGTTTTTAGTGGATACAGAAGATTTCCAGCCTGGGTTGTATTACAGTGGTCGACAGGGTCCTGCAGAAGGTGACAGCCTTCCAGAGAATCACAGTGGTACTAAGACTCCAGTACTTCTCTCCTGTACTAAGGTGAACAGGGATTGGATCCTAAGGCCCACATTGTATAACATACGAGAAGTATTTCGTTTTTATTACTTGTGTGCTGGTTACTAAGTATCTCTGACTACTGTATTTAAACCTGCAAGCTTATTCCCATCCTCTTCTTCCCTCCTTATCTTTTCCTGACTTCTTTCTCTCCACAGTGCATACCATTATCTAATACAATATATAATTTACTTATTTTGTCTATTGTCTATCCTACTTAACTGTAAGATTCATAAGATAGATAGGGATTTTAGGATTTCTCATTTACTGCTGTAGCCTCATAGTAAATACTTTGTAAAGAGTTCATTGAATGAACATCCTCATGTAGGAATATTAAAAAGTACATTTCATGGTGAAGTTTCCTGACCGCATTTATGGATGCCTCAGAGGTGAATTAGAATAGGAATAGAGTAGATGAATTTTTAACTTTAGGTGTGTCTGTAGTAAAAATTGCAGGGGCCTGACATGGGCTTGTCGCAGACCTGACAGGCCACCAGTGCTCTACTTCCCATCGCTTCCCATTTTCTCTTAGCTTTTCATTGTATTTATTACTGTTTATTCCCTTTTTCATTTGTTGATATGAATTTCTTTGCTTTCTTACTTTCTATCTCTTTTTCATACAGTGAAACAATTGGCCTGTTTCTGGGTGTGTTTTTTTCTTTCCACTAAAGTAACTTACATCGTCAAAGTGATATGTCTCAAGGAAATGAACCCTCAAAGCTAATACATTCTGGATTTCTTATTCTTATTGAATAATCTATCCTATGGACTGTTTTTTATCCTTTGTGTTTGTTTTTCTGGCTAAATATGTGAGCTGTGAATGTATAGGGACAAGCTCTTTCCTGCTGAAGGCAACACTGACCACGGTTTGGCTCCTAACCTACATACAGCCTGTTATCCCAGACATACTAATAGACTCTTTGTAGTTGAATGCCTTGGCTCCGCATTCCCCATGCAAGATTCCACAGTCCAGATAAAGGATGAACTAGTCTGATGAAAGGGATGAGGCTCTAATATGTGTCTTTAGTTACTATGCATGTTAACAGTCTATTGGGTTTCCAGCTTGGTTGCCTAGTTTACAGTAAGAGGGTCAATAATAGTGTCATGGATAAATGAAAAAAGTCCCTTTTAAAGAAAATCCCGTTATGTTGTACGGTACTTTTAAAAGACAAGATAACTCCCAGATCTTTGATATTCTGATCTATAGCACAGAGATCCTCTCTACTCTCATTTATCCTATTTTATGCAAAAAGGAGTCCTGAGACATGTATCTACATCATTTGAATCTTTGTGTATTTACGGTGTGTGTCTGTGGTTCTAATACATGTAATATGAAATAATAGATATTTTGGCAATAAATGAACGTATAATAATATAGTTATATATAGATCCAGATATGTATACAAGTAGGTATAACAGTGGTGTACTGATAAGCCACCTCAAGAAAATCAATCAAAACCCAAAAGCCCTGACCTGTAGTGCTGTAGTGTTTACCTTTCCTTTTTTTTTTTTTTTTTTTTTGGTAATTTCAGTATTGCAATTTCAAGTTACCAATGGTTTAATTACCAACTTGCAAGATTTCTGAGTATTTACCAGTTGGCTCTCGCCAGCTGATACAAGCCAGTTTCAGTGCCCAAATTTCTACTAATAATTTATATTTTATCTTGAATCTTTTCTCCTTTTTAGCTTGGATATATAAGCAGAGTGACAGCAGGAAAAGACAGCTGTCTAGTCTTGGTGGACAAGAACATTATGGGATATATTGCCAGTCTTCATGAGTTGGCTACTACAGAAAGACGGTTCTATTCAAAGCTAAGTGATATCAAATCTCAGATCCTCAGGCCTCTTCTCAGTTTAGGTAAGTAGAACACTCTTGTTTTATCTGTTCTTCCTATATCACAAAGAAAACCTTTGAGTGATGCTGTACTCCTTTCCTTCCATTCTCTTCTTTTTGTACACAGGCAGTCAATAACTTACAAACTATTTCCATTTTGTCAGTAGCCCAGCTACCCCCCTTTTCCCCCCAATCCTCCCACTTCCATAACTCATTTTACTTGTGGAAGTAGAAAATTGAGCTTTCAGAATATTCATGGCAGAGAAGCAGAAACAACTTTGGACAAGATGATCCTAGGAGCTAGACTTCGAAACAGCACTTCTAGCCTCACCAGTGCTAAAATATCTTTCATTAATTATACTACCTGGATTTTTTATTTTCTTTGTTCTAGTTCTTAGAATATCAAGTTAGAGATTCATTTGGATTTACAAGCATGTCTTATCCCACACTAGCATGAATTGATTATATCTGATCCCTTTTCTTAGCTGTAATCATCCACAAAGAGGGATTGAAGGTGAGGAGATATTACAGAGGAAATGGATTATGATAGTCCCTAGATGGTGTCCAGTTATGCCAGGTTTCTAGGAGGTTAGAAAAGAATACAAAGTAGAGATTGGAGGGGGGCAGCTATTGAAAAAAAACTTCCCTTATTTCAAAATTTTTTCTAGGTTTGGCTCTGCACTCAGAAAATGGAAAGGAAGTTTTTTTTCTCTTTCTCTCTCCTACACTCCTTGGCCCCTGTGAGGACCCAGAATTCAGGCCAATAACTCTAGTACTTAAATTCTATCTTGTTAGTTAGCTCATTGATTTTAGTGGGAAAACATCTACTTGTCAAACAACTAACTTACAATGTTTCCTTTGGAGATTGTTTGCATTTAAAAAAAATGTGTTTTGCTTTTGTAAATGTAGAGTCCCCTGTTTTATAAATTCCCCTCCAGTGGGTGGGCCCAATACCCCAGGACTTGGGCAAGGGAAAGGAAGCAATCCAACCTGGAAGGTTCTTGGATTGCTCTGAAAGAAAAGTGAAATCTGCCTGTTCTGTCTCCTGATTTCTGATTTCTATGTTGGTCTTACCTCATCTGCTCATCAGCCTCACTGCTTGGTCCTAGAAATTAGGAACTTTAGGAAAAAGCAAATAATCTCTTGATAGTCTCTACAAAGTTTAGAGCAATGAAGGCAGTCTGGTTTGGCGTTGCTCTCTCTGCACTGAAGTGTTGGGCTTGTCCAAGGGACAAGTTGAGCAGAAGTAAGTACAAACAGTTGAAAATGTTAACCAAGGTGTAATTACAGAAGTGAGTGTAATTCCTGACTGTCACTAACCAGTTGTGTGAAATTAGATTTTGCCCTTCTCTTGGTTTCAAGATTACTGATCTTCAAAACGAGAAGAGAGTTATATTAGCTCAGTGGTTCTCAAATTTGGCTGGTCTTCAGAATTACCTGGATAGCTTTTCTTTTCAACATATCCATCTTGGGATCTTAACCCTGGCCTACTGAGTCAGAACCTGTCGGGTTCCTATAAAAGTATGTTTAACAAATTCCTCAAATGACTGGATTCTGCAATCTGTAAAGTTGCCTTCTTTACCACTGTGATTATTTGGGTTCTGTAGTGAGAGTACATCTCAACATGTTAAGTATTTTTAGAAAACTTTCTATAATCTTGATCATAAGGAAGTATTCAGATAATGAGTCTTTAGGTTATGTCGTCGGCATCATCGTCATCATTTTGTTACAGAAAATTTGGGCACTGCCAGTACAGTCCAGCTGTTGCAGGAGGTGGCAAGTCGATTCAGCAAGCTCTGTTACCTGATTGGTCAGCATGGAGCCTCACTGAGCAGCTTCCTTCATGGGATAAAGGAAACGAGGAGTTTGGTCATTCTGAAGCATGCAAGTCTCTTCTTGGATAGTTTTACAGAGCAAGTATCTAGTCCCCTGTCATGTTCAATATCTGCAGGGTTTTTCTGCCAGGGAGAACAGCTCCTTAATCAGAGGAGACTAGATTAGGGAGAGTGATATAAGGGAATAGAAATTGCAAAGCAGTATTTTAATTTTTAACCAATTATAGTTCTGTGTTGCTAAAATTTTAGTTTTTTCTAAGGGGAGAAAAAGATTTAAAAATATAATGAATGTTCGTAATTCCTTCTATATTCTAGCAGAATGGTTGATAGTATACTTTACATAAAATGTACTATAATAAATATACTTGTAATTCTGTAGAGAACAAATTTGTTTGCTTAAATAAATAATACTAAAATTTGAGGAAATAAGTAAATTATTTTAAGACGAAATGCTGACTGTAAATGTGGAGCTATTCCAGTGTCTGGTTTTTACTATTGTGTAAATGGAGGGTTTAAAGACCAAACTATCTTTAAAATAAATATTTCCTTAATAAAACCTAGGATAGTTATCCATTGCTCTTTTTATGTTTTTTAAGTAAAATATCCCAAATATATTTCAAAATTAAAATTTTTCTCACTTTTTCTTAATTTGTATTTTGACATTTTGATATGAGGCATGATTTAAGTGTTATTTTAATGTATAATAGGTTATAGTGTTGATCTGAAGTGTAGGTTTCATTTTTTAAAAAAAACTTTTATTTGTTTTAAGTATGTTTTTCCAGGACCCATCAGCTCCAAGTCAAGTAGTTGTTTCAATCTAGTGTGGAGGGCGCAGCTCACAGTGGCCCATGTGGGGATCGAACTGGCAACCTTGTTGTTAAGAGCACTGTGCTCTAACCAACTGAGCTAACTGGCCGCCCCTAGGTTTTATTCTTTATTTATTAATACCTCATCCATCCAACAAATACTAGTTGAATACCCACTAAGTGCCAGATACTGTGTGAAGCTCCAAGACCACAGCAGCCACAGCACAGAGCCAACAAAAAGCCCGTCTTTACGGGTTCATGTTCTGTTGGTGTTCCGTTTAGGTTATTTACAATATAAATAATGTATGTTTATCATTGAAAATTACACAAATAAAGATAATCAAAAAGATATTTAAAGTCTTCCATAATTCTGTCACCAGAAATAACAATGAATAATAATCTTAGTGGTTTTCCTTTGACTTAGCAAGTATGTGCAAATAGATATACTATGTGATTTTAATTTTAAGTAAAATGAAATATACTGGAAGTCTGAGAGGAAATACCCTGGTTGGAGTATTTTAACTCATCATCTTTCAGACACAAAAAATAACTTTTTTAAATTAGATGTTGTTTGTGTAAAGGTTTCAGTTTTTACTAGTATATTTTTTTTTATTTGTATTCATCTCTATTTTAGTTCTTTTTCTTTGATACTTAAGGATTTATGCTTGGAAATGCTTTTACATTATTTTGATAACTTGGGCTATTCTTTTGACATAATTTATTCATATAGATGGAACAGGTACAATTTTTTATTTATTTATGAATTTTTAAAATTATTTTTAATTGTGCTAAAATACATATAGCATAAAATTTACCGTTGTAACCAATTTTAAGTGTACGGTGCCTTGGACTATTTTTGATAGGATTTCACCTTCTCTCTCCAAGTCAGTGGATTCCATTTGCCAGCCCAGGAGTATGGAAAGAATATACATGGCTCAAAGCAGTAGATCAAAATTTACTCTCTAGCAGTACATCAGTACTTAACCTACATTGTCTAACACTGTTTCACTCAAGCTCTTTAAACATATTTTCTTACCATTTCTATTGTTTATTTCTGAAGACTTAATTAGGAAACCTAAACTGAAGATTAGAGAAACTTTTCATTAAAAATCCAACAATTTTAATCATATTTTCTCGTTTGTTAAGTTGCAAAGTAAAATCTACCAAGTAAATTTTAGCATCTTGTGCATAGCTGTAGGTGGTTTTTAAATTTCTTATTATATTTAACATCTTTACTAAAATGACCCTCTGGACACACACAATTATGTGATAATTATAATCATCACATAGCCTGTTCTTCTTTTCATTCGTTGATAGTTCATGAATGTTGATATCACAAAAGTGCTAAAACTCATTGGTGAGACACCAAGAAGTATCTATTCCAGATGCTTGTTCGAAAACTGAAGAATTAATTTACGTTTTCACACTAATGTACGTGTGTTTTCTTTTTTGATCAAGGTATTGTACGTCAATTACAAATTTCCTGGTTATGGGAGGATTCCAGCTTCTTGCTAAGCCTGCCATGTAAGCATATACTTTCCAATTACCATTCTAACAACCAAAGATCATGTTTTGTAGTATTTTGTGTTTTTGAGTGCCCATGAAAAGCTTTGACTTGGTCATTCTCCCAAATGAATCAAAATGTAAACTTTTGCTCTTAAAAGGACAGGTATTATTAGCCTCTGATTATCATTGGAAGAAGTATGATATTGAAAAAGCCACAAGATCTAGGTCCTTCTTTAGTGCTACCACTTATTGTTTCTGAGACTTTAAGAGACAACTCTCTTCACCAATTGAGCCTAATTTTTTTTTATATGTTAAAATGGGAATGTTCTCTCTCTGGTTGTGAGGAACAAATACTGTGTGTGATGCTGCCCAGAAAAGTGCAGAGTATTTCACAAATATATAAAGTTTTTTCATCTACCTTCTGGATAAGTAATAAATATGAAAGCCCCTTACATGAGGTTAATCATTCTGAACTGTGTAGTTTCTCAACAAAGGCAGGTGTTAAAAATTCAGTCAACATTTCAAATATGTACTCATGTCCCAGGTTTAAATGGACATTAATGTTTTGCCATGTTTACTTCTGATCTTATAACCTAAAAGAAAGAGTAATAATATCCTTATCTCATTTCTGGTCTTAAAGGGAATACTTTTAATATTTCACCATTAAAGATGATTGCCTTAGGTTTTTGGTAAATATCACTGATAGGGTTAAAAAACTCCCTTCTATTCCTAAAAGTTGAAGAGGATTGATGGTTTTTTTAAATGTTAAATATTCTTAAGTTCCAAGGTAAATTCAGTGGTTTTTATGTTTTAGTTTTTAATATATTGCTGGATTCAATTTGCTAATATTTTAGATTTTTGCATTTTATATGAATATGAGATTTTCCTTTTTTTCTGAACTTGCCAGTTTTGGTAAGAGGATTGTACTAGCAATTGTAAAATGAGTTGGGGAGCTTTTTCACTTTTTCTGTTTCCTGGAATCATTTGCATGAGATAGTAGGGATTATCTGTACTTTGAAGATTTGATAGAATTCATCTGCCAAAATGTATGGCCTTCATGGAGGCATTTCCTGTAGGGAGTTTTTAAACTACTGACTTGATTTCTTGAATGAGTAGATCTGTTCAGGTCTTTATTTCTTCCTATGGTTTTAATTACTTACATTTTTCAAGAAAATTGTGCATTACATGTTTGCTTTCAAATTTATTGGCATAGTATTTCAACCATTGTCTTAAGATGTTTTCACCTTCATGGTACAACTACTTTTTATTTTTCATTCCTATTAATTTGAATGTTTTATCTTTTTATCTTGAGCAGTCTTGTCAGCAGTTTATCCCTTTTTATTATTCTTTTCAAACATTAAGCTTTAGTTAATAGTTTGTTTTCTGTTTCATTAATTTCTGCTTTTTATTTTTTTTCCCTTTGTGTTCACCTATTAATCTCTTATAATTTCATGAGTTTAGCACTTAATTTTTCAATGTTGTTAATATTTCTAATGTATTTATGTAAGGCTATAAATTCTCCTTTAAGTGTTGCTTTAGTTCTGTGTGAAAAGTTTTGATGAATTTTGTTTTTACAGTCATTCAGTTCTAAATTCTTTTAAATTTCTATCATGATTTCTTCTTTGATTCATGTCATGTGCTCATTTGTTTCCAAAATATAATGGTTTGGCCTTCTTTTTTTAAATGACAGGTTAAAGGGTGTTATATTTTAACCAGGTGGTAATTTTAAAATCCTTGATCTTGCTATTTTGTTTAATATTAACATAACACCATTTTCTATTCTTACTTTCAGCCTTTCTGCATTGTATTATAACGTTTTTGTACATTTCTTGTAAGTGGTGGCTGGATAGGCTTATTGCTTTGTTGTTTTTTTCAGTCTGAGAGCTTCTGGCTTTAACTGATAAGTTTACATTTGTTGTAATTTTTGATTTTATATTTATTATATGTCTGTATATTATAATGGCTAAAAGAGCTGATTTAATGTTTAGTGTTGGTGAAATGCTGAATCTTGGCCAAAGAAATAGGAGAAAATGATTGCAGCCAAACCAATAATTAAATGAAGCAGAAAGAAATTGAATAGTTATTTTACAAATAGTAATGCCTGAAAAAAAATCAAGTTTAATTACAGGAGGATGCAAAAATGGGTGGAGACTTGTGACAATTAAAATGAGGAGGCTTCTGGACTTCCCGAAGGACTATGGCAGTTGCTGACCTGGTGCCTTATTATACTTTATTGCTAACCTTCCTCTACTATTTCAGAGTTGAGTTCACAGTACTCAAGAATTGACTTGACTACTTGTTAGAGCAGTTAAATAAGGTGACATAAATGAAAGGCTCTTGCTGGAGCCTGGACAGATGGAAAGCCATTGGGTCACTCTGAGGCATGGCAGCAGATATTAAGTCTGGATTTGGGTAACATTTCCCAAGCAGTGGTTCATGACCCCAGGGCTTTACACAGTTAAAGGCAGTAATAATGTCTTTTTCTCAACTCTACTTAAAAACTCAGTACTTAAAATTATTTTAAAGTATTCATTTTAAAAGAGAACTGTTTGAGAACCTGTAGAACATAACTAGTGAGCGCATGTGGCAGTTAGTGGCTCTTGAATGATGATGCTTAAGCTCCCGTCACTCAGCTGCCTTATCACTTAGCTTTCTACCTCAGGCTAGCCGGAGGTTTGATCATTATATAGGGTTTATTATTATCATAATTATTGTAATAAAATATACATAACATAATATCATTTTAACCATTCCTAAGTGTACAATTCTGTGGCATCAAGTACATTCACATGTTTTGTAAACCATCACTATTATCAATAAACAAAACTTTTTTTATCATCCCCAACAAAAACTCTGTACCCATTAAACAATACCTTACCTTTTCTCCCTCCTCACAGTCCCTAGTAACCTATGTCTACTTCCTGTCTCTATGAATTTGCCTGTTCTAGATACCTCATATAAGTGCAACCATACAATATTTATCTTTCTGTGTATGGCTTGTTTCCCTAAGCATAACGTTTTCAAGGTTCATCCAGTTGTTGCATATACCCACATTTTGTTCCATTGTATGGCTGAATAACATTCCACTGTATATATATATGTACCACATTTTGTTTATCCATTCATCTATTGATGGACACTTGGGTTTTTTCTACCTTTAATATGTTTATTTTTTGAGTAACAAATACAAACCTAACCATGTAAGGAAAGAGCAGTATTGCCGCTATTAAATACTCCCAAGAGAAGAGAAGCTAAGCGAATCCCTGGTTCAGACTTCTTAGAGCATACCATGGCCCCTTTTGGGAAAGTCTATAGACAAGGACTTGAGAAAGTCCTGAAAAGTAATAGCGTTCATGAGAGTTGGAACATTTCTGTCTAATTGCTGGGCATTCGGGAGAAAGGTGGTCAGAGAGAGTATGTGTTTCCCATGTAATCAGGAGTGGGTCAAAGCAGAACACTTCTGAAGACTTAAACAGGTGTCCTCACTGACCTCAGCCTCAGAACATGAAGAAGGAAGTAGGAATAGTCACACAAGCCAAGTATAAATAAAAATCTGGGCCATGTTCCCCAGGGCACTCTCTTTCAGATCTCTTAATTGCATTATAAAATAATTCAGTTTGTGCCATTGAACTGTTTGGGTTCCTGGAAGTCATTATGTATTTTTCCATCTTTCCACAATAATATTTCATAATTTCTGAGTTAAACATCTATTTCATAGTTCTCTAAGGGATTATAAGATGATTCATTCTTGCCATGTAGTCTTGTGTGACATTGTCTTATTTAAGGCCTTGTAGCTAAGAATTGTAGTATAATATTTGTAAGGCACTCAGGGTAGTGCCTGGCATTTAATTATTGCTCAGTGATTAATATTAGTGGCAGATAGTTATTATTCTGTCCCACCAATTTTTGCTTTTTTATAAAAGTATTTTGGTCTGGTGAGAGTAGTTTCAGTGGGCACTGATCAGCATTATAATTTGCAGTAAAATTTTAATAATGAACTTAATATAAAACTGAATATTAAAACTAAATGTTGGCTTCAGTTTGAAATGCTTTTGAAGATTTTAGCATTGAAATCTTCACATATAATTTGCTTCCTTATGTCCTGTTAATTGTAGTACTGGTACCTATAGCTTTTTATTACTCTCCTGTAGTAAACTCATATTGGATGATCAACAATTAAAAAAAGAAATTTGAAATATTTTGTATTCTATGCCAATTCTGTACGAGCAAAGAACTTTGTTTTTCCTCCAGTATTTCTGTTTAGCACAGTGATTAGAGCAGTTAGTCCTGCCATTTATTGCTGTGACTTTTGGCTTGTAAATTAACAGGTAATGATGTCAGCTGGTCTCCAATTATTTCCCTGAAACTGTGGTATGCATGATTGATTTCCTAGAACATGAGGCACAGTCTGTGATTAACCATCCCTATTATTCAGTTACTGTTGCTACTTTTTATACTCAAAAATCCAATTTTACAGGCAGAGAAATTCTTTCAATTGTGTATGGCTTATTTCATTGAATTTATCTTCTACTATTTTCATAGTACCTAAAATGTGCATTCTATAAAAGGTAGGATCTTGTGAAATATTTTTATTCAATGTCATGCATATTGTTATTGCTAAAATAATTAGCTGAATCTCTTTTTTTTTTTTTACCTCTAGTGATTTCCTAAATAAAAACCAGGAGCTGTTGCAAGATTTATCAGAAGTGACTGAAGAAAATACCCAGTTGGTAGAAATACTGAATACTTTGTTTTTCTTGCCAACTAGACGACTTCATAATTATGCAAAAGTTTTGCTAAAGCTTGCTACTTGTTTTGAAGTGGTAAGCTCCCATATATACCCTTTTTGGACACTTGGGAAGCCAATGATCATAGTTTATCTGTTTGTTTGTATTATGCCACACAATGATCTGGAACTCCACTAATTTAACATTTGTGTATGAGTAATAAGTTTATTTTTCTTCAGGGAAGTGAAAGGACGAAGTATGATTGTAGATAAATCTAGTTTTCTTCGCTGTGGATTCAGTTTCCTCTCAGGTTGTTATCAAGATGAATTGCACTCATTTTATGAAACTGTCTAAAGTTGAAACAAGTATGAGTGCTACTCATTCAATAGTTGTTAAAGTTTATTGAGTGCATACTGAGTACAAGTTACACAAAGCTCTTTAAACCCCTGGCTTTCTGTATGACACATACCTGTAAGGTAGTGGCATTGCCACCTGGCCTGGACTCATGACAGATTCATGCCAGGTATTTGGGTCACCTTGGTATATGCTATGAGAAATTGCAGTGTTACAGGATTTCCTCATATGAGAACTGGTCTACTTTCTGTATAAAATTTGTTAGGTGGAATCTTAGAAAATTAGCCCTGCTTTAAGATATGGGTGTATTTGATCAAGCTGGTTCTAAGACATTCACCTTTGAAATTGTACTGAAATGTGTAGTTTCATTTTGTTTCCACTCGGAAGGGCTCTAGAGAAACCAAAATGACTCCAGGGTTCCTTACAGTTAAGAATCTTTAATCTTGGGCTCTGTCTCCTTAAACAGACAGATTTCAGTCTCCCAGAGTAATCCAAGCACTGATGTGGGCTTTCTACATTTGATCCTACTGTGGCCTTGTAGGTCTTTTCTTTAGGTTATCCCAAACTGATTTAGTTTTAGCTATGGTTTGAGCTACACAAATAACCCAATGAGATACAGATTTTACCTCAATATGTTCTCAGTTAATTAAAAATCTTGACTCCTAAATCAACTTGAAATTGTTCAGAGTCTGATATTGTACTATTTCCAAAATGAAGGGTCCTAATTCTGCGTAAAAAAATACGGACCCACAATCAGATACCCTTTTTTGTTTCTAGCGTTATCTTCTTCCCTGTGTCCTACATGTTAGTTCAGATTCCCTGGGCATGGCTTCATATGGTTCATTTTTTCTTCCTGAAACACCCCTCCCTCGGTCCTCATTATGAGAAACCTTCAAGACCTGCATCAAATGTCTTTTCCCATGAAAATGAAGCCCGCTCTGCCTCTGCCACACTTCCTTCCCTTCTCATCTCTTAAGAATTAGTTACTCCCTCCTCTGTGCTTTGCTAGTGCGTTAGCTCTCCATTCTATTTTCGCATTATGCCAGTGGTCTTTAACCAGGGTTAGGGATCAGAATCATCTGTGGAAGTTTTTTCAGAACACATAGCTATGTTCTGTCACTGCAAATTGGTATTTATTAAGTTTAAGGTACAGCTTAGGAAAAGAAAAAGATATATATATTTCTCTAGATAAAAATAATACCTAATATTTATTAAATGCATTCCATGTACCAGGGACTGTTCTAAATATGTAAGTATGTTATATACTATTAAATGTTTCTTAAACGAATGGGAAAAATGAGTATGAATGACTCTAAGAATTGTGGAATGTAATTACGCCTTAATGGGAGGGATCATCCTTTCGTCTTACCTTCTGCTCACTCTTCATAAGGCACAGCAATTATACCCTATCCCATGGTTGGTTTTCAAAGATTGATCTGCAGACTCCTGTGGGTTCCAAAGACTCTTTCTGGGTTATCGCAAGATCAGACTATTTTCAGGACAATGCTAAGACATTTGCTTTTTCCAGTGTTGTCATTTGTACTGACCAGGCAAAGTAAAGATGAGTAAAACTGCTGGCTCCTTAGCATGAATGAAGGTAGAGGTACCAAACTGTACTCATAGTCATTGTTGTCTTTGCTGCCATGTACTTGCAGTTAAAAAAAAAAAAAGCCAATTTCACTTAAGAATATTCTTATTTTTTTATTAAATTTATTGAAGTAACATTGGTTGGTAAAATTATATAGGTTTCAGTGTACATTTCTATAATACGTTATCTATATATTGCATTGTGTGTTTACCACCCAGAGTCATTTCTCTTTCCATCACTATATATTTGACCCCCTTTAACCTCTTTTACCACCTCCCCCGCCCCTTACCCTCTGATAACCACTAAACTGTTGTCTGTGTCTGTGAGTTTCTGTTTGTTAGTCTTGTTCATTTGTTGCTTTTGGTTTTATATCCCACATATAAGTGAAGTCACATGGTTGTTGACTTTCTCTGTCTGATTTATTTCGCTGAGTATGGTAATCTCAGGATCCATCCATGTTGTCGCAAATGGCAGTATTTCATTTTTTCTTATGGCTGAGTAATATTCCATTGTATATAAGTACCACGTCTTCTTTATCCAGTCATATATCGAAGGACACTTTGGTTGTTTCCACATCTTGGCAACCATGAATAATGCTGCAGTGAACGTAGGGTTATATATATCTTTACAGATAAATGATTTCAGATTTTTTTGGGTAGATACCCAGAAGAGGGATTGCTGGGTCATATGATAATTCTATTCATTTAAGAATATTCTTGATGACGCAGTACAAATTATTTTATTCACCCTCAACCATTGCGTGTACATTTCTTGTTGGTATGTAACTGACATAATATTATATTAGTTAAGATTACAACATAATTTGAGATATGTGTATTATAGAATGATCACCACAATAAGTCTGATTAACATCCATCACCACACATTGAAGTATACATCTTTTTAATATTCTACATGATGAAATGCGAAGTACACCTAAAGCAGCTCTGTTGCATGCCAAACTACGGAGGTTTTTCAAGGAGAGGTACAAGATTGTGATTGAATTGAGAGCTGCTTTTTTTTTTTTAATTTGAACAATTGACAGATAAACTATGGTTATTCAGATTTGGGTATGTGGCAGATATTTTCTCAAAAAATAACTAAATGAGTAAATGAGCCTTTTACTTCAAGAACAACTGACAGTATTTGTTGCCAATGATAAAATCTGAACTTTTAAACAAAAATTAAAATGCGGGAAACATGTATCTATCACTGTGAGCTTGGCGGTTTCCTAATACTTAAAGACTTTCTGATGAGATTATCGATGATATTAACGTGATTTTTGTTGTATAATAAAATGTGTCAACATTTAGAAGCTCTGCGTAACTCATTGAACCAATGTTTTCCAAATGTCCAATGTTATAAAGTCATGCATAGATAAAAATTCTATTGAAAGTGTAACATGGACCAGATAGACCAGGATTTTAATGTAATGAAGTACAAAAAGTTTGATTAATGTAGTTTCAGCTACTCCACATTTCAGCTACTCTTAAAGAAACTACCACTTAAGTTTTGGTACAGTTTCAAAGGAGAATATCCACAATTATTTGAAATGGCTATTAAAATACTCACCCTGTTTCCCAATTCTATATCTTTATAAAACAAGATTTTCTTCATATGTTTCAACCAGACAACGTATCGTAAGAGATTAAATGTAGTGGCAGAAATGAAAATCCAGCTGTCGTCTTTTAAGCCAGATAATAAAGAGATTCGAAAAAATGTAGAACAATGCCACTTCCCTAAATGTTTTTGATTTGGAAAGTATCTATTTTTCATGTAAAATTTTATTTTATTTGAAATAAATAAAGATATTTGTATTTCTCCACTTTATTTTCTAATATGGTAAATATCAATAGATCTAACCCACATAAGCAAAATAGAAATCCCTGAAACTAGAACATTTGAGAATTCCTGGTCTATTCTGGGTTCTCTGCTGATCTCCTTGCTGATAACTGCCAGTGTTTGTTTCTTTTCCCCTTGAGTTATTTTTCTATTTCATATGTACCTGTATGTAGTTGAATTTTCTAGAACCAATCTTTTTGCTCAGCTCCCTGTCTGTTCTTAGGCTGGATTTCCTCCCTAAGTATAACACTAGGTATCTAAACCACACTGAGGCTACAAATTCTGGACAATTGTTTTATATTCTTTTTCCCCCCCTTAATTATTGGCCTCTAGACATCTCCAGAATACCAGAAACTGCAGGATTCCAGTTCTTGTTATGAGTCTCTTGCTCTCCATCTCGGCAGGAAAAGGAAGGAAGCAGAATACACACTGGGCTTCTGGAAGACCTTTCCTGGAAAAATGACGGTAAACCATGCCAATTGTCATTAACCCAGCAATCAGCAGGCATATCCAAAACAACTGTCGTCATTTTTTCCATTCCTCACTTGTTCATGGTAATAATGCTTTAATGACCCCTTTCGTAAGGATGCTCTAAGCACCACAGCAATGGATGGTCTAAACATTAAAACCTTCCTTCACTTCTGGTAGTCCTCTCTGAACACGTATGTCACCTTCTTTTGTTGGTTCCCGTTTTCTTTTTAATCTCCCTTGACTGCTAATTTTATGAAACGTTTGGATTCCACCTAGATTTAGGTTTAACACCAAGCTAAGTTGTGACCAGCAAATTCTCTAAATGTGATTTGTATATCTTTCATTTCCTCTTTGCAGGTTAAGATAAGTTTGATTGTTCAATTTTGTATTTGTTTTTAATTCCAGGATTCCTTAAGGAAGCCAGAGCGTCGACTGCTGTGTGAGAGTAGTAACCGAGCCCTGTCTCTGCAGCATGCTGGGAGGTTTTCAGTGAACTGGTTCATTCTCTTTAATGATGCCCTAGTGCATGCCCAGGTAGGCCGGGTTCCAACCTTAGAAGAAGCATACTCTATTTAAAATTGAATTAGTTACGCCATCAGTTTGTGTTAAATCTATTGTGATTTCACCGGAACTATTGAATGAAAGGGAATTGGTTAGCTTGCATTTGTGGTGTGGGCTGGATTTTAGGGAGCTTTTTTAATTTCCATCTTGAAAATGAGTATCAGCCATGTGACAGGGTCCTTGCAGCAGAGATGGTGAGACCCATTGGGGTTAGCCATGTTGTGGGGACTATTTAGCTGAGATGGTGGACTTAGCCATCTGCAAGAGGTTCTGCAGCAGAGACCCCAGGGCCCACTTGGGCTTCCTCAGATGTGTCTCCATGTTCATTGTTTCAGTTCTCCACACACCATGTTTTCCCTTTGGCCACACTATGGGCAGAGCCACTTTCTGAAGAAGCTGGTACTGTGTAAGTGTGCCCCTCTCCTTCACCCCACTCTTAATTCTCTCCCTTTGTTACCCTGATTGTTTCCTTATTCAAGTCAAAAGGCTCAGGAGGCCTCCCCATTCTGCATAATCAGGCTTACCCTCCCAGCACTAGATAGTAAAATGGCCTGTGGGGAAGATCATGACAGATCTTGTGGTGGAAGGGTTTCTTTATTGCTCACATTCCCGTGGTTCAGCACAGAGCTAGGTAACCGTGTTGTTTCTCCCACTGTGGGATCCAAACCCAGGGCATAACTACATTTACATTTAATTGACTTCTCCTGTTGAAATAAACAAGTTATTTTTCATATTTAAGAATGGATATTGTAAGTATTTATCCTTATGAACGTTTTAGGAATGGCTTAAAGATAACTACACCTGAGGAGCAGTTCACTCTGATTTCATCAACACCCCAGGAGAAGGTTAGTCAATTATGGTATTTTCTTTCAGTCTTTGGCCTAGATGTTTTTGTCTGTTACGGTAGTAAAGAAGAGATAAAAACTGTTTGCTTGGCTAATGATCCGTAATTATGTCTGATAAATCTTCATTAAACCAAGACTATACATTTTTATTTATTTACTTATTTTTAATGGGTCTTAGTTTTAAACCCATAACAGTGAATTCCAAGAGCCAATCAGTGTTAATTAATAAGAAAAGCATCAGGAGACAGAAAAATTGCACCAAGAAAAGCTAGCAGGATTCAAAGCAGTGTGTAATGTGTTGTTGCCTTCAGCTTATCAATCCTTTTTGCTCCTAGACGAAGTGGCTACGGGCTATAAGCCACGCTGTGGATCAGGCTTTGAGGGGGATGCCTGATCTTCCGCCTTACGGAAGTGGCAGTATTCAGAGGCAGGAACCACCCATTTCTCGCAGTGCCAAATACACTTTCTACAAGGACCCTCGCCTAAAGGATGCAACCTATGATGGACGCTGGTTTTCAGGGAAGCCTCATGGCAGGTGAACGTGTTTCAGTTTTACACCGGGGTGAGGGTGAGAGTCTAATTACTGAGAATGTAATGATTATCGGAAACATTAATTGACACGTATTATTCTTTGCTTATGCATTCCAGAGGGGTTTTGAAGTGGCCAGATGGAAAGATGTATTCTGGCATGTTCAGGAATGGCTTAGAAGATGGGTAAGTAAATTGTGTAAAACATGAGGGTGAATTCAACTTCCGTCACAAATTACTATGTTATTTTGTGTTCAGAGTTCTTTTCGAAACAATAAGGAGATTTTTGTTCTGTTTTTAGAAATGCATACCACACGTTAAGGTTGATAATGCAGATGTGTGAACACAAAGAGAGCTAGGAATTTAGGATGCAGCCTTGATTTACCTAGAATGAATCATTTACTTTGATAGCTGCGTGACCTCAAGTTACACAGCCTTACATCTGTTAAATTGGGACTGTGTTTTCTATCCACTTTGTAGTTGTGAAGGCTGAGAACCTTGGGTAATGTTGATGGTGAGACCATTGAGACAGTATGTCCTACAAAGGACATACAGAAATTTTCCCTTCAGTAGTTTTAAGTCATCTTTAATTTTTGTGGTATGCTAAAGGGGAAATCTTCTAAGTGCTGTATTATCTTAATGGTACTCAATGGCATTTTTTTGTATAAGTTCGTCATGTTTTCTAACACTTAGATATATTTACATGATAAATTTATGGCAATGAAGTATTTTGTATCACATTAGATAAGCAATTAATTTTTTATGTAGAAAAAAATCATGTAAATTGGGTAGGTGATTTTTTGTGTATGTGATAATGTAAATTTTTATGATATATTTTAGTCTCCTTTTAATAGAATTTTAGAATGAGAAGAGACTTTAGATAATCTGACTCACCCCCTTTATTATACAGATGAGGGAGCTGGGTCCTGGGACTTACCAAGATGATGTGACTAATGAGTGGCAGAGATAGGCTTAGGACATAGGTTTTCTGTTTTTCATTGGACTTCGGATAAAACACCTAATCTCTGTATAGTGGGGTTGATGTCCCATTCCTCTAAGACTTGCTAAATGGCTTAGGTAATAGATACAGTTTAAGCCAATACTCCATATACTCCTTTCCTCCTACAGGCAATCTCTGTTCTCTTTGTTAAATGTATACACACAAAGGGTGAATATGTCATAAATGCATCTTCTGATGTTTTTTATTTTCCTTGGCAGGTATGGAGAATACAGAATCCCAAACAAAGCATTGAACAAAGAAGACCATTATGTGGGCCATTGGAAAGAAGGAAAAATGTGTGGTCAGGGAGTCTATAGGTAATAACATTGGAAAGGTTGTTGCACTGGGGTTACTTTTTCAAACAGTCACGTAAACTTAAATGTTTGTGGAGCCAAAATTTTCAAGGAGGAAATTTTATTTACTCTTCTTATGACTGAAACTGTGTAAAGTCTTCTTTTAACTATCAACCTCTCATCTATCACAATGTGAAAATTTTAGGGTATTGTTTAGTTCTTAACAAAACTGTACAAACCTTGTAAACCCTACCTTTCACACAGAATCTCGTAAATGTCTTGCCTGTAAATTTATCTAATATTTAGTATATGACTCTAATATGGACAAACCTATCGTTCTTTCAGAGATCACTCATTTTATTTTCCCATAAGAGCATTCATTTCATTTTCACCCTTTTTCCCCCCCATGTTAACACAGAATAACACCTGTGACATATTTAACTTCTTAGCTTTAGTCATTCAAAAATGAGAATTTTTATTGATTAAAATAATCATATAAACAAATAATTATAGCTATCAGTGAGACATGAGTATAATTTTGAATTTCCTAAACTTTGTAAAAATAAGCATCAGGATTCAATGTGCTTGTGATCTTTATCCATTCTTTTTAACCACAGTTATGCCTCTGGTGAAGTGTTTGAAGGCTGTTTTCAAGATAATATGCGTCATGGTCATGGGCTTCTACGAAGCGGAAAATTGACTTCCTCTTCTCCCAGTATGTTCATTGGCCAGTGGGTAATGGATAAGAAAGCAGGATATGGTGTCTTTGATGATATCACTAGGTACAGTATTCTGCTTCTAATCTCAAAGTTTAGTTTGAGAGGATAAGGTTCCTGTACTTCTCCAAAAACAGTGATAATTTTTATGAAGGTTGAGTGTCTGAATCTGACTGTGTTGAGAAAAATTGTAATAAGACAGTTGCCAGATCATGTTATTCATTTGCTTGTGAACATAACAATAGGTTACTTCTTTACAATGTCAGGATCATTCAGAATTAACGTTGGTACAATTTTCCTTAAAGCTTCACAAAGAAAAAGCTTTTAATGTTCCAACGAGGCTACCAAATCTTTAATCTTCAATGCAGTCAGTAGATAATAAAGGAGTAAATAGATAATAGATAATACAGTTAACAGATAATACAGATAAACAGTAGATAATAAAAGGAGTAAAAGTCAGGGGGAACCTATGGAAATTTCCTCTGGGGTCATGGAATGGTATCTTTTGCTAAATGGTTATCTTTTTGCTAAATACCTTTTTTGCTTAGGTCTTCCTATCAGGTCAGACAATTCTTAGTTGCCATGCAAGCAACCTAGGAATCAAGCTTAGTTAAATTCAGTCAAACTTCAGGGAGGAATATAGTTCTTTTGCCTCCCTATTTGGTTTGACCTGATTTGCTTTTGGACTTAACATGTACTCTTTTTCCACCTCATGTTATTGTCATAATGGAATTTTTAAAAATATGCTGTTATTGCTAAACTCCATGATTATTTTTAATAAGGAGTTTGTACTTATTCTGTCTTTTTAGTGGAGATTAATAAGATTTCTCTGTTTGAATAGATGAAGAATGAGTCTTCTTGTATGGTAACCCCATTTCTTTTTGTTTTGTTTTTTAAGTTAGTAAACTTTGGGGTAAGAAAAAATTGTGCATAGGTTTGAATCTACCTATTATTAGGTCGGTGCAAAAGTAATTGCGGTTTTTGCAATTTTTTTTTTAACCTTTTAAACCGCAATTACTTTTGCACCAACCTGATACATTTTGAATGAAATTATTTAGAGATGAATTGTTAACATTCTTTTCATGATTATACATTTTAAAGTTATCATGGAAATTCATAGAGTGTATGCAAATTTATGTCAGGTGGATTATAATGTCAAATTCCTAAGAGAACATTTCTCTGAGTAAGATGCCTTTTGCTATCACATTGTCTCATTTTTGAGGAGATGGAGTTAATCACTTGAACTAGAAAAATGGAACAGATGCCACCTAGGGGTGATGCTTGGTATCTCCCATGTGATAATTGTTTTTTCCCTACCTCATCCTTAGCATTGATTTTTCGTTTCATTTCTTTTCTATTTCCATGAAGGGGGGAAAAGTATATGGGAATGTGGCAAGATGATGTATGTCAAGGGAATGGTGTGGTAGTTACCCAGTTTGGATTATACTATGAAGGCAACTTTCACCTTAATAAAATGATGGTGAGTGGAAGATTTGTATATAGTTACTATTGATTTTTGTTTTTTAACTCCTATGTCCTTAACTTTTAAAATAATCTTTTTTTTTTTAAATACTCTATCTTCGTAGTACTGCTTTGTCTTTTCAGATCACATAAGGCTTTGGGGGGATATGGCTACATGTACTCTTAAGTTACCCCACATTTTATGTGTTGTTATTTTTGTTTTGTTTCTTCACATAGGGAAATGGGGTTTTACTTTCTGAAGATGATACCATCTATGAGGGAGAATTTTCAGATGACTGGACTCTTAGTGGAAAGGTTGGAAGCTTTCTTCTTTGTCTCTCTAATGTAATCTTTTCAATTTTTTCTTAACTTTGTAAAAAAGCTAACTTACCATACATAACATTCACCCATTTTAAGTGTACTTTTCAATTATTTTTCAGTAAATAAACAGAGTCGTACAATCACACCACAGTTCAATTTTGGAACATTTCCATCACCCAGAAAGATTTCCATTACCCATCGCTTGCCTATTTGAAATCACACCTCCAGTCCCAGAGAACCTCTAATGGACTTTATCACTCTGCAGATTTGTCTTTTTAGGTCCTTTCCTATAAATCATATAACATTGTGGTCTCTACAGTGTGGCATATTGCACTTAGCAAAATGTTTCTGAGGTGTTCCCATTTTGTGGCATGTGCAGTACTTCATTCCTTTTTATTGCTGAAAGGTGTTCCAAAACCACGTTTTGTTTATCTCTTCCTTCACCAGTTAATGGGCATTTGATTATTTCCAATTTTAAGCTATTATAAATAAAAATCTATAAACATTTGAATACAACTTCTTATGTGAACATGTTTTTATTTCTCTTGGATAGGTGTCTAGGAGTGCAATTGCTTGGTTGTATGGTAAACTGATGCTTAGCATACTAGTAGAAACTGTATTCCACAGTGGCGGTATTTCCATCATTACTGTATGAGAATTCTGATTTCTCCACCTCTTTCCCAACGTTTTTTATTCTGTTTTTTTTCTTTTTGCCATTCTAGTGGGTGTGAATTGATATCTCATGGTTTTAATTTACATTTCCCTAGTGACTAATGATGTCATATGTCATTAGAGCGTATTTTCATATGCTTATTAGCAACTGATGTATCTTTGGTGAAATGTCTATTCAAATATATATTTTTAAATTTTTATTCAATTTATTTAAATAAGAGAAACAACAGTTTACCCATTCAAATATTTGGACATTTTAAGAATTTGTTTATAGTTTTATTGAGTTGTAAGGGCGTTTTATATTTTCCAGATACAAGTTCTTTATTAGATATAGTATTCACAAATATTTTCTTGTTGTCTGTGGCTTGTGTTTTTATTTTCTTAATAGAGTCTTTTGAAGCAACAATTTTTAATTTTAATGAAGTCCCATTTATCAAAATTTTTATGCATCATGTTTTTGATGTCACATGTAAGAAGTCTTTGCCTAACTCAAGGTTATTAAGATTTCCTTTTATTTTGTTCTAAAAGTTTTACATTTTTAGCTCTTAATATTTAGGTCTATGATTCACTTTGAGTATATTGTGTGAGTTATAAGTCTAAATTGATCTTTTTGCATATGGATATCCAATTGCCCCAGCAACTTTTCCCATTGAATTTTCTTAGCACCTTTGTTGAATTTTCTTAACATCACTAAGTATGGTAAACATATTTTACCATAAAATATATTTTCTTGATCTACATGTCTTTCCTTATGCCAGTGCCACACTGCCTTGATTACTGTAGATTTCTAGTAAGTTGTGAAATCAGGGAAGTGTAAGTCTTCCAACTTTTGTATTTTTTTAAATTGTTTTGGCTATGCTGGAT